>NW_024429182.1:19104844-19609844 GCF_017639785.1 Mesocricetus auratus | reverse complement strand
CCTGACTACAAATCCCAGTTCTGCAAAAGAAAACAAAAGCCACAGTGGGATGATGCTATACATGTAGTCATAGCACTTAGGAGCTAAGATAGGAAGGCTGACATCAGTTCAAGACCAGCCTTAGTTACACAGTGAAAACCTATTGCAAACATAACTACCCCAAACTGTCCTCCACTATCAGGTAACTTCTGAAAAACTCCATGCTACATTCATGAGAATAAAAACAGTAAATGGGATTTTAATATCATTATGGAAATAAAATTTTCTGTTTGGCCCTAAAAGGGCCATAGGGATCCTGAGATCACACTTTGGGAGTAACTTTTTCTAAAGATCTCCCAGTTCTAATTTCATCTTCCAAGGCTGAAATGGTAAATCCCACCAGCCTTACCAAGCCCCCAGAAAACAGAAGCACTTTTACCTATCGGAAGATGCCTGCCCCCATAGAGCCTTGATAGCCTTGACTGACCTGCTGCTCTGAATGCCCAGCCCCATGCCACACTCACTCACCAGAGCAGCAAAGTACTCAGTCTCCGTCTCCTTGCCTCCCTGGGATCGAATCACCTCGGTGACAGCAGCCAGGACAGCACAGATCTGCACAGAAGGAAGAAGTATCCATGATATACCTTAAACCCAGCCGTGGCCTGTGTGGTCCCTTTCCCTTCCCCTTCACAAATTAATGTCCTGATAAGACCCCAAGTCACACAAGACGGGGCCAGCATCCAGAAGTGAGTACACACCACAGGGCCTCGCCAACAGGAGGCCCAAAATGACTGCGCCAAAGCCACCTCAAGGACACCATTTCTTTTCCTTCCTTCCTTCCCTCCTCCTTTCTTTTCCCTTTCTTCCTTTCTTCAAGACTGGAACTCACAGAGATCTGCCTGTTTCTGCTGCTTTGGTGCTAGGATTACAACTGCCCAGTGCAAGGACACTATTTCTTATAGAAATATCTTGAGTCAGGCTGGAGAGATGGCTCAGAGGTTAAGAGCACTGACTGTTCTTCCAGGGGTCCTGAGTTCAATTCCCAGCAACCACATGGTGGCTCACAACCATCTGTCATGAGATCTGGTGCCCTCTTCTGGCCTGCAGGCATACATGCAGACAGAACACTGTATACATAATAAATAAATAAATCTTAAAAAAAAATCTTGAGTCTGCAGACTTTTTTACTTTTTTTTTTTATTCTATGTGTCTTTCCCATCATGCATCTTGATCCCATTCATTTCTCCAACCCTTCTCATCCGCTCTATGCCCCTGCAATGCACCCTCAAAAAAATAAAATTTAAGAGAAGAAAAGGAAAATAAAAATCTCAATATGGAAGCTGCAGTATGACACAGTGAGTCATGCAGTAAACCCTTTGTCCATACATCTTTACTCACAAGCGTTCATTGCAAAGAACCATTGGTCTGGCTTGAGGCCTCTGGTTTCCACTACACTACTGATGCTGGGCCCTCACTGGGACTCCTCTTGGATATCCTGCTGTTGTGCTGTGTAGTGGAGATTCTGAAGCTGTGGGTCTGTTGGTCAGGCCCCTTCATTGCTCCAGCAGATCACAGATGGGGTGGGTGTCGGGGTGGGCCAAGTCATAGCCCTGGGCCTGAGCAGCTGCAGGGCTGGTGAGCCTGCCAATGCTCCACCCTCCTCCCCACATCCTCACCACTAGCACTGGGCAGTGCTAGTCTAGAAATATACACAATTACCCATTAACACTGGAAGGAATCACATTAGGAGACTAATTATAACATTTTATCCTATTTATATCACTTTGTATCATTTAGTATTTTGATATTCCTTTTTTAAACACTGAAAAAAATTAGCATATTAACTCTGAAATGTAAATGAAGTAAAACACTTCTTGTTAACTACAACATAGTCTAACCATGGCTATTCACCATGAACTTGCTGTACATTGGTGTCCTTGGAAATACATAGAAAAATTCCTGTGTGCAGAACAATTGAGGAGACAAATGTCTTATCCACAAGGATTTTACTCAGCAGAGATGTTCTTTAAAAAGTGGATCTCTTGGCCGGGCGTTGGTGGCGCACGCCTTTAATCCCAGCACTCGGGAGGCAGAGGCAGGCAGATCTCTGTGAGTTCCAGACCAGCCTGGACTACCAAGTGAGTTCCAGGACAGCCTCCAAAGCCACAGAGAAACCCTGTCTCGAAAAACCAAAAAAATAAAAATAAAAAAAATAAAAAAATAAAAAGTGGATCTCTCTGTGAGTTCGAGGCCAGCCTGGTCTACAGAGCGAGTTCCAGGACAGCCTCCAAAGCCACAGAGAAACCCTGTCTTGAAAAACCAAAAAAAAAAAAAAAAAAAAAAAAAAAAAAAGCCGGGCGTTGGTGGCAGGCAGATCTCTGTGAGTTCGAAGCCAGCCTGGTCTACAGAGTGAGTTCCAGGACAGCCAGGTCTACACAGAGAAAAACCCGTCTCAAAAAAAGCGCACACATGCACAAGTGCGGTGGGGGGTAGGAGAGAGTAGTTCTAGATGGCTCAGCCAGTAAAGACACTTGCCGCCAAGGCTGACACCTGAATTTGATCCCTACATGATGGAAGGAGAGAAAGGACTCCCAAAAGCTAAACATTGATGGCGCATGCCTTTAATCCCGGCACTCGGGAGGCAGAGACAGGCGGATCTCTGTGAATTCGAGGCCAGCCTGGTCTACAGAGCGAGTTCCAGGACAGCCTCCAAAACAATAGAGAAACCTGTCTCGAAAAACCAAAAAAAAAAAAAAAAGGTAGGTTGATCTCTATGAATCTGAGGCCAGTCTGGTTTATGTAGGGAAACCTTGTCTCAAAAAAATAAACAAAAATTTAAATATATATATGCACATTTACCACACACATTTTTAAAGTGCACTCTGCCCCAGCGGTTACTATGTAAAGGGCACAAATGGTAAGAGAGATGACACATCGTCCAGAAATACCAGTTGCTGTCACCAGATCTGGAAGAAAATAAGTCCTGAATGTTCCCCTCCTACTGTCGTACAACTGCCAGAGTCAATCTCCTACCTCCTTGTGCGCAGCTGAGTTGGATTCCCAGAAGCGCTGCACTTTGCTGAAGGTGACGTTTGTACAGTCGGACAAGCCACTCAGGAAAGTGCCCGAGGACTTCTCACTGAAAGGCACCTCCAGGTCTTGGTCCATGGCCGTCTCGGGGGCTTGGCTTTTGCCCAGACTCAGGGTCCCCGACTGCAGCTCATTATGCAGCTTCACAGCGTCCACAGTCAGGTCGCTCTTCCCTGAGAACCAGAGTTACAAGGTAACGGCCCCACTTTCACCCAACTTTCTTCTGGCTAACGTAACAGAATCCCCAAGAAACAAACCAGGACGGTTCAGACCCACAACCCCAACGACTGGATTCTGAACCCAGCCTGCCTGCACAATAGCCCGGTTCCTAGTATTAAAGGCACAACATCCAGAGCCGAAGACGTATGTATGGGGCTTAGTGATTGAGTGTTCACTTAACGTGCACAAGGCCCTGGGTTCGATTCCTGACACCCACCCCCCAACACACGCAAAACTCTAAAGAGCCACCCAAGGGTAGCGATGGCCATGTATCCGACACCTGACGCTGCGGTACCCTCGACAAGTCACTTCCCTTCAGGGGACAGTTTCCGCATCTGTCAAACTCGAGGGGCGGGCCTTCGAAGTGAGCTCCAGGCAGACATCCTAAGCAGGACCGGTCTAGACGCACGCCCCCCCGAAGACGTCGCCCGCGGAACCCTCCGGAACCCCGCGGCCGGGCCGGGCTACCTGACGGACGGCTGAAGAAGCGGCTGCGAGCGGCTTGGCGGTGGCGGCAGGTGGCGGGGTTGCTGTCGCTGCTGTGGCCTTTCTTCCAGCGCTTCAGCTTGGCCGAGACACCGGAGGGCAACTTCCCCGAGCGACCCATGTCGACCAAACTTCGGCCCGGACTCGCTCAGAAAAACCGCGTCCAGCCACGCCGCAGAGATAGCAGAACCCACGTGTGTCCCCGGCCGGCTTCGTGTCCTCTTCCTGTGACGTCACTTCCAGGCTCCCGCCCGTTACTACGGCAACAACAAATCAACATCCGGTTTGGGGATTCCTCTTTGCTCTGAGGTCTTAGACCGCTAGGAACAGAGTTCTGATTTTCCGGATGCTGTGGGCTCCTGCACCGCCGCAGTTCACGGCCATGGAGAAATCCTTATAAAGCCGGAATTTCTTTGGAATTAAGAAAACGTACATTTATTTTAGTCCAAAGAAAATCCCTTGTTAAGGTGACTGCAACACACCTGTTATCCCGTCAAACTGGAGGATTGTCGCCAGTTTGAAGCCAGCCTAGTCTACACACTGAGAGGTTAGCAAACTCCTGTCTAAACACAAAGTGACATAACTTCTGTAATCCCAGCGCCTAGGCAGCGGAGGCTAGTTGATCCCTAGGTGGCGCACGCCTTTAATCCCAGCACTCAGGAGGCAGAATTCTGTGAGTTCGAGGCCAACCCGGTCTACAGCGCGAATTCCAGGACAACCAGGATTGTTATATAGAAAAACCTTGTCTCGGAAAAACAAACAAGCAAAAAAGGAAATTGACAGTTATAGGGTAAAAAGGGCCAAGGATAGATCCCAGGGCCAGGATTTGAAATCCCACCAATCTCCGAGTTTGCCCCAGAGTAAGGCTGCAGAATCCCACAAGTCCCAAACCTCTCTGGGAAAACTCTGCCCTTTGAGAAACCCTGTATAAGCTCTACTCTGTTCAGTTTGTTGCTGCTTCTCACTTTAGAGGCAGCCACCCCCCTGGGTTTTTCCTTCCTAATCTCTTGCTTTGTTGCACAGTGCGACACTTTTACAGGAGGGGAGCACAGTTGTAACAGCTTTGACTAGAGCCAGAATGGGGGCAGACCTGTAACACTTTCACTGGGAAACTTTCCCCTAGTGGAGCAGCATTGTTACACTTCAGCAGGCCTGAGCAGAGCTGAAACACTCGGGAAAATAATCCCCTGGCAACAGAATTGTAACACTTCCCCAGACCTAAGCAGAGCTGTAACAGCTTCACCAGAGAAACCTCCCCTGCCAGAGCAGAGTTGTTACACTTGCATTGGGGTAACCTTTCCCTGGAGCAGTGCTTTAAACTGCTAGTTTACGGTGACTTTGTGGTATTCCTTGGCTCCTGACTGCCAGACTACCTTTCCATCCAGCTGCAATACTTACAAGAGTCAAAAACCTGTGGAGAGGCCGGCTGTGGTGGCGCACACCTTTAATCCCAGCACTAGGGAGGCAGAGGCAGGCGGATCTCTCTGAGTTCGAGTCTGGCCTGGTCTACAGAGCGAGGTCCAGGACAGGTTACAAAACAATATAGAGAAACCCTGTCTCAAAAACAACAACAACAACAACAACAAAAAAGCCCTGTGGAGATCTAAAGGATGAAAATATCTTGGCCTGCAGAGAGAAAAGAGCAACTGGTGGTGCTCTAGCCTTGCTTTGCAAGCTGAAACCACAAGGAAATGCAAATACCCTCCCAAAAAGGCAAAACTGAAAAAGCGTGTTTGTGTAAATGTTGGTAAGGGTGCATGCGGCACTGTCTATATGTTGGTGTGAGCCACCACCAACCAATAAGAAATAACTCTTAAAAAACTAATACTGGACCGGGCGGTGGTGGCGCACGCCTTTAATCCCAGTACTCAGGAGGCAGAGGCAGGCGGATCTCTGTGAGTTCGAGGCCAACCTGGTCTACATAGTGCGCTCCAGGACAAGCTACAAAGCAATACAGAGAAACCCTGTCTCGAAAACCAAAAACCAAACAAACAAAAAACCCTAATAGGGGCTGGAGAGATGGCTCAGAGGTTAAGAGCACTGACTGCTCTTCCAGAGGTCCTGAGTTCAATTCCTAGCAACCACATGGTGGCTCACAACCATCTACAATTCAATCTGGTGCTCTCTTCTGGCATGTAGACAGAACACTGTATATGTAATAAATAAATCTTAAAAAAAACAAGACAAAATGTGTATTATGCTACATCACTGTTTAAAAAAAAAAACCCTAATACTGGGCTGGGTGGTGGTGGGGACGCATGCCTTTAATCCCAGCACTCAGGGGCAGAGGCAGGTGGTCTCTGTGAGCTTGAGGCCAACCTGGTCTACAAAGTGAGTTCTAGGACAGCCATGGCTATTACACAGAGAAACTCTATCTCGGGAAAAAAAGTAATATTGCTATGCTCAGGAGGCATAGGCCAGCAGATCTTTGAGTTTGAGGCCAGCCTGATCTACAGAGCAAGTTCCAGGGCAACCAGGGCTACACAGAGAAACCATATCACAAAAATATTTATTTCTTAAATTATGTGTCTGTACAGCTGTGTGATGGGTTGTGTACCTGAGTCCAGGTACAGGTGAAAGCCAGAGCATCAGATCCCCAGGAGTTGGAGTTAATAGGCGGTTAACTCAGGTCTTTGGTAAGAGCGGTATGAACTCTTTACCTGTTAATCCATCTACCCAGCCCCTGCTCCCTGTTAGTGTTTCTAAACAAGGTCTCATGCAACCCATGCTGGCCTCAAACTCACAACAACCCTTCTGCCTCTGCTTCCTAAGTGATGGGATTACAGGGATGAGTCATAATACCCAACTTGTCTAGTAATATCTACTAAAACAAAATGTGGCCGGTGGTGGTGGCGCACGCCTTTAATCCCAGCACTCGGGAGGCAGAGGCAGGTGGATCTCTGTGAGTTCGAGGCCAGCCTGGTCTACAGAACTAGTTCCAGGACAGTCTCCAAAACAATACAGAGAACCCCTGTCTTGAAAAACCAAAAAACAAAAAAAACAAAAACAAAATATATGCCTATTTCACCCAAAAATTCATTCCTAAATACACACCCAACAGTGATGTTTACTTATATACGAAAAAAAGAGAAGAGTACTAGAAATGACCAAATGCCCATCAACAGAATGGATTAACTCAACTATGAAATAATGTTATGTAATGGGATATTTCAGCATTTATATACAGTTTTCGCATAGCACAAGCAAATATGATCTAAGTTAAATGAAAGATTCCAGGTATGAAAGAATGCATATTGTGTGCTTCTATATAAATTCATTTTTAAAACAAACAAAATCTACCACATTGACTCCAATGCACTGGAATATGCATGAGGCATGTAGTTGTAGTCTAGTATTTTAGTTTACATGGATGTATTCACTGAGTGGTGATTGACTATTTGTCTACTCACTTACATGTATTTGTTTGTTTGTGTGTTTGCTTCTTTTTCAAAACATGACTTCTCTGTGTAGCTATGGTTGTCCAGGAACTTGCTGTGTAGCCCAGCCACATAGATCTTTAAAAAACAGCAAATCTGTGCATTTAGATCAGAGTTTGAATGCCACCTGTTGTTTAAAAATAAGACAGGTAATTGACAATGCATCACTGTAGAGAACACAAAAGACATCATGGATTTGGGACCTCTGTTTCCCCGTCCTCAGGAGATGACTCCACCGCTCTCCCATAGCCCTAATCCTGGGTCACAGGCTGCGACCTCGTGGTAAGGCTGAGAAAAGGGGACTGGGAAGAAAAAGAAAAGAGCATGGGAACTTCTGCAATCTAGACAGTGCTGACACTCATAGGCTGGGAAGCTGACGGGTAGAGAAGTGTCAGGTTCAATTTAACTTCCCATTTCAGTCTCCTCCTCCTATTGATGGTGCTGGGAACTGACCCAGAGCCCCTCCCTTCTGTGGACACGTTTACTACTAAGCCACGCCCCAAGTCTTTGGCACAGTCTTCTTTGCTTTGCTTTTTCTCTTTCATTGGTTTCTTTTCTGTTGTTTCTTTTTGTGGGGGGGTTGGGGGGGTGACCATGTCCCAGTCATGTAGCATATTCTTTTTTTAATTATTTATTTATTATGCATACAGTCTTTTATCTGTGAACATGCCTGTACCCCAGGAGAAGGCATCAGACCTCATTATAGATGGTTGTGAGCCACCATGTGGTTGTTGGGAATTGAACTCAGGACCTCTGGAAGAACATGCAGTACTCTTAACCTCTGAGCCATCTCTCCAGCCCGTGTAGCATATTCTTGCTTGGGATTCATGGCAATTCTCCTGCCTCAGCATGTTGAATGCTGGAATTACAGGTGTACACTTCTATGTTCCACTCATATTTTTTAATAATTCATTTTTAATTTCTGGTGCATTGTATGTATGTCTCTGTGAGGGTGTTGGATCCCCTGGAAATGAAGTTACAGACAGTTGTGAGCTGCCATGTGGGTGCTGGGAATTGAATCCAGCTCTTCTGGAAGAAGATCTTAGCCACTGAGCCATCTCTCCAGCGCCACATATCATATACTGAGGCCATTGGGCCATTATTAGAAGCCAATGTGAAAATGTGTGTGTGTGTTGTTTCCTTTTCTCACTGCTGTGACAAAATGTCTGGCAAAAGCCATTTAAAGGAGGAGGAGTTTATTTTGCTCACAGTTTGAGGGTACAGCCCGGGTGGTAGGATAGGCAGGGCACTGGGAGTGTTAGCCAGTTGCGCACTGTGTCTGCAATCAGGAAGCAAAGAAAGAGACAGAGACAGACTGAAGAGGGGGAGGGAGGGAGGCTGATGGTATTTGCTTTCTTTTTATCAAATCTAGAACCCCAGACTATCAAATGTTGGGGTCCACATTCAGGATAGGTCTTTGCATCTCAGTTAAACATCTCTGGAAATGCAATTTGACAAATTACACACACCCCACTAGAGATTTGTCTTCTAGGCAATTCTAAATTCTGTCAAGTTTACAATTAAAATGAACTACCACAGTGAGTCTATGTCAAAACAGTTAATGGTGCTTTGCATGAGTGTAGAAATACATCTTCTCCACAAGAGGGAGCATTTCCAGAAACTTGGGGTATACCCATACATAATGGCTGCAATACTGACTAGGCTAGGGTTTTGCAGCTCAACATTGAGGTGCCCAGTCTCCTAGCCTTTTGGTGAACAAAAGGAAGCTCCTCACCTCCAAACTGTGTGCACAAGAGACACACTTCCAGCCGGGCGTTGGTGGCACACGCCTTTAATCCCAGCACTCGGGAGGCAGAGGCAGGCGGATCTCTGTGAGTTCGAGGTCAGCCTGGACTACCAAGGGAGTTCCAGGACAGCCTCCAAAGCCACAGAGAAACCCTGTCTCGAAAAAACCAAAAAAAAAAAAAAAAGAGAGACACACTTCCACCTTGCAATGCAAGGCTCACCTCCCTGCTGAAGTACCAACCTCCCTGCCCATGACTTCCATAATTGACTTCCATCAAGAGGTTTAGTTATGTTCAAGATCACTCAAATCACATAAGCTACAAGGAACCACACATAGAATGCACACCAGACTTAAAAACCACTTGAATTGGGACCATGTCATCTTATTCTCTGTGATGGCCATCAACTTGTCTACATCTGGAATTAGCTAAAACCCAAATGTCTGAGCACACCTGTGAGGGATTTTTTTTCTTTTCTTAAAGATTTCTTTATTTATTATGTATACAGTGTTCTGCCTGTGTGTGTTTGCACGCCAGAAGAGGGCACTTGATCTCATTACAGATGGTTGTGAGCCACTGTGTGGTTGCTGGGAATTGAACTCAGGACCTCTGGAAGAACAGGCTGTGCTATTAATCTCTGAGCCATCTCTCCAACCCTGCAATCAGACTTTTTTTTTTTTGGTTTTTCGAGACAGGGTTTCCCTGTGGCTTTGGAGGCTGTCCTGGAACTCGCTTGGTAGACCAGGCTGGTCTCAAACTCACAGTGATCCGCCTGCCTCTGCCTCGTAATCAGACTTTTTATACCTTTATCAGAACCAGAATATAGTGGCAATTTCTAGGATCAGTACAGCTGTAGTTGCCAGGAAACAGTGAAGTTTGCAAGTCATACAGGATACACAAGGTTAATGTCTAAGACCAATTGTCCTGTAGAATTTCCATGATTCTCTGACTTCGGAGGGAACATACAGAGAAGCACAAAGCAGCCTGAATGCTTCACTACATGGGGAGTGCATTGGTCTCTCGGGAACTGGAAGGCACACTGTGTCCCAGGAGCCATGGACTCCAACCTGAAAAACCTATGATGAATGCCTCTCAAGGCAGCTAGGCCAGGCCAACTCCATAACTCCCTGAAAGTCTATATAAAGGACATGGAAGAAAGAAGCTTGCTGTCTGTTTACCTGCTTGCTCTTAACCCTGGCAGCAAGTTCATTCCTTCACTGGATTATTACAGCCTACTTCCTTGGGATTTCAGCATAAACTGAATGAAGACCAGCTGAGTCATCCAGCTGAGTGTGCTCAACACTGCTTGATTCTTTTTTTTTTTTTTTTTTGGTTTTTTGAGACAGGGTTTCTCTGTAGCTTTGGGGCTGTCCTGGAACTCACTTTGTAGACCAGGCTGGCTTCGAACTCACAGAGATCTGCCTGCCTCTGCCTCCCGAGTGCTGGGATTAAAGGCGTGCGCCACCAACGCCCGGCTCCACTGCTTGATTCTTGGACCTTCCATTGTTAAATAGCCATTGTTGTAGTAGCTAAACCACAGCCTGTAAAGCCTGTAAGCCATTCTAATAACTCCCATACACACACACACACACACACACACACACACACACACACACACACACATAGGATACACATCACAATATCAAGTATATATATATATATGTGTGTATTTGTTAAGGTATATGTTTGTCAGGGTTTTCTAGAGGGATAGAACTTATAGAATGAATAATAGACACACACTCTGAGCCTCAATGTGTAAAATGGGGATGATAAGAAAGCCTACTCATGGGCTTCACAAAAACCTAAATAGGAACACACTGTGGTGATGTTTTGTTTATGATCTAACAAATAAAGCTTGCCTGAAAATCAGGGTGCAAATCTAGACACACTAGTTAGCCATAGAGGGCAGGCAGTGGTGGCATACACCTTTAATTCCAGAACTCAGGAGACAGAGGCAGGCAGATCTCTGTTAGTTCAAGGCCGCCTTGGGCTACACGAAATTGATGCAGTCTAAAAGAGAAACAGAGCTCACACAAAGGTGATCTCAGCACTTGGAATCCCATGCCTTTAATCCCAGCACTAGACAGGAATATAAGGTGGGAGGAGACAGGAGCTGAGGGCAGTCTGAAGTTTCCTTGAGATGGATGCAGTCTAGGCAGGCAGTCTGAGGAGCAGTACCGTCTGGATATGCAGTCTGAGGACATAATCGCCCTTTTGGTCTGAGCATTGGTAGAAGTGAGAACTCTCTAGTAGCTGGCCACTTTGCTTTCCTGATCTTCAGCTTTAACCCCAATATCTGTCTCTGTGTTTTCATTAGTAGTATCAACTAGAATCCATGCTACAGAGCACACCACTGGAATATGATAAGCAGGCATGTTTCTGTCAAAAAGCTAGCCTTGAGTTCCAGAATACCTGTTTACAATTTAAGCTTTCACAAAAACATGGTCTCAAAGGGTTCAGTGACTCCCCAGGAGCACAAGACCTGACTGCTGGGCAGAAGCCCAGAGAGACAACTCGTAATTAGAAACTCCTTCTGGCCGGGCGTTGGTGGCGCACGCCTTTAATCCCAGCACTCGGGAGGCAGAGGCAGGCGGATCTCTGTGAGTTCGAGGCCAGCCTGGTCTACAAAGTGAGTTCCAGGACAGCCTCCAAAGCCACAGAGAAACCCTGTCTCGAAAAACCAAAAAAAAAAAAAAAAAAAAAAAGAAACTCCTTCTGTAGGCACATCTATAAAAACCACCTGTGAGGCTCCAATGGAGAGAAGAGAGCTACCACACCCAGCAAACTAAAGCCAGAAGGAGCAGGAAGGTCCTCTATAGGTCAGTGGTTTTGTAATCTGTTAGGACACTGGACAGTAGGAAAGGGAAATTGAAGATTAGCCTCTTGTCCCAAACAAAGAGGAAGTCTGTGGCCTGGGTGTTTAACTTAGGACTCTAGCTCTGGGGATGAAGAAAGCCTTGTTTGCCCTAAGCAACTCATCAGAAAAACCTGGGTGGGGCACAGCCCTCACTGGCTACTTGGAAGCCTGGGTGTGAAGCTGCATCCTGTTGTGTGACATGGGACAGGTGACTGGTTTTCAAAGTTCCCATGTCTGTTTGCTGTTCTGCGAGTGCAGTGAGCAATGCATGTGAGGTACTTAGCATCACTCTGCACACAGTCCCTGCAGAAGACCAGCGGGATTGAAAAGCTGCTTAAGGAAGGCAGACCCATGCTTCTCAAGTCCAGTGGCCTTCAGTGGAGCGGGGAAGTGAGCTTCAGCAGACAATGAAGTATGAGGCTGGTCCTTGGTCACCTGGGGGGAAGTTATGCCACTCATCAGTCAACTGTTGAGTTGCCATTGCTAATAGAGTAGCCACAGATGCAAACTGCCCTTGTCCGAATACTCAGAGATGAGCTGTCTTTGAGTATGTAGTTTAAAGCTTATGAAGCAATTTTTTGTCATGGCAACAGAACAATCTCTCCCAATGATGCAGCCCCCCCCACACGCCTTTTTCTTTTTGTTGTTGTTGTGTTTAGAGAAAGGATTTCTCAGTATAGCCCCGACTGTCCTGGAACTCACTCCTTGAAATCAGAGATCTGCCTTCTCTGCCTCCAGAGTGCTGGGATTAAAAGGTGTGCACAACCACAATTGGCATGCATGATCTAACTTTTTTTTTTTTTTTTTGGTTTTTCGAGACAGGATTTCTCTGTATTGTTTTGGAGGCTGTCCTGGAACTCACTGTGTAGACCAGGCTGGCCTCGAACTCACAGAGATCTGCTGCCTCTGCCTCCCGAGTGCTGGGATTAAAGGCGTTCGCCACCAATGCCCGGCCTAACTTTTTTTTAATACATCTTTTTGTTTAAAGAATTTTATTTATTATGTATACAGTGTTCTGCCTGCATGTATGTTTGCATGCCCGAAGAGGGCACTAGATCTCATAACAGATGGTTGTGAGCCACCATGTGGTTGCTGGGAATTGAACCCAAGACCTCTGGAAGAACAGGCAGTGTTCTTAACCCCTGAGCCATCTCTCCAGCCCACTAACTTTTTATTATTATTATTATTATTTTATCAAGACAGGATCTCTCTGTGTAACAGCTCTAGCTTTCCTGGAACTCACTTTGTAGACCAGGCTGGCCCTGAGCTCACCAAGATGTACTTTCCTCTGCCTCCAGAGTGCTGGGATTAAAGGCAAGTGCCACCACTGCTTCAAGTCTGATAAGCCTTCTTCTAAAGATTTATTTTAGCTTTAATTTAGCATATGCTTGTGTTTATTAGTGGTTAAGTACACGAGTCCAGATGTCCTGGAATCGTTGCAGATGGTTTTGAGTTGCCCAACATGGGCAATGGGAACCAACCTCTGCAAGAGTAGTACAAGTTCTTTTTTGTTTGTTTGTTTGTTTTGTTTTGTTTTTGAGACAGGGTTTCTCTGTGGCTTTGGAGACTGTTCTGGAACTAGCTCTTGTAGACCAGGCTGGTCTCGAACTCACAGAGATCTGCCCGTCTCTGCCTCCCAAATGCTGAGATTAAAGGCATGCACCACCACCGCCTGGCCAGTACAAGTTCTTAAAACACTGACCCATCTCCAGTCCCATGAGTCCTTTCTCTCACTGTTCATTTGGCTTCTATTACCTAAAAGTCACCCTTCCAGGAGTCACCTTATTTTAGTGCAGGACATTTGTTGGGGCTTTTCTAGGCTGTCCTGGTTGAGCCCAGGCTACAGCTAGGAGGTCCATCCTGGAAGTCCATCTTACATCCTGGACCTAGGGAGTTTCCCAGCAGAGAGATAGGCAGATAAACCTATCCAATCAGAAATGGGACCTGGGAGCCCAGCTCCGAGTCTCCTGTCTTGTAGGGGAGATGTGGAGTGTGAAGGTGGAGATTATCATTCCTGGTCACACCTCCCAGCTGAAAGGTCTTGATGTGGGTTCAAGGAAGACACTGAGATTAACTGTTGGGGGCATGTATCAGAAGAGTCACTAATGCCAGGCACGGCGGTGAACATCTTTAATCCCAGAACTTCAGAAGCAGTGGATCCTTGTGAGTTTGAGGCCAGCCTGGTCTGCATAGAGAGCTCTAGGAAGCTAGGACTAGAGAGCCACTGCTTCAAAAACAAAACAAACTGAAACACATACAAAGAAGAGTTAAGTAATGCCATGGACAGACAGCAGTACGGAAGTGGCAGGGTGAGGGTGCCATTGAAGAAAAATGAGGCCTACAAGGTGGCAGTGGGGGTCCTTCTTATAGGTCTCTGAGGAAAGGGGTATATTTCACAGCAGGAATAAGCAGTCAAGCCCTCCAATTCCCCAGCCAGCTGCTGGAGCAGTGGGGAGGATTCTGGAGGGCGGCTACCCAGTAGCCCTTTGATGTAGTGTCTGAGCTTGCAAACTCACTTCCCCAAGTGAGAAATCCAGGCCCCTGGAAATGTGTTTTCTGGAGATTCATAACAGTTCTCTTGGTTGGGTGCCTGCCAGTGTCTGATGCTGGAGAGGCTGCAACTGTGGATTGAACAATAGGCTAGGACTAGATTCCAACAGCCAAGGTTGCCCTTGCCTTCACAGAGACCTCTCCAATTTTTGTTTGTTTGTTTTTGTTTTTCAAGACAGGGTTTCTCTGTGTATGCTTGGCTGTCCTGGAACTCGAATTGTAGACCAGGCTGGCTTCAAATTCACAGAGATCTGCCTATCTCTGCCTCCCAAGTGCTGGGATTAAAGGTGTGTGTTACCATTGCCCAGATGAAAGCCGTCTTCTAACAAAGAAAAACTATATTCATTCCTGTTTGTGATTAAATCTGTTTCTTTTTTAAAATTTATTTTTATTTTGTACACATTCATGTTTAGTTTGTGTGAAAGTGTCCGATCCCCTGAAACTGGAGGTACAGACAGTTGTGAGCTGCCGAGTGGGTGCTGGGCACCGAACACAGGTCCTCTGGAAGTACAGCCAGTGCTCTTAACCACTGAGTCATCTCTCCAGCCCCTTAAATCTGTTTCTTAAAGATTGACTATGCCCCACCTGTAACTACAAATGCTTCTGTACTGCCTGTTCCTGGAAACAGCATCCATGCCTTTGTTTCAAGAAGTTGCTATGACCACCTTGTTATTACTACCTTGTTATGACCACATTGTTATGACCCTGGGCAACTTTTTCTCAGAGATTCCAGACTAGTCCATTGCTAGCTCCCACTCATTCACTAAACTTCACAAACGTGTGTCAAATATTTTTTGGTACTTGTGTGGGCATCTGTATGCATGCTGAGGCTTGAGGCTGATGTGATGCTGGGAATGTCAGATGTTCTCCATGTTCATTCACTGAGCCAGAGTTCCTCCAGACCCAGAGCTGATATAAAAATGGCTGTTCTGGCTAGCCAGCTTGTTCCACAAAACAAGACAAAACAAAAAAAAAACAAAAAAGCATGTTACAGCAAGAGCTGAGAGAGTTTCTGAGTAGTTAAAGAGAAGGCAGGAGGACCAGAGTTGGAACCCCGAGAGGCCCTTAAGCACTATGAGCATGGCAGCCTGCCTGTAATTCCAGCACTGAGAATGCAGAGATGCATCCCTGGAACAAGCTGGCTAGTAAACTCAAGAGGCCAGGTTTGGCTGGGCATTGGTGGTGCACGCCTTTAATCCCAGCACTCGGGAGGCAGAGGCAGGCGGATCTCTGTGAGTTCGAGGCCAGCCTGGTCTACAGAGCGAGTTCCAGGACAGCCTCCAAAGCCACAGAGAAACCCTGTCTGGAAAAACCAAAAAAAAAAAAAAAAAAAAAAAAAAAAAAAAAAGGCCAGGTTTGGTGGCAAGTGTCCACCGAGCCATATCGCTGGCATAAGTTTCTTGAGGCAGAATCTCACTGTCCAGGCCAGGCTAGCCTTGAACTTGCTGTGATCCTTTGCCTCCCCCTCATCAATGCTGCGATTACATGTGTCTACCGCCATGCCTGGCTCTGCCTGTTTTGTACTCCAAATTGAATCAGTATCGGCTGGGAAAGCAGTTTTGTGTGAATGAGAATAGAAGGGTCTGGAAAGTTTATGTACTATCATGCTTTTTGTATTGTTATTGTGGGTTCACTCATGGCCCGGTAGCAATGAGGACTTGTCACAAAGCTGGAAAAACAATGCAGGCTGAAGCTAGGGATATATTTTTCTGTGTGGATTGATTGATTGATTTTTTTTTTTTTTTTTTTTTTTTGGTTTTTCCAGACAGGGTTTCTCTGTGGCTTTGGAGGCTGTCCTGGAACGCTTGGTAGTCCAGGCTGGTCTCGAACTCACAGAGATCCGCCTGCCTCTGCCTCCCGAGTGCTGGGATTAAAGGCGTGCGCCACCAACACCCGGCTCTGATTTGGTATTTTTGAGACAAGGTTACTCCATGCAGTCTCGGATGTCCAGGAACTCACTATGAATATCAGCCTGGCCTCTAACTCATAGATCACAGACCTGCCTGCCTCTGCCTGCTGAATGCTAAGATTAAAGGCCTGCATTACCATGTCTGGCTAAAGCCAGGGTCTGAGGCCCGGGGAGTCCTCAGGAAGCTTCTTCTTGTTGGGTCAGCTCAGCACCTTCAGTGATGACACATTCTGAGGGCTGGGACACAAGCTTCATCTTGTGGGGAAACATAGCTCCTTCACTTAGAAACCCAAAGATGTTGAGCACCGGTCTGGCTCATTCCCTTCCTCCCACTCTGCGGCAGAAGTTTTCTCCTCAGCCAGCACAAAGCCGAACATTTGGTGATGGGTGTGAGAGATGGTTGCACAGGCAGAGACATGTGGTGTCTTTACAGGGAGTCCTGGGGCTGAATGGCAGCCACTTCTTGCACGACTCAGATAACTCGCTTTGCCCCACTCCTTCTAAATCAGGCCCTCACCGAATGTTCAGTACTTGTTAAGGCAACACTCGGTGGGAAACACAACCGGGGAAGGCAGGCTAGGCTGGGGGAGGCTCCATTGTACTGCTGGAACAGTAGAGGAAATAGGGCTGAAGTTCCTATTTATGAGCTGGAGTTTTCCAGTCCACAGGCGCATTGTCAGAGTCCCAGGAAGTTGCCCTGAGCTGAAGGAATCAAACCCTGCCCTAAAAGAGGAGGTTTGGTCCTTAGAGTCCAGAATTTCAACTCTGGCTGGAGTTCAGACTTTGGAATGAGGGCAAAGGGCACAAGCACGATCCTTCATGGCCATCCCCCAGAAGGGGACTGTATTAGTCAGACTTGCCTAAGAATGACTTGAATGTGGGGCGGGTTTGGGGAGTGGTTTGATTCAGTGTCTACCCAAGCTGACACAGCACATCATGGCAGCAAGCACTAACCTTATGTGAGGAAGCATCGGAAGTGTGAAGAATGGGCTTTGGGACAGGGCACTTCTTTCCAGGACACATCCCGCTGGGTGACTCACTTGTCCCAACTAAGTTTCACCTTCCATAGCTCTTCAACAGTCTATTCAATGTTTCTCTCTCTTTTTTTTTTTTTTATCTCCCCCTTGTTGGTTCCTTTGTTTTACTTTTTTCTTTTTTTTTTCTATTCAAATTTTAAATTCATTTTTGGATTAGATATTGAGGGAGGCAGAACTCTCCATATCCAATGACCTCTAATACCACTGTAGATGGACCCTCCAGGACAAGATCCTTGTGGGGAGGGCACTTTCTGTCCACACAATAGCATGGACTTGTGTGACTCTGAATCTGCCTTCAGGGTGGGAGGGAGGCAGTGCTCTGCCAGAGATGAGCAAATGACCCCTCAGGAGGGGCAGGAGGATTAAGGTCACATCATACCCAAGGTGTGACCAGTGGTCATCTATCAGCTTTGGTCTCAAAACTGTAAATTTTTCTACTTCTAACCTGGGCTTTAGAGGGTAGAACAGTCAGCTGTGACATGTTTTTGTGTCCTATGTTCATTAGAGATAAGATAAAAAAAAAAAAGCACTGAAGAGAAAATACATGGATTTATTCTTGCTTTCTTTGTAGAATTTAAGAAATTTTCCTGATTAAGAGCACTTGTTGCATGCCGGGCGTTGGTAGCGCACGCCTTTAATCCCAGCACTCCGGAGGCAGAGGCAGGCGGATCTCTGTAAGTTCGAGACCAGCCTGGACTACCGAGTGAGTTCCAGGACAGCCTCCAAAGCCACAGAGAAACCCTGTCTCGAAAATACAAAAAAAAAAAAAAAAAAAAAAAAAAGAGCACTTGTTGCTCTTGCAGAAGACCCAGGTTCAGTCCCCAGAACCCACATGGTCCCTTATAACCTCTATAACTCCAGTTCTAGGGTATCTAATGCCCTCTTCTGGACTCTGAGGGCACTATACATGCTTATGGTATGTTCAGATACACATAGGTAAAAATTCATGCACATTTAAAAAATAAAAGTAAAGGCTGGTCAGTGGTGGCACATGCCTTTGAGCCCAAGCGCTTGGGAGGTAGAGGCAGGCAGATCTCTGTGAGTTTGAGATCAACCTAGTCTACAGATGGAGTTCCAGGACAGCCAGGGCTACACAGAGAAACCCTGTCTTGAAAAACTAACCAACCAACCAACCAACCAACCAACCAACCAACCAAACAAACAAACAAAACAACAAGAAATTCAAAAGAGAAGCAGCAGCAGCAGCCTCTCTGATTTGATAGGCTTAAACTTCTCAGATCCAAGACGCTGTAATGCACACTGATGGGTTACCATCTCTGCCCAGGGACTCTGCATTCGGGCTGCACTGTCTTCAAAAGCCCTGGTCACTAGGACAAGAAAGGCCTCAGCTCCCTCCTCCTCCAGATCTCTCTGGGCACTTGACTGTTGCCTGAAACAGCAAGACCCAACCACAGATACCTCTCCAAGGACAGCTCAGACTTGTTACTGATGAATCTGGCTTCTAGATCATCTCCTGCTCTTTTAGTTTAAGACTTCCTTTTTAAGTGGTTCTTAGTCATTTTCTATTACTGTGAAGAGACACCATGACCATGGGAACTCTTATTAAATAAGGCATTTTTTCATCTCATTTACTTCTTCTGGCTGTGGTCTATGCAGTGTGATTATTGTCCTAGTTCTCAAAACTGAGGAAGGGGAGTGACACATTCTAAGGCCCAGGGCAAGCCACCTCACAGACATATTTGAAATCAGGTTTCAAGGGGACCTTCCTCTTACACTTCCTTCTTGTTGCAGAATGGAAGGCTGTAATAATTAGGTAAGAGTGTAAATACGTTGAATTTTGTGAGGCAGGAGGAGAATGTGGTAGGGGTCACCAATGGGACATAGATTAGGGCCAAGGCAAAGGAACAGAAGGTCGTGTGAAAAGCACTAAGGACGGAGGCCTGGGCATGAGACGGATGGATGCAGGAATGGGGTCCTGAATGGTGAGGCATGGAGTGGGAGGACCAGGGATGAGAGAGAAAGGAGATAGCTGGGACCGGAAGTCTCACGTAAACTGATGGCTCACACCGAGCAAGTGTATGAGGAGGCACAGCAGCTTATATACGGTTTGTAGGGGAGGAATGGGCCAAGGCCAGCAGAAAGCTAAGTCAAGCCATGTTGGCAGGGGACACCTCAGACACAGCTGCCTTAGGATTGATAAGCAGAGCACTCCAGGGGAGAGAGCAGGGTTCCCAGGAAGCAAAGCTTTGGAGGCCCAGGCTCCAGCCTGACTGGACCTTGACAAGTCTGCTCCTGGATAAGGCCCCAGAACTAATGGTCCCTTTGTCCTTTCCCCAGGCCCTCTGAGAGCCTTGGATGGGTCTGGCTCCCAACAGACTGCAACAAGGAAGAGAGGGAGAGCTCCCTGGGAGGCTGTGCCCACACTGCTCTTAGAAACTGGGTTCTGTGAACTCCTGTGTGAAGATTTGCTCCAAAACTGAATTCCATTTTCCCCTGTGGCAGAGATGTAGGTGCTAGTTAAGAGCGCAGGGGAGGCCCCTGAACAGTCTGGGTTCAGGTTCTAGTTTCTCATCCACACTTTTTTGGGTCTCTTGAACTCCTGATCCTCTTACCAAGCCACTGGACCACTGCACCCAGGTCTATTATGTTCTTTAAAGAAGGGGTTGAGAGATCCTGCAGTCTGCCTGAGAGCTACAATAAAAAGTGAAAGAATGAGCTGGAGAGGCAGCTCAGCGGTTAAGAGCACTGGCTGCTCTTTTAGGAGTCCTGAGTTCAATTCCCAGCCACCACATGGTGCTGTCTTCTGGCATGGAGGCATACATGCAGATAGAACACTGAATACATAATAAATAAATCTTTAAAAAATACCAGGAAAACCACGTTACAAAAAAAAAAAGTGGAAGGGTGGCACATACCTTTAATCCCAGCACTTGGGAAGGAGAGGCAGGTAGATCTCTGTAAATTCGGTCAGCCCGGTCTACAGCCTTCCAGTCTAGGACAGCCAGAACTACATAAAGAAACCCTGTCCCAAAAAAACAAAAAACAAAAAAAGAGTATTCTGACCTGAGTGATGGCGCAGGCCTTTAATGCAACACTTGGGAGGCGGAGGCAGACAAAATCTCTGAGTTCTAGGCTAACCTGACTTGGTCTACAGAGCTTGTTCTAGGACAGCCAGCGTTACACAGAGAAACTGTCTGGAAAAACAATTCTATTGAAGAGAAATAGCAACGACTCATTTGTGTTTATAGAGCACTTTCAGGAAGACGGGTACCACGTTTACAAATGAGGTCGAGGAGGGTTTTGCGACATGTCCGAAGTACAAGTTAAAAGGGGAAGAGTGAATAATCGCACTGCCCTGGGATGGGACTGTGGTCTAGCTGGGCCAAAGAGCTGTTCAAAGGATAAGCGGTCACACCTAATGGGCTGGCACCCTGGGCGGCAAGCACGCTGCCGGGATCCTCGCCCTCCCTGCTTACGTGCGCTCCGTGACCGGCGGGACGCACGCGGGGACCGCTATACAGAACGCATGCGCATTGCCGCCCCGCGCACTCCTTGCCCCCCCTTCGCGGGCCGCAGAAGTTGCTTGGAGCGCATGCGCACACCTGACGGGCGGAGGTCTGTAGAGCGAGTGGAAAGATTTCGGGGAGAAAGTGCGCGGGAGCGGGGCGGGGCGGCGCAAGTGCGCAGGCGCGGTCGTGGGACGGGCTGAGAGCGGAATCTCAGCCATCCTCAGTCTCTGCCGCATCCTCCTGCCTGTCGCCATGGCCGCCTACAAGCTAGTGCTGATCCGGCACGGCGAGAGCGCCTGGAACCTAGAGAACCGCTTCAGCGGCTGGTACGACGCCGACCTGAGCCCGGCGGGCCACGAGGAGGCGAAGCGTGGCGGACAGGCGTTGCGAGGTACGAGGCGGACGCGGTGTGGCGTGCGGGGTCCGCGCCGGCCCGCAGGCCGCCCGAGCCCCCGCGCCCCTTCGAGAGGCGTGCACCTCGGGCGGCCCTCCACCTGAGTTTGCATCTGGGGAGGGGAAGCCCGCTTGTCAAGGTCACCCCGTTGGAGTGAGTGGGGTTGTGTCAAAAAGAGGGCTCAGACGCCGCTAGGCTTAAATCTCCCTTTCTAGACTGAGCACCCCCACCTGTGGCAGCCAGGACCCTTTAGGGTACCACGAGGGCCTGGGTGGCTGGCGGAGGATGCCCCCTGACATCAGTTGCTGTACCCAAATTTACCTAAGAGGCGCCTGCGAGTCAAGGCAAAGCAGCAGGCCACAGGCTCGTCCTGGCAGTGGGGGGAGTTAGCTGAGGATGCCTGATGGCCGCAGAGACACCTAGAAACCCTCGTGCTTCTGAGAGCTCTGGAGCTCAGCAGCATAACATAAATACTGTGACCAAAACGATTCCAGAGATGTGAGTGGGCGATTTCAGTTGCTGTTTTCTACAGGCAGGCAGATTTTATTTCCCTCCTTTTTTAATTTTTACTTTTATGTATATTTAAATTAGAGACATGCTTGCTTCACTTGTCGATCCCAGTTCCCCCTCCCACCCCTCCTCCCTTAGCCCTCTACCAGCACCCCCAATTCCCCACCCAATTCCCCTGGGAGGGTGAGGCCCTCCATGGGGGATATTTCCTCCTTTTATCTCTGCCCCGTGCTAATAGTTTAGAAAAGTGGCTGGAAAGACTCAGCCAAGGTCATACCTACTTAGCTCTTTTAATCCAGCGTCCTTGCCCCGTTTCTGGGTGGAGTAACAAGTGAGGAACAGGTGGGCTGGTAGCCAAGGACAGAGGCTGGGCAAAGGGTGGACTCGTCCCGGAGATAAAGCTTGCCTTTGCCTATCCGGGCTTGGCGCCCCGCACCACCTACTGTTCTCTGTGATTTTGGAATGCTAATAAGGAAGCAAATCGTGCCACCAGCTACCAGGAAAATCCCAGGCTCGAAGAGATGCTTCTTCTCCCATCGGTGGTTAGGGCAGATCCTGTGCTGCATCTTTCTAACTTGGGCATAGCAGCAGCCATGTAAAAGGGTTGCTGATGCTTAGTTGAAGTGATCTTGGTATTTGTGTCATGGCTGTCCTCTCTAGTTTGTACAGCCTTTTCGAAAGAAGGACATGAAATCCTGATGCAACGACACGAGGATGCTTTGAGATGGATGGCCTGCGGTACACTCACATTATGTAGGAGAGGCTAGAAAAGGAAAGTGCTGGTAAAGGAAGCCATTTTCTTTAGCTCTGTGGCATGAAGTACTGTATAGGTCTGTGGTAGTTGGTTGGCTGATGCCTAGCTCAGGACAAAGTTAACTGCCTCTGTTCTCTGGGTAAGATGATTATATGTTGAACTTGTAATCACTGGAAAATAACAGACCCCATTTCACTCTTAAATATTGGTAGCGTTGTTTTAGAAAATCAGGTAAGACAGCACATGTGCTGCATGCTGTACTTTTTCATCACCCAGGAAGTGGAGACAGGAAGATCTAGACCAGCAAGGCCGGCACAGAGAAAAGCCCGGTGGTGGTGGTGCATGCCTTTAAGGCAGGTGGATCTTTGAGGACAGACAGCCAAGGCTACTCAGAGAAACCCTGTCTTGAAAAACAGAGATAAGAGAGAGGGGGAGAGAGAGAGAGCAATGTAAAATTTTAGTATCTCCCAAAGGTATCACAAATGATTAAACAATGAAAGACTAAAAGCAAAAAGAGGACTGGATAATATAGTAACACAAAAGACTTAAGATGTATATAGTTTTGAATCCGATTTCAGAAGAAAGCTAGTGAGACTTTATCCTCTCACCCTTGGGCTGGGAGAAAATGGTGTCCACACTTCATGTTCAGTGTACCCTGGCTATCCTTTGGCTAAAGGAAGTGTATATGCTTCTCGTCCTGAGGCATTCTTGTCAGAGTGCTAGGTGGGGACCATTTTGGCCTTGGACAATTTGTATCCAAAGTGTGAGGCCCTTGTTGCAAGAGGAAATAATTGCAGTGAAACAGCCCGTAGCCTTTCATCATGGGAGATGAGGCTTGTTCTATGGGTATCTCAGTGACTCCGCCTTTCGCGGGGAGACCTTCCTCTTCTGGGTGGGTAAGGGATGTGAATGGTAGTCAGTTTTCAGGGCCTCATCCAGAGGCTAAGGGGGAGGGCTGTCTTTCTCCTTGGGTGATGGTGGTTTTCCTGGTGATTAATCTTCCCTTCCCCCCAATAGTTGGTCTCAGTAGCCTCATTGTCAGTTGGGTGACTTGCAGGAAAATTTACTTCACATTTAGTTTATTACTGTTGCTAATCTCAATATGAAGCAATGCCCAGAAAAGTTTGTGGTTGATTTTGAAGGGACCTTGTGTGCTAGAGAAAACAGGAGTTTTTTTTGGCATAAGGGAAGGGAAAGGTTCAGCTCCTTAATTCACAATTTTAAAGACAAATCAAGCCAGCCTTGTATTCAGGATCACCCTGTCCCATTTACCGAGTGTATAAGCCATGCTGGCTCCTATCTTATCTTTTTTTTTTTTTTTTGGTAAACTAATGTGGTAAAAATGGGAAAATGGGTTCAGAGGATTGTAACTTTAAGTAGGATTCTAGTGAAGATTAGAATAGTTTGGTATAGGACTGTAGGACCAATGATGAGCCCTCTAAAAGGGTAGCTAGGACTTAGGAAAGGAAAAGTTCAAGTTTTTACGTTCATTTCTTTTTTTTCTGATAGGATTTCTGTGTGTAGTCCTGGCTGTTCTGGAACTCTGTAGACTAGGCTGACTTCAAACCCATAGAGATCACCTGCCTCTGCCACCCAAGTACTGGGATTAAAGGCATGTGCCACCACCAACTGTCTCCTTTAAAAATTTAAAGGTCATTCACCTGTTTTGTGTGTGTTGGCACATGCTCATGTCACAGGGTGCATGTGTGGAGGTCAGGGCAACTTGTGGTCAGCACTCTTCTACTATATGGGTTCTGGGGATTGAACATAGATGACCAAGCCTATGATCTTTTTTCTCTCAAATGAAACATTCAAGATATGTTTTGGGATAACATTCTAGGTGTTAGAATAAGCTGCTCAGTCCTCGAACTAACAATATAGTTAGGGATTATTAGAGACCCACCTGTCCTGCCTCCCTAGTTAAAGGCATGTGCCAACATAACTTGCTCATTTGGTACTTCTTAATTTCTAGATGCTGGCTATGAATTTGACATCTGCTTCACTTCCGTGCAGAAGAGAGCAATCCGGACCCTCTGGACAGTCTTGGATGCCATTGACCAGATGTGGCTGCCAGTGGTCAGGACCTGGCGCCTCAATGAGCGACACTATGGGGGTCTGACTGGTCTCAATAAAGCAGAAACTGCTGCTAAGCATGGTGAGGCGCAGGTAAAGATCTGGAGGCGATCTTACGATGTCCCACCGCCTCCAATGGAGCCTGATCATCCCTTCTACAGCAACATCAGTAAGGTATGGTCACACCAGCTGTGGTCACTCAGGCAGCATCAGGGGTTTGCCTGTGTATTTTGTGTGCACTTCATTCATGCCTGGTGTCTTTGGAGGTCAGAGAGTCAGACCTGAGTCCTAGAAGAGCAGGCTGAGCCACCTCCAGCCCCTGGGCCTCTTGTGTCTACCTAATGTCATTAATCTTACAATTTATGATAGAATAACATAATTCCCCTTTGCTAAGTAATGACCCTTACTTGTTAGAAGATTTAGTTGGGGGCTGGAGAGATGGCTCAACGGTTAAGAGCACTGGCTGCTCTTCAGAGGTTCTGAGTTCAATTCCCAGCAACCACATGGTGGCTCATAACCCTCTGTAATGAGATCTGGTGCCCTCTTCTGGTCTGCAGGGATACATGCAAACAGAACACTGCATAAATAACTAAATAAATTTAAATAAAAACTATTAAAAAGATTTAGTTGGAAGTTAATGATACTTATTTGAGAAGAGTGCTTATATTTGTGTGAAAAAAATTAACTGCAAACTAAAGTGAATTGGGAAACCTTGTTAAACCTCCCCTTCTAACTAATTTACATGTGTTTTGGATTGGGGAGTAGGGATGCAGGGTGATGACTGGGGATCCTTTTTCTCATGTTTTTACCTGTATTCTGGACCCTTGAGAAACCTTCACTCGTCACTTAATCCCTTAAGAGCTGAGATAGGTAGAATGGGTGTACATGAAAACTCTTTGTGGCTTAGGATCGCAGGTACGCAGACCTTACTGAGGACCAGCTACCCTCCTGTGAGAGCCTCAAGGACACTATTGCCAGAGCTCTGCCCTTCTGGAATGAAGAAATTGTCCCTCAGATCAAGGAGGGGAAAAGAGTCCTGATTGCGGCCCATGGCAACAGCCTTCGGGGCATTGTCAAGCATCTGGAGGGTATGGCATTTTCTTATAGGAGTTCTTAAGGATGATAAGAAGGTGACCCACCTTAGTGTCTAAGCAGAACTGTCACCAATCAGAATGACTTTGTAGCAAGGAGACCCCTGGGAAAGATACGACAGTGCAGATAGAATTAAGGAAAAAATTGTTTCTTCCTTCCTCAAAATATGGTCTTCCACCTGGATGTAGCCTTATACTCCAGTCCCAGTACCAGGGAACTGAAGCATGACAGTCACTTTACCTTCTAGGCCAGCCAGGGCTATCTAGTGAGACCTTGATTCCAAGTCATAGAAAGTGTGGTTGTAGAACAGTGACAGTGGGCTTTTCACACTCTGCTGTACCTACCAGGCGACACTAAACTCAGAACTGTGGTGAGCTAAAAGATGCCCACCTGCTCTAGGAGTACTAATTGAAACTGCAAAATGATTCAGTATAAATCCCCATTGTTCGCTCCCTGGGGACCCAGAATGACAGGTTTTTTGGCAGATAAATGGAGTGTAGGATGTCTGAAGACTGTGGGTAGCAGTAATTGGGAGTGTAACCTTCTGTAGTTGGTTGGTGGCCTGTCTTAGAATCTTTGTATCACTTCTCATTCTTTCTGATGACCTTTGGAGGCTTGAGATGTTGTAACTGGGGGCTGTTCCTGGGGGGATGGACCCACTAACACACTAGATCAGAAAAGATGTCTTGTTCCCACATGATTGCTTTCTGTAAGTTACCTGAAGGGGTTTGTGTGGGTTCTTGTCTGTGGCTGAACATGGATGGTGGCTTTTTTAGGGCTCTCAGAAGAGGCCATCATGGAGCTGAACCTGCCAACAGGCATTCCCATTGTCTATGAGTTGGACAAGAACTTGAAGCCTGTCAAACCCATGCAGTTCCTGGGAGATGAAGAGACCGTGCGGAAAGCCATGGAAGCTGTGGCTGCTCAGGGCAAGGTCAAGAAGTGAAGGCGAGCAGGCAGACTCCTACCCTAACACCCTCCTCCCTGCCTGTTTACGCCTCCTGCACCCTCCCCCAACACCTGCCACACTGACTACATCTTTAGAATCTTAAGTTTAAGTTGTAGTTGCAGATGGGGACCCATGGCTCCCATTTTCATTTAGTATTTTATCCCCTGCACCCACTCCCTTCATAGAATCTAGTCAGAAAAACACCTCTGGGGTGCAGGTTCTTGGTCCACATCCAGGGACGGCGCCTCTTACCAGGAGAGGTGAGAGGTAGTGATTACTTTTCTTAGTCCTGTGTTTACTAAGGGTCAGCTTTAGGAAGAACCATGCAGTGGTGTAACCAGTGAGAAGCTGCAGCCAAGTTTTGTCCCAGTTAGGTAACTGGGGGCTGTAGCCATTCCAGTAGAAGGTGAAGGTAACTCACATGGAGATTTAAACATACTACCTTCCTATCTGATCCTAAAGGAGCTGCTGGCCCTGGAAGGTTGGGATCAATCCTGTCAAGTCTGTGTTGTTACATTTACTTTTACAAAAAAAAAGGGTACATGTGTATTTATCAGCAGAAAAAGCCCCTCTGCTGTTTCTAGTGGTGATTGAAATAGTTCCATGTGGTCACCAGAAAATAAGCCATTCCTCATATCAGATGGGATAAACTCCGTGTCCTCAAGGGGCAGGAGTGCTTCACGCTGTGTTAGGCTACCTCTGCCTTGCTTTGGAGAGGTGCAGTGCCCCTTGATCATGTCCAGGTTTTGTCTTTCACTGTCTGAATCATGTTCCAGCTGCTTGGCCCTACTATGTGGGTTCAGAACTCGTTTTGGGCATAACTACTAAATCTCTTTCCAGATCAGTATAATAAAGGAGTGATGTGCAATATTTTACTGTCTGATGTGTTTGAAATGCACACTAAGACATGGAGGGTTTGGCTTAGTGGGTAAAAGCACTGGCTACTGTTTGAGAGGCCTTGGGCACAATGTACAAACATGCAGGGAACACCCATACACATTTATAAAAACCTTTTACCCAGTCTTTTAGGGAAGAAAATCAGTATGGCTTCTCCAGTATGGCTTCTCACTATACAGCATAGCAAAATCACCTGAGGAGTTGGTTAAGAGCATTTGTTGCTCCTGCATAGGACCTGGGTTCAACTTCCAGTATCTATATTGGTGCACACACATACAGGAAAACATACATACACATACAAAAAACAGTGGGACTGGCAAGACACTCAGCTGGCAGGTAAAGCACTTGCCATTAAAGCCTGTGAGTTCAATACTTGGAACAAACAAAGATGGAAGGAAGGCAGAACTGACTTCCACAAAGTTGTCCCATGACCTACATGCATGGTATGCCATGAGTATATGCACACACTCAGCATACATAAAGAGAATGTGCAGTTTGAGTGAAAATGGCCCCATAGGCCCATGTCTTTATACTTAGTCCCTAGTTGGTGGAACTGTTTGGGAAGGGTTACCTTGGAGGAAGTATGTCACTAGGGTTGTACACCCTAAATCCCAGCACTAGGAAGAATGGAATATATAAGATCCTTTTTAAGAAGCAGTGGATAACAGCTGCAGATAAGTCACACTGTTGAGGCAAACATAGGACTTTCTAGTCTATTCCCTTAAAGTGTTGGGGATTGAAACTACTCATACACAGCAGCTAAGTGCTCTGTGAGTCCCCACTTTGTTCTATTCTGCCTTTTATCCACATACTTCTTGTTAAAGATGGAACCCAGAAAGGCTGAACCAACAGCTAGGCCTGCTTTTTCTTTGTGATGGCTTTTGTTTTTTTCTGACAGGGTTTCTCTGTGTATCCTTGGCTGTCCCAGAACTCATTCTGTAGAGTGAGCTGGCCGCAAACTTACCTGCCTCTGTTTCCCAAATGTTGGGATTAAAGGCTTATGCCACCAGCATCTAACCTCAACTGATTATTCTTTTTTTTTTTTGGTTTTTCGAGACAGGGTTTCTCTGTGGCTTTGGAGGCTGTCCTGGAACTCACTCTGTAGACCAGGCTGGCCTCGAACTCACAGAGATCCACCTGCCTCTGCCTCCCGAGTGCTGGGATTAAAGGCGTGCGCCACCAACGCCCGGCTAAACTGATTATTCTAATCCTTGGTTTGTGCATCTGTAGGATATGGTAATGACTGGGACATTCCAGGATCACGGAAGTTCATAAATAAAGGAAAATGTAAAACGGATGCCAAGAAATTTCATTCTTAGCACATTTCTAGGTGGCATCAGAAAAAAAATTATGCAAATTGAAGATTTTTTAAATTTTAATTTAACTTTAAAGGGACAGGTCCTTGCTGTGTTTTAAGTTCACAAAATCCTTGCCTTAGCCTCCCAGGTAGCAAAAGCAGTGCACATTCTGAACCACATTGTACATCAAGGAGGCAATTCAGCGAAAGAATCAGGCATGCACAAAGACTGTAAGTTTCTTTTCCTTGCAACAGCGAAGTTTTATCTAGTATTAAGCCTGGTCTTTTTGTAGATGTAGATACACAACAAATACAATGCCCTACCGTATTAGCATGCTCAGATAATTTTATGTTCTCCTTCAAAATAACCTTGAGATTCTAATGAAGAAACACCGAGGTAAAATCGCTGATGGTTATCAGCATCAACATCCGAGTGTTGATGCTTGGAGACAGGCTGCCCTGATTTTACTTTAGTTGAGGATAACCTTAAAACTCCTGCTCCCTTTTTTTCAATTAAGATTTTTTATTTATTTATTATGAATCCAACATCCTGCCTCTATGTGTGTCTGCAAGCCAGGAGAGGGCACCAGATCTCATTACAGATGGTTGTGAGCCACCATGTGGTTGTTGGGAATTGAACTCAGGACCTCTGGAAGAGCAGCCAGTGCTCTTAGCCTCTGAACCATCTCTCCAGCTTCCCCCCCCCTCCTTCTTTTTTCTTTCTTGAGACAAAGTCTTGTACAGTCCAGACTCACATAGGATTCTTTTTTTAAATATCTAATGTGTACGGATGTTTTGCCTCATGTACATATGTATACATATGCATGCCTGGTCCCCACAGCAGTCAGAGGGCTTTGCATTCCCTAGAACTAGAGTCACAGATGGTTGTGAGCCGCCATGTGGGTGCTGGGAACTGAACTTGGGTCCTCTGCAAGAGCAGCAGTGCTCTTAAGTGCTGAGCTACCTCTCACCCCGCCCCCACAGTCTCACTATGTAGACCAGGTTGTTTCCAATTGTAAGCTCTGCCTGCCTCTGCCTCCTGAGTACTGACATTAAAGCCGTGTAGCACCATGACTGGCTGTTTCTTTTTTCCTTCTTTATTTACCACTGAGCTTCTAGCCCAATATATTAAAATTTTGTGTCACCACTGGGAAACTAGATCAAAGGTACAAAAGATCTTTCTATTTCCAATTCTGGGCTTGAATCCTAGGGCCCTGTATGTGTTGGGTCAAGCCCAGCAGGAAAGCAACACTAAGCATGTGTGAGGGCTTGAGTTTGAGCCTCAGGACAGCAAAGAAATCACAAACAATGGCATATGGTGCAGTCCTGTCTCGTTCTATGCCAACTTGACACAATAGGAAAGGAGGGAACCTCAACTGAGAAAAAAAACGCCTTCATAAGACCCAGCTGTCAGGGACTTTTTAAATTAGTGATGCACGGAGGAGTGGCCGGCACTTTGTGAGGCCATCCCTGGCTGGTGGTCCTGGGTTCTATAAGAAAACAGGCTGAGCAGGCCATGAGGAGCAAGCCAGTAAGCAGCACCCGTCCATGGCCTCCGCTGCAGCTCCCGCCTCCAGGGTCCTGCCCAGCTTGAGTTCCTGTCCTGACTTCCTTCAACGATGGGCAGTGCTGTGGAAGTGAAAGCTGAATCCACTCTTTCCCCAACTTGGTTTTTGGTCATGGTGTTTTGTCACAGCAATAGAAACCACGAGACAGGCCCTATCATTAATTCACTAAATATTACTTTTGAGATGATTATGCTGTTGTAGCCTAGATTGGCCTTAAGCTGTGTTTCTCCTGCCCAAGTCTCCTGAATGTTAGAATTTCAAGTGTGTCACATTAGGCATAATGAAAATTTCAATTAAGTAAACAAAAATGGGCTGGTGAGATTGCTCAGCAGGTAAAAGGCTCTTCAAACCTGACAGCCCAAGTTTGGTGACTGGGACCTGCAGGTAGCAGCAGAGAACCGGCCACTACCAAATTGACCTCTGACATCCACATGCATATATACAAAATAGAGCAATATTAATTTTCTTTAAAGAAGGAAACAAAAAAATGTCCTGACAGTGGTTGCACACAACTCTAATCCCAGCACTCAGGAGGCAGAGGAGAGAGATCTGTCTGAGGCCAGTCTTGCCTACAAAGTGGGTTCCAGAACAGCCTGAGCTGTTACATAGAGAAACTGTCTTGAAAAACAAAAAAACGAAGGAAACAAAAATGGACTGGATAGATGGCTCAGTGTGTAAAGGGATTTGCCACACCAGCCTGACTTGAGTTTGATCCTTGGAACCATGTAAATAGCTGAATGCAGCAGCACACATCTGTAATGCCAGTTACAGTGAGATACCTTGAAGCTCATGGGCTAGCTTAGAGCACACATGTAGCAGAAACAAAGACTGATCCCCAAACAAGGTGGGAGCCAGGGAGATGGCTTGGCAGGGAGAGGTGTTTGCTGTGCAAGCCAAGCCTGGTGACCTGAGTTTGATCCTTCCAAAGAAAGGTGGAAGGAAAGAACATTCTACAAGGTTGTCCCTCAACCTTCAAACACATGCCATATGTGCTATGGCACATACTTTGCACATATAATGTAATTAGAAAAAAAAGTTAATGGCCATCTAATCAAAAAACAAAAACTAAGATTAGCTAAGGCAGAACTCTCTCTCTGTCTCTCTCTCTGTCTCTCTCTCTCTCTGTCTCTCTCTCTCTGTCTCTCTCTCTCTCTCACACACACACACACACACAAAATGAGAATGTTCACTGCAAGTTACCTTTTAAATAAAGAGAGCAGGGGCTATGGAGATAGCTTAGCAGGTAAGTACAATTGCTACCGAACCAGGAACACCTGAGTTAAAACCCCAAGCATCCACATGAAAAATGGGCCTGGTCTCATAAAACACACACACAGACACATAGACACACACAGAAATAAGAAAACTATACCAGTAACAAATGAAAAGTATGTTTTTTCCCAGTCATAGCAAAATACATATATACATATTTATAAAGAAGGCATAAGCTATTTCCAATATTACATGGCTGTTTGCTAAATGCCTTTAAAAGAGATTCACCAGTTAAGAGCATAAAAAATCAGTTTCCCAAGAATAATGTTTCAAATAGAGTACATTTTCTTTTTTATATTTTATATTTATATTGAAAGAGTCTTACTATGTAGCCTAGGCTGGGCTCAAACTTGGGAACTAACAATCTTCCTGTCTGAGCTGCATGTCCCTTGGGTGCTCATTATCACACAAATGTATTTCTGGCAGATTTTTCAAGAGGTAACTGCTAGCTGACTAGAGGTACCTTAATAAAGACCATGGCATCTTGATGTTCTTTCCATACTCGTACTCTTGGAACTAGTTGACTGTTTTTGGGGTAAAGTGTGCTTAGGTTTGTAAGAACTCAGGCTGCACTCTGGCCACTTTCCGGAATTCTTTAGTGTGGGTCTTAGGGCACTGCATCTCACACCAGCTGATGGGAACCATCTGGACCCCTGAAGGAAAAAGAGAAAAGGTAGAGTTGGAGGTGGGACTCCACACATTCTGCTGAGGCTCTTTTCAGCTAGACACGAAGATGTGGTTCAGCTGCACAATGCTTGCTTATAAAGATCATGGGTTTCAGCCCCAGCTTTAAGGGAAAAGTTTCATTTAAGGAAAAAGAAAGAATCCTATCCTCTGACATTTAGGGGAATCATCTGAGCTCTGTGCTGTTCAGCAATGGAGACATGCTCTGAGAAACAAGATTCTAACATTGGGCAAACATCAGTGTGTACTCACACATACCCAGGTACACCCCTAGCTGGCATTATCTTGTGAACTCTTGGGGGAGGGGAGAAGGGGACTGGACCCAGGGCTGCATGAATGCTAAGGAAGTACTCTCCCACTGAGCTCCATCTTTAGCACTAGGTGTTACAATTCTATGGGGCCCACCATGGTATGTGTTACCTGTAAATGATCAAAATACTGTTTTCCGTATCACATGTATATGTACTCCTATTGTTTCCTAAACAACCATGGTTACCAAAGACATGGACGTGGGAGCAAGACCAACTCACCTGACTCACTGTGGGCCACCACTACCCCTAACTCATTTTCAGCAGTGGTCAGCAGGTAATTGGACTGTGCGTCGCCCAGGGAGATCTAGTCACACAGCGCCAGTGAAGGAAGATGAGGCTTTAGGTGGGGCTGCAGGCCATCCCTTCATTTCCTTTTGTTTGTTTTTCACAACAGGGCTTCTCCATGTAGCCTGGCTGTCCTGGAACTCGCTCTGTAGACCAGGCTGTTCTCGAACTCACAAACGGGCCTGCCTCTGCCACCCTAGTGCTGGGATTAAAGGCGTGAGCTACTACTGCCTTTTGTTTTCTTTTTGATATGAGGTCGTATGTATCCCAGGCTGGCCTTGAACTGATCCCCCTGCCTTCACCTCCCAAGTGCTAAGATTACATAATGTGTCACTGTGCTGGGTTCCATTTCTTCTTTTGAACAAAGAACCATAACTCTTATGGAATAAAGGATACAACTTTGGCCAAAACTATGTCACCTGGGCGGAAACTCTTGTATATTTCAACCTGTAAGACACAAGCAGGAATAAAAGGTATGAATTAGGTCTACAGGAAATTTACCAGCCACCCAGTAGAGTCAGGCTACTTTCTAATCCCAGCAGAGTGGTGACATCATCAATTCAAATGTATATTATATCAGTATCATCGTATAAATGCAATATTTGAATTTAGAAACTTGATCAGGAATCTTGACTTACACAAAGGTAGAATAATTGGGCTGGGAAGACAGAGGAGTATCTGAAGAGTAAAGAATAAATATCCAACTTCGAAGGCCAGCCTGGGCAATATGGCAAGAATGAAGTTTGTATGTGTGGAGCAAATATTCACATGCCCATGGATGCGCATTTGTGTTGAGGGCAGAGCTGACACCTGGTTGTCTTCCTTGGTGGCTCCCCACTTTATTTTATTTTTTGACATGGTCTCTTTCTATAGTACTGACTGTCCCGAACTTTTATTTTTGTTTTTTTTTTTTTTTGGTTTTTCGAGACAGGGTTTCTCTGTATTGTTTTGGAGCCTGTCCTGGAACTCGCTCGGTAGACCAGGCTTGGTCTCGAACTCAAGAGATCTGTTTGCCTCTGCCTTCCGAGTGCTGGGATTAAAGGCGTGCGCCACCAACGCCCGGCCTATTTTTGGTTTTTTGAGACAGGGTTTCTCTATTATTTTGGAGACTGTCCTGGAACTCGCTCTGTAGACCAGGCTGGCCTCAAACTCACAGAGATCCTCTTGCCTCTGCCTCCCGAGTGCTGGGATTAAAGGCGTGTACCACCACTGCCTGGCGTTCTGAACTTTCTATGTAGACCACATTGATCCTGAACTCACAGAGATCTGCCTCCCTCTGCCTCTCAGGAGCTAGGATTAATGGCATGCTGGATTTGACCTTATCTTTTCAGACAGGGCCTCCTACTGCAATGAACCTAAGCTGCAGGGAGCTTCCTGTCCCATATCCTCCACCTGAGCACTTGGGTTATCTGTGCCCAACTTTCTACATAGTGGCTAGGGATCTCAACTCAGGTCCTTATGTTCACCCAGCAGACACTTGATCATTGACCTAGCCTAATAATACCTTTTATTTATTTACCATTTTTTGGACAGGATCTTTCTATGTAGCCTCAGTTAGCCCCAGAACTTATTACATACTTGAAACACAGAGTTTCATCTATACTTGACTCTGTATCCTCAGTGCTGAAACTAAAGACATGTGCCACTATGGCTGGCTAATAATTTTAGTGATAATAACAGCCTAAACATTTCGGTCAACTGAATGAAAAAAAATCTTGCATGGGAAGAAAGGGACAGTGATCTGAATTTCATTGTTGCAGCAAGAAATGTATTAAACTTCTTTAGATTCTACCTTCTTATGGATTTCTGAAACTCCCTGGGATAATAGTTCCTTCCTTGTTTGTTCTGAGACAGGGTCTCACTCTAGTTCTGGCTGGGCTGGAACTAATTTTGAAGACTAGGTTGGCCTCAAACGCAAAGGTCTGCCTGTCTCTGCCTCCTGAGTGCTGGAGTTAAAGGGGACATCATGCACCACCACTCCTGACTATTATCTATCTATCATTTATGTATCTCCTCTCTCTCTCAGATTTATTTATCATAAATGAATGTACAGTGCCTGAGTGTATGTATGAATGATGTATGTGTACTACACGTATACAGGTATATTAGTGCAGGACAGAATAGGATATCAGATCCCCTAAACCTGGAATCACAGGGGGGAGGGGTGTGAGCCACTTTATGAGTGCTAGAACAGAATTTGGTGCTCTTAAATGCCCAAGTCATTTACCCAGTTCAGGGGAATAATAATTTCAAAGGAAAATTCTTTTTGTTTTTGGAGACAGGGTTTATCTGTGTAACAGCCTTGCCTGTCCTGAAACTCACTTTGTAGAACATGCTGGCCTTGAACTCACAGAGATTCGCCTCTCTACCTCCCAAGTGCTGGGATTAAAGGACTGTACCACCATCGCCTAGCTAAAGCAAAATTCTTAAAGTCATAGGAAAACAAAAACAGAAGAAAACCCCACAAAAAACAAGCACCCAAACCACCAATCATCAACCTTGTCTTTTTCAGTTGCTCGGATATCTTCCTTGCTATATTAAAAAAGGAAAAAAAAAAAGGAAGATTAGTTATCTGTGGAAAAAAATTACCCATTGATTCCTAGGAAAGAATAATAGCAGACAGAATAGATCATACTGGGTCCCCAAATGCCAACAGGACAGAAGGTCATCTTTAGCATGTATAGTAAAACATTTACCCTTTCTTGGACAATACAGAATAATAGTATTGATAACTCTTGACAGTGGAAAAGCATATCAGAAATTCAAAACTCATTCATGGCTACATATGGAATGTAAGCACAGGCTGACTATAGGCCTTCTGTCAAAAACAATAACAACAACAAAAAAATCGCCTATCCTACAATAATCACATAATAATTTCTTTTCAAAGAAGCCATACAACAGTCTACCATTTCACCCACAAACTTTTTCTATATTTGTTTTTAGATTTAGTTTACGTTTTATGTATGGATGTTTTTTGCCTGCGGGCATATATGTGCACCACATGCATGCCTGTTTGGAGTTACCATGCAGGTGCTGGGAACTGAACCTGGGTCATCTACAAGAGCAACATGTACTCTTAACTGCTGAGCTATCTCTCCAGCCCCTCCACAAAATTTTCTTACAACCTTTGGTTTCAATCAATAATAAAGAATAAGAATTCCATCATAGTGCATGTCTTTAATTCTAGCACACAGGAAGCAGAGGCAGGCAAATTTTTGAGTTCAAAGCTAGCCAGGACTAAATATTAAAATAAAAACAAAGCCGGGCGGTGGCAGCACACGCCTTTAGTCCCAGCATTTGGGAGGCAGGCGGATCTCTGTGAGTTCAAGGCCAGTCTGTCTACAGAGTGAGTTCCAGGATAGACTGTAAAACTATACAGAGAAACCCTGTCTCAAAAAACAAAACAAATAAAAAGGTGGGTGGACAAGATGGCTCAGGGGCTAAAGATGCTTGATGTCTAAGTCTGATGACCAGCTAAGTTTCTGGAACACACTTTAAGGTGGAAGGAGAACTGACATCACAAAGTTGTTCTGACCTTTACATGTATGCCGCAGCACGTGGGTCAGCACACACACACATTGACCCAAACAGTAAGAAAAAAGGACACAAGCACTTCCCAAGGGGCTTCTACTTTGGTTTGGCTCATCCTGACACCGCTAGTGCACAGCTTTCTTCAGCTCTTTTTGAGACAGGACTTCATGCATCCCAGGCTGGCCTTGAACTTGCTGTATTGCCAACAATTATCTCCAACTTCTCATCCTCTTGCCTTGATCTCTGAGTGGTGTGATTACATGCAAGTGCCACCACATCTGAATTATGTTATTCTTGAAGATCTAATCTAGGGCTTTCTCCATCAACGGAGATACATCACCAGCTGCCCCCACCCCTGCTTTATTTAAAAATCCTCTTTTATTATCATTTCTTGTAGCTCATATAACATTTTCTCTGGATGTACTAAAAGCAAACACAAAGCAGGAAAAGGAACTGTAATTGCTCCACAAATTCCAGTCCTGCCCACTATCCCTGCCTCACTCCCTGGTGCAGTGTAAAGGTAACACAACCACCCTTCTTACCGGATTGTTCCTCGAAAAGCGTTTTTCAGTGGTGTGGACCCCACATACAAGATGTGGACTTTGGCAAAACGTGAGTTGATGCTAGATACCTAGGGAATAGAGACAGGATCAGCATCAGAGGACCAGTAGCTGGTCATTCAAAGAACTACAGTCTCTTGTGTGCAGGCATTAGAGGCCTGTGCCACCAAATCTGACTTCCCTCCACCCCTTCTTTGGGACAGAGTATCACCATGTACCCAGCTTTGCTTTGGGACCCTCGGCTTCTCAAGCAACATTAGAGGTATGTACTCTTATGCCCTGCCAGTAAAAACTTTCTGTGATGACAGAAATGTCATTTCCTGGGACTGGACAGATGGCTCAGCAGTTAAGAGCACTGGCTGTTTTTCTAGAGGACATGGATTCAATTCCTAACACCCACATGACAGCTTATGATCATCTGTAACTCCTAGGGGGTGCAACACCCCTTTCTCACCTCTGGGGCATCAAGCACGCATATGATACAGACAAAATATCTATACACATAAAACGGAAAAAAAAACAAACCCACAAAACCAAAAAGGTACCCTTCCCCCCAAAACCAAACAAATAAAAAAACCCATTTCCTTGAATTGAGTATGTACTTTAGGAAAAGAGCCTAACATATTTAAGGTCCTGGGTTCCATCACTTCTCCATATACCCCAAAAGTCATGTGCCAACCAATATGGCAGTTACTAACCAGAGTTTGCTACTGAGTATTTAAAATGTGGCTAGTGTTGGGGTTGGAGGCTAGGGCACAGGGTCTCACTCTGCAGACCATTCTAGTCTGGTTCAATTCTCCTGCTGAGTGTCCCAAATACTGAGATTATAGATATGAATAATCATATCTGGCTGAAAATGAATTTTTCTTTTCTTTTTTTTGTTTTTTTCGAGACAGGGTTTCTCTTTGGCTTTGGAGGCTGTCCTGGAACTTGCTCTGTAGACCAGGCTGGCCTCGAACTCACAGAGATCCACCTGCCTCTGCCTCCCAAGTGCTGGGATTAAAGGCATGCGCCACCAACGCCTGGCAAATTTTTCTTTCTTTCTTTCTTTCTTTTTTTAATTCTGGAGGGTTTCTCTTTGTAGCCCTGGCTATCCTGGAACTCAATATGTAGATCAGGCTGGCTTCAAATATCCACCTGCCTCTGCCTCTTAAAGTTGTGAGCCATCATGCCTATCACTGAGAATGAACTTTTAACACTTATAATCTTAAACAGCCTCATACAGCTCTTCACTACTGTATTAAATAGTAGAACACAGCAGTTGTAGAATTTTGGTCTAAGCACAAAGATTGGGATCAATTTACCTTACAGGTGACAACAGCTCCTACATCTGGAAGTAACTGGGACTCTGTTTCTCTCATCACAGATACTACAGGAAGCTATGAAGAAAATAAAAAAGATGATGTACTGGTTAAGTGTTGGGTACAGATGACAACAGTAATTTAATAATAACACAGCATTGTCTTAGAATAGTGCATTCACCAGAGAGGGACCTGGAACTGACTTGTGAAGCAACCTTGTTTCTAATTTAAATTTAAATTAAAAAAAAAAAAAAGAAGCCGGGCATTGGTGGTGCACGCCTTTAATCCCAGCACTCGGGAGGCAGAGGCAGGTGGATCTCTGTGAGTTCGAGGCCAGCCTGGTCTACAGAGTGAGTTCCAGGACAGCCTCCAAAACAATACAGAGAAACTCTGTCTCAAAAAAACCAAAAAAAAAAAAAAAAAAAGAAGAATAGTGCATTCACAAGGGCAGGTAGACTATAGATACATTTGTAGCCTATAGAAGAGGACATTAGTGATTTTAGGAAATAAAACAAAAAGTGTAAGAGACTGCCATATTTAATATGAACATTTGATTAGTTCTAAATTTTTGAAGATGTTCTTGGTATTTCTTGGTATACCATCATATTGCTTATAATTATGGCTATCTTGACTCCTCCAAAGATATTCTGCTAATTTTTTTTTTTAGTGCACAAGACAGGAGTTACAATTAGATGCTATAGAACAGTAATTCTTGTTTATTCCATCTAAAGGGACAGTTTGATTTTCTCTTGCACAGGGCATAACTGAATCTTTGAACAAGAAAACCAGTCTCTCTCTTGCTCTGTGCCGTTTCTCTGCCTTACTAATTTCTTGTCATTCTGAATTGTTTGCTTAACCCATTCTTTATGTCGGAACTGTTCCTCTCTCATCCTTCAGATGATTCCGCTGAAGTACTATTTTCACTATCTAGAATAGCGGACACAAAGCCTGCTACATGTCCTGACTGCGCTGTGCAATTCTTTTGAAGACATCCTATTTCCAAGCAACACACATCTGAGCACTTGTTTCTGATTTGTGTCTGACTCCTCCGCAGCAAAAGCTAAGTTTGTGCGTGACTACATCCCCAGTAGCCAATAAAAGCAGCACCGTGCGGGACACATGAAAGTGCTCACTAGAAATCTGTGCAGCGAATAAACAGACAGATGAAGTTTATTTCCAAAACCAACTGACTGGAACCTGTTTTTACAAATAAGCATGAACCCAAAGGGTTAGCCAGTCCCTAAAGAGTTTAGATTCTAATTTTCTCAAGCAGTGCTGGAAATCGGATCTGTGGTCTCAAGCTTAGCATTCTGGGCAGGCATCCTAAGGTTTAATTCTTAATCTTCTATCATCTTACAGTTATCAATCCCTTCTTTATCTGCAGTCGGGAATACAGTCACCATGCATGGCTACATTTAAAAGTCTAAATGGGCAAGAATCTACTGAGGTAAATGTAAACAAGAGTAACATATTTAAATAAGTCCTCTGGAGGAAGATTCTTGCGCATAACAATCCTACTCCCACCAAAACCCCGTTTTTTTCAATCGGTGGCTTCTCTGGCAAAAACTCCCGACTACCAACTACTGAGGCTATAGCTACGGGGGTTGAGCAGGAGCACGAGCATAGGCTTCCAGGCAGGAGAGAGCTAAGAGCATTAGGACACCGAGAATCGCCAGTATTACACTGATGTCACTGAGATGGGGACAGTAGAGTCACTTCAAGGTGTAGGGATAGTCGAGACGCACGACCGGAAGAAGCTCTCGGCTGACTGGGCTACTCCTAATTCGCACCTGCTCCCCCCACCCCAAGTCCTTCAGCGAGCGCATCCACAACCAAGTCAGATTAGCATAACGGGTGTGGGGCGGCTGTGCTTCCGCACAGCGTTGGGATCCCAGCCGGGAGAAATCGAGAGATCAAATCGTTCTGCTGCTGAGGCACCAGAAACGCGTCCGCCGTGCCTGTGCCAAGGACCAGAACCCAGTGGCTGCCTGAAAGAGAACGCGCTCTGGGTAGCCGCTTCCTTTACCGCGCCATTCTCGCTGGTCTTCGTCAGGCAGCCCGCCAGCGACGAAAAGATGTAGCCGTGCCGGGTGTAGGTGCCGCTACCGGGGCTGCCTTCCTCCAAGTTACACAGACGTTCGCCTGCAGAAGAAATGCCGCATCAGCCACGGGCACCCAGAAGCTGGTAGTCACGCAGCATGGCACTGCGCGCGGAGACGGATCGCTTACCCGGGATGCAGTATCTCACAGGTGGTGCCATGCTTGCTCCTGTCCAAAACCCGGATGAAAACGAAGCCGCGAGTTTATTGGTCAGCTAGAGGAGCGGCCGCGCAGCAACACGTGCAGCAATTGGCGCCTTTGACCGCGCGAGGTGAAAGCCAGGCCTGACTCCATTTCCCAGGATGCTCCGGGACAGTTCTCCGGGCTCGCCTTTGCGGGCTCCGGGATTCGCGCCTGCGCAGCTGGGTGATGGTGGGCGGGCGGCGGGACTCTGTGCGCTGAGTGACACTCCGGGCTGCGGGCTATGGTGGGTCAGCCTGAGGTCGGCTCGGCCCGGGTCCCGAGCTGGAGCGGGAGGCATTGAGACGCGGGCAGGGCGACCGGGCTGAATCTGGCTGATCGAGAAGCTGGCAGGAGGCAGGTAAGGGCGAAGCGCGATGCTTGCACCCCACTCGAGTGTCAGGTGTCCAGGCCTTTAAGTTCAAGTTCCTGTTCTCTGCCCTCCCCGTCCTGTGTGGCTGTGTTCTCCTGAGTCTGAGCGCACCAACTTACCCATTTCATGTGTTTGGAGACTCCGACACAGAGACAAGGTTTGGTTTGTCCAAAGTCTTGAAGATAATTCGAGACAGCCCAAGCGTAAGCCTGTTTTTTTGACCTGAGCCCATCATATTTGGGCTCTGCTGCTCTTGGAGACAACCTTTTTCTGGTTTTGTAAAACCACAGATTCTAATCTTGCAGTGTGAGCCCCTCCTTAACCGTGAATGAGCAGCTCGACGTTAATATTACCACTCATTTTGCTTTCTTCCTTTCTTTTTAGCATGTTAGCCGGGAAAGAAGCCTTCATAAATCGAATTTAATTGATGTGTTACATCAACTTGAGGTGGAAAGGTCAGGGAAGCACATTTTTTTGTGCAGATGAAAATTGCCATGACTTTGATCACAATTTCACCTGTTTGCTTTGGAATTTATTCCTTTCTCCCCTTACCTCTCTGCCAGTCGGGCACCTTTGGGACACAGATGGCGATTTAGGGGAGTGCTGTTGCCTGCTAATCTCTAATCTAGTGGCAGATGGCCACTGTGGCCTGTGGGTACTACTGAGGGGTGGCACTACTAAGGGTTTGAAGGGACTGTTGTTCACTATGAGCATGCTCTTGCCACACTTAGATTTAAAATTTTTGTCCTTTCTGTATTTCCTGCAGAAAAACCTCTGTTTCACTTTTGGCCTAGAGCCCTCATATCCACATATCCCACTGGCTAATGTGAGGGTGGGCTTGGTCTCACATTTTGTTCACTCAGTTGATAACATCTGCAAGCTTTTAGTTTTACATGTTTGGTGTCTGGTGTGACTTGTCCTCTAAAATGTTACTGTTCTTTAGTGCTACGACAGTTCTAATGATGGTTCTATTTCTTTACTAATCAGAAAGAATGAGAGCAGCAAATACTTCAGTGTTATCGCATTGGCAAGAGTGTCCTTGCTGGCTTCGGTAGAGCGGACCAACTTTCCAGTTTTGCGTCTCTCCAGGTCATTCCTTCAACAACAGGTATGTATTGAATGCTTCTAAGAGCCAGGTATTATGCTAAGATATTTATAAGCATCTGATTTAAACCTTGGTCATACACATGGAAGTGTGCGTGCATATGTATATATGTTCAGACATGCATTGTATGTATAAAAAATTAAGGTTTGGGCTGGGCATGGTGATGCACAACTTTAATCCTAGCCTCTGGGAGGAAAAGGCAGGCAGATCTCTGAATTCCAGTTCCTGGTCAGCCTGGTCTATAAAGTGAGTTCCAGGACAGCTAGAGCTGTTACATAGAGAAACCTTGTCTCAAAAAGCAAAACAACAACACAAAATTACGATTTAGTGAAGGAGGGTCCTGGACTACTTAGGGAAGGAATTGAACCCTAAATAGGGCATAAATAAATGAGATTGGTCAATTGAGCCTTTGTAGTAGGCATTTCATACAGAATCAAGAACACAGAAGATACTGGGTGGTGGCAGTGCACACCTTTAATCCCAGCACTTGGAAGGCAGAGGCAGGTGGCTCTGCAATTTCATTCCAGGACAGGCTCCAAAGCAATGCAGAGAAACCCTGTCTCAAAAAACAAAAACAAAAATTGTAGAAGATGACTGACAATCTGATTTTTAAATTTTTTCAAAAAACATTTTTAAAGATTTATTTATTATGTAAATGGTCTTCTGCCTGTATGCCTGCACACCAGAAGAGGGCACCAGATCTCATTATAGATGCTTGTGAGCCACCATGTGGTTGCTGGGAATTGAACTTAGGACCTCTGGAAGAGCAGCCAGTGCTCTTAACCTCTGAGCCATCCCTCCAGCTGTGATGTTTTCTTTTGTTTCCTTAAGACTATGGTCTCATTACTTCATGCTGGCCCCTCGTTGGCTGTGTAGCCAAGGATGATTTTGACCTTCTGATCCTCTTGCCTCCAGTAGACATACACCATTATACTCAGTTTTGAGGATTTTTATGTTTTTAGACAGGGTCTCACAATGTAGCTCTGACTGTCCTGGAGCTCACTATGTAGACCAGGCTGGCCTTGAATTCACAGAGATCCACCTGCTTTTGCCTTCTGAGTGCTGGAATTACAGGTGTGCACTACCATGTTCAGTTTTTTGAGGATTTTCTAAGACTAATAGCTCTGAGGTGACATAGTTTGCATTTATTACAAATTAGGAAAGTATCAGTTTTGCATACTAGGGCTATAAAAAGTATTTCAGTATCTAGAACACTCTCCATTGCTCCTAAAGAGAATGTGCAGGGCACACTGCTGTGGGGCAGTTAGCTCCATCCTATTCTTACACTTAGTTGAGGCCAGCTACAAAATTCATGATTTCCCAGGTCATAATTCTAAGTAATAGTAGTCCAACTCAGATGGTTTAAGTATGATGTTGTCATTTTTTCTTTTTCCTTTTTTTTTTTTTTTTTTTTTTTTTGGTTTTTGGAGACAGGGTTTCTCTGTGGCTTTGGAGGCTGTTCTGGTATTAGCTCTTGTAGACCAGGCTGGCCTCGAACTCACAGAGATCCACCTGCCTCTGCCTCCCCAGTGCTGGGATTAAAAGACATGTGCCACCAACGCCCGGCTCCTGTTAATTCTTTCAGCTTCTTAAGAAGTGATGGAAAAGCTAGTTTCTTACCCTGGTGCTGAATCTATAGGTTTCTCCCACTAAGCTTTAATTTTCTTGCAGGCCTTTTTGCAGGGTTTCTAACTTGTGGAAGGAGATAATTAACTATTTTCTTATGGGCCTGTTGTGGGGATGAACCAGGGTGCAAGGAGAGTACATTGCTCCAGTTACTGAACTGAAAGCCATCTCCATAGCAGAGTAACCGCGTCCAGTTTCTGTCGGGTCCTGAGCCGCCTGTTAAATAAGTCATTGGGGTTGCTGAAGACAAAGCAGTATTCCCTGTCCAGCGTTCAAACATTTTTACGCGGCTAATGAGACCATCATAGAAAATCTGTTGGAGTCTCTGTGTCCATAGTTGTGTTCATTGCTTAGGCAGAGTGCAGAGACGGAGACACATCCAAAGGAGCCATGGAGAGTGCTGAGACCCTCAGCCAGGAGGATGCTTGGGAAGCTTGGGGCCGGAGCATCGGTCACAGAAGTGGTGCTTAATCAGAGAAGAACTGGGAAAGCTCCCAAGGGGGCAGGTCCCTCCTAGACTTGTCTTATGCTCTGAACACATGAAGTTACCTTGGCTGCTACAACCCTGGGTTAGGGCTAGGAGTGGAACTGGAGACAAAGTATCTAATGTCATGCAAGTGGTGGTTGACTGTCCTAACAGGGAACAAGGAATCATGTCATCTGGCTGACCTATAACCTCAGCCCAGATGGAGTAGGAAAACTTGCATAGGACCAGGAGAGTTCTAGATACAGGATCCTGTGTATTACAGAGCAAGCAGGAGATCCTGGGAACCCCCAGCCTCAGAGCCTTGGTAAGACAGAGTGGCAGCTTTGTTTATGTTTATTAAGCTTTACTCCATGATCTGTCTAGATAGATATCTCAAAACAAAACAAAACAAAACAAAACAAACCCTCAGGGAGCTGGGGCAATGGCTTAGCTGTTGAAGTTTTTGTTTCACAAGCAGGTGAACTAAGTTTGATCCCATAGAAATCATGTAAAAAGACAAGCCCGTCTCTAATCCTGGTGCTAAGAGGAAGAGACAGTGGATCTCTGAAGCTGTGTAGCCGAATTTGTGAGTTTCAGGTTCAGTGAAAAACCCTGTCTCCAAAAAAAAAGAATTCCACATTCCAGGAGTGTCCACAGATAGGATACTGGACCCTCACTCACCTGCCTTACTGGGACTCCTTATGTTTAGGGTTTAATGTTCATCTGAAAATATTCATGTTGGGAACAAATGACTATTACTTGTAATTATTTTTGGCCATTTTTAACTATCTTTTGGCTCAGAATGTTTCCAAGGTAATAAAATCATATTACATAGAAAAAAAAAGGTGGTGTATGTATGTGCTAGGTAGGGATGGGTGTAGCAGATGACTCAGCAGCTAAGAACTTTTGCTGTTTAGTATTATTACTGTTATTATTTTGGTTTTATGGGACAGGTTTCTCTGTGTAGTCCTGGCTGTCCTGGAACTTGCTTTGTAGACCAGGCTCAGCACATACATGGCAACTCACAGCCATCTGTAACTTTAGCTCCAAGGGATGTGGCACCCTCTTCTGGCCTCTGGGCACTAGGCACACACAGTACACATACATATATGCAGGCAAGCATTCATAAAATAAAAATTAAAAAAAAAAGTACATGGAGGATGACGAGAGAAGAGATACCCCAATCCTGGCCTCCATACATGTGCTGCACACACAACAAAGAACTCCTTTGACTTGAAGCCAACTGTTTCTCCCTTTACGGTGGCCCTTCAGGTGTAAATTACCTGGGATGCATAATCGTGTAGCATAATGTAAATACTATTTTTGTTGGCTCAGAATGTTCAGTCCGTACCACCTGTACTATGGTTGGAATAGTAACACTGGAAATTCTGTAGAAAAGTGATCTTTTTCTCTTTCTATGGCTGATGACTAGCCTCAGTAGGCCTTAGTCTTGAGACGTTCTCTAAATTGATGCTTTGGGCCTTCTCACTGATGGTGTGGGGCGGGACAAGGCTCATGCTTTATCCTTATATTAGTATATTCTCCTAGAAGCCATGCGGGGCCAGCGGAGTCTGCTTTTGGGTCCAGCCCGCCTCTGCCTGCGTCTCCTTCTGCTTCTGGGTTACAGGCGTCGCTGCCCTCCTCTGCTCCGGGGCCTGGTACAGCGCTGGCGTTATGGCAAGGTTTGCCTGCGCTCCCTGCTCTACAACTCCTTTGGAGGCAGTGACACTGCTGTTGATGCTGCCTTTGAGCCTATCTACTGGCTAGTGGACAATGTGATCCGCTGGTTCGGAGTGGTAAGTGATGATGCTCAGGGAGTCTAGGAAAGGGGATTTCTTTTTTGGGTGGAAGAGGGTATGTTTCTGATGGGCTCATACTAAGCTTTGGAAGCCAACCTACCGTGCTCTGGGAAGTTCCTGAGTCTTGATGAGTATCGCTCTCATGGTGTCTTCTTGGCCTCACTGGTGTTGACAGGTATTTGTGGTGCTGGTCATCGTGCTGACTGGGTCCATTGTGGCCATTGCTTATCTGTGTGTCCTGCCCCTCATCCTTCGAACCTACTCAGTACCACGACTCTGCTGGCATTTCTTCTATAGTCACTGGAATCTGATCCTCATCGTCTTCCATTACTACCAGGCCATCACCACACCTCCTGGATACCCACCCCAGGTGGGACCCCACAGGGTTATGGGGATGAGCAGAGTTGTACACTGTGATAGCCAGTTTCATTAATGGGAGGGAGAGTGACTGGGAATCTTTTGAGACAGAAATCTTGCGGTGTTACAGTGGTCAAGATATTCTTCTCAATTTGCACAGGGCAGAAATGACATTGCTACTGTCTCCATCTGTAAGAAGTGCATTTACCCCAAGCCAGCCCGAACACACCACTGCAGCATCTGTAATAGGTGGGTCTTGGCTTCACTTTTGCTGTAACCCTAGGGCAAAACCTGTTCCTAGAGTTAGTTAATTATGTAACAGAGTACCTATTAAGATCTAGGCACTGTGCTTCCCATCTGCGACACCTAGTCTCCAGTATGATCCTGTAAGTGAGCCATTATTGCTACTTCTACAAACTGAGGTGACGAGATGTTTCCTTGTCAGTAAACAACAGAACTGGGTTTGAAGGAAGGCCTGGCTGTCATCAGAGTCTGTGTCCTTTCCACCTCAGCAGGATGCTGGTCCTAGTAGGAAAGAGTTGTCACTGACATCTCAAGACCCTTGGCCGCCGTAACAGCCTGTGTCCCTCCTTCACAGGTGTGTGCTGAAGATGGATCATCACTGCCGTATCCTTTTTCTCTCTTCAGCCCGAGACCCCGCAGAGGCCGTCGGTTTTCCCCCAGAGCACTCACTGCACAGGGTCATAGTCACAAGCCCAGGATTTTCCAACTAGCATCAATCTCCAGAGAACCCTGGCTTACGAGAAGTTAGTAGAAGAGGCATTGTTGGGGACTTACCATCTTTTGTGGAGAGCAGAATGTTTATAGTATAGCTTTCTAAAATGGATCTTGTAGGAGAAAGGCATTTTCTGGCAGGTCTTTTGTGGAGAATTAAAAGTGTTTGGGCCTCTGGCTGGAGGTGCCAGGTACTATTATGGGTCCAGTTTTGTCTTTCCATATAGATGTCTGGCTAACCTGAGTTAGGTTGAATATTTGCAGGTGGTTACGATTTCTTGGTGGAGCTGGGCAATGTTGTTGCACGCCTTTAATCTCAGCACTCAGGAGGCAGAGGCAGGCATATCTCTGTGAGTTTGAGGCCAGCCTGGTCTGCAGATAAAGTTCCAGGACAGGCTCCAAAGCTAAACACACACACACACACACACACACACACACACTCACTCTCACACTCACACACACTCTCTCAAAACAAACAAGATTTCTTGGTGGAATCTGAAAGCTCTGAAAAGCTGAGACAACTTTTATCTTAACTTTGGGAAGCTATCCTCTATTTTCTCGCCTTCATGCTTGGGTGATGCCTTGAACTAAGGATGAGCTGTAGGGGCATGGATACCCCCAAATTATATTTGATCTTGTCCTTAATCATTCCTCCATCAGCCTGGCTAAACAACTGTGTGGGCCACTATAATCATCGCTACTTCTTCTCTTTCTGCTTTTTCATGACTCTGGGCTGTGTCTACTGTAGCTATGGAAGTTGGGACCTTTTCCGGGAGGCTTATGCAGCCATCGAGGTGAGCCCATGGCTAGGAAGAGAGTAGCTCAACAGAGTAGAAACTATTCCCCAATGATTGGGTTGGTAGCTCCCTCTCTTAGTGGCCCAAGAGTATAACCAGCACTGTTTTCCATCCCCTTAGAAAATGAAACAGCTTGACAAGAACAAACTACAGGCAGTTGCCAACCAGGTGGGCAGTCTCCATGCCACTGCCTCCTGCTGCTCAGGCCTAGGGGTTTAAGAGTTACTTAGGTGAAAGGACCTGCTAGTTTACTGACACAGGCTAGCTGCCAGACCAGGTCAGAAGTTTCTAAGGAAGCTGTTATAGTAGACGAAGTAGCCTCGGGGCAAACTGGAAGTCTCTGGTATGGAAGTTTTAAGTAATCTATCCCATCATCACTTGGGGCTGAGCCTGTACTCTGCCTTCATGACGGCCTGAGCAGCAAGGGGTTTATGTCAGTCTGTGTAATGGGGTTCCAGGGGATAGACACCACGCTGGGCCAGCAGCTTTAGGATCACTTCCCCCTCCCTAACCCTATTCCTTTTAGGACCCCTTGTTCCTGTTGACTTTTTTACAGCAATCCATCCCCACTTCCCCTCATTAGTCCATGCCAGGTATAGATCTATCTCTTGCAGATACAGCCACACTGTGAAAGAAATGTGGTTGGCTAGAGATTGGATTGGCTTCCCCTGGAGTCCCATTACTGCTGTCAACCCACAAGCTCAGTTAGTTCCTTTCGCGCTTTGCTATCTTGTCCAGACCTGCTCTACCCACTGTCTGTTCATGTGATGGTGCCACCGGGCTTGGTTCACCCATCTGGCTGCTGGTCTGATTTCCTCTGTGGCTTTAATCCCCATTGTTATCTGCCTGGTTTTATATTAATTCCTGCCTATAGGTGCTTGGGGCTCTGGTGTCAGTTGCTGGAAACTGACAGAGCAAGGGAGCCAGGCTTTACTGTTTTCTTTTTGTAGACTTACCACCAGACTCCACCACCTACCTTCTCCTTTCGAGAAAGAATAACTCACAAGAGTCTTGTCTACCTCTGGTTCCTGTGCAGGTATTTAACTCAGTTTTGATAGTTTTAAAGGAGGGAAACACTAAGAAAACCTTCATAGGTGTCCCCACACAGGGGTGACTCATCTCTGAGTGACCGGCCATTGTCCTAGTCTGAAGCTGAAAGAGAGTGAGTCTCCTCAATATTTTGGGGCAGAGGACAATAAGGATATGGCATTGCTGGTTGTTAATGCAGCCATGCTTGTCATGTGCCAATGTAAGTTAAGCTCATGTTTTATTGACTCTTAACCACAGAATAAATGAGTGACTCCATTTACTGATAAGGGAGACTGAAAACTCAGAGTAAAAGGGTTTGTCCTACCATGTGTAGCTACGAGTTAAAGAGTTGAAATAATGAATTTCTGCCAACCACCAGTCCAACCTTGTGTTTGTATGATCTTCTGCTACTTTTTCCTTTTGGTTTTTGAGACGAGGTTTCTCTGTGTAGCCCTGGCTGTCCTTGAACATACAGAGGTATGCCTGCATCTGCATCACCATGCCGGGTCTCTACTGTTTTCTTTTTTACTTTTTGTTTTGTTTTGTTTTTTTTGGTTTTTTGAGACAGGGTTTCTCTGTGCGGCTTTGGAGGCTGTCCTGGAACTCGCTCTGTAGACCAGGCTGGCCTCGAACTCACAGAGATCCGCCTGCCTCTGCCTCCCGAGTGCTGGGATTAAAGGTGTGCGCGGCGTTTTGTTGTTTTTTTAAATGTACATTGGAGTTTTTGCCATGGGTGTTGGGTCCCCTGAAACTGGAGTTAGACAGTTGTGAGCCACCCTGTGGGTGCTGGGAATTTAACCTGGGACCTCTGGAGGAGCAGTCAATGCTCTAACCACTTAGCCATCTCTCCAGCCGTAATTTTCTTAAAATGCACATTGGTGTTTTGCCATGGGTGTTGGGTCTCATGGAACTAGAGTTACAGACAGTTGTAACCTGCCATATGGGTTCTGTGAACTGAACCCAGGTCCTCTGGAAAAGTAGTCAGTGCTCTTAACTCAGCCATTTCTCCACCCTCTTTCACTATCTTCTATGCATGGGCATTTGATGAGCATCTACATTTTTCTCAGTAGTAGACTTATTTCTCCATCTTCTTTTCCATAGTTTTTTCCAAAGTTTTTCAGCTCACTTTAATAGATCTTTAAGAGGTAGAATACATGTTTCCCTAGGCCATATGAGGAGATAAGGAAAGTGAGGCAGAGTGCTTCTAATTTCTATCCATTTTGCCTTTTTCTTAGTTCGGTGGCACTGGCTCTGGGTGCCCTAACCATATGGCATGCCGTTCTTATCAGTCGGGGTGAGACTAGCATCGAAAGGCATATCAACAAGAAGGAGAGACGTCGGTTACAGGCCAAGGGCAGAGTGAGTGGGGAAGAGGGACTTGGGTGAACAGGTGGGTAACCAATTCTACATCTAATAAACAGACCATGATCAGGGCTGACTAGACAAGTTTCTAGGTTCTTTTGTTGCTTTTTAAGCTGGTCTCATGTCATCCTGGCTGGCTTGGAACTATACATGGACAGTCTGGCCTCATATTCACAGTAGTCCATCTGTCTCCTGAGTGCTGGGATCAAAGGCATGTATCATCACAACCAGCTGACAGATATCTTAAAAGGCTAGAATTTTGAGCCGGGCGTTGGTGGCGCACGCCTTTAATCCCAGCACTCGGGAGGCAGAGGCAGGCGGATCTCTGTGAGTTTGAGGCCAGCCTGGTCTACCGAGTGAGTTCCAGGACAGCCTCCAAAACAATAAAGAGAAACCCTGTCTCGAAAAAAACCAAAAAAAAAAAAAGGCTAGAATTTTGATTACTGGGATTCTGTCCTTATCTCTAAGATGAGAAGGTTAAGTAGAGGAGGTTTATAGAAATGTATTTTTCTTGTCTCTAGGTATTTAGGAATCCTTACAACTATGGCTGTTTGGACAACTGGAAGGTGTTCCTAGGTGTGGACACAGGAAGGTAAAGTAAAGAGAACAGTGCTACGCATCAGAGCTTTGCAATGGGGAAGATGGTCCATACCCAGAACCGGAGATTGTAGTTGGGCTGAAGGCAAAGAGAGACAGTGCGGTGGTACAGAGTGGAACCAAACTCTCATGACAGGGAAAATGGTCTATCCACACAAGCAGAGAATGTGACTAGTGCCATTGAGGAGTTTGTAATTAGGCTTCATCCTCAGGAATGGGAAAAACCATTAAAATTTAGGCCTAGGGGCTAAAACTATAAACACAAACATTAGTGTGCATGCCTGGTGACTAAGGAGGTCAGGAGAGGGCATTGGATGGATCCTTTGGACTGGAATTGTAGATCGTTATAAGCTGCCAAGTACTCTTAACTGCTGAGCCATCTCTCTAGTCCATAAAACTGTGGTTTAAGAGATGATCAATACAACTACAGAAGAGTACCGAGAAAGCAGTTCTTAGGAAGGGCGTATAGGTAGGATGTAGTGGTCTATAGTAATATCTGGAGTTTAAGATGTGAGAGACTGAGGTAGCATACATGTTGCAGAGGTTCTATATGAGGCTAGCTCTATTCAGTCCAAGAGACAAGAGAAAATCATTTTCCCAACTGCAAGCACAATGCCAGGCATGACTGTCCACATCTGCAATCCCAGCACTTGGAAGTGATAGGCAGGAACAGCAGGAGTTTGGCCTTGTCTCCCTCAGCCCATGCTCAACCTAACAGTTACTAAAGGTACAATGAGACGAATGAAGGTACTTTCCTTTCTCTTTGCTTCATCCTCATTATATTCCCACCCACCACTGTGCTTGCAGTGCCTTCTTACAGATTTGAGCTGAGCATGGCAGCCCACACCTGCAATTCCAGCACTTAGGAAACCAGGGTAACCTGGGTTACAGTGACACCCTATCTTGAAACAAAAATAAAGTGGCTTGAATTGAGAAGCCCATACCTACAGAAGAGTTTGTGTAAAGTGTTCTGAAGCCCCACCCCCTAGAAACAACTTCTAGGTTCTTTAAACCTTTTTTTTCTTTCCTTTATTTTCCTTTTGGTTTTTGGAGACAGGGTTTCTCTGTGTAGCCTTAACTATCTTGAAACTCACGAGATTTGCCTGTCTCTGCCTCCTAAGTGCACCACCATCTCCCAGCAAACTTTTCCTTAATAAACTCCAACTTTGCTTCATTATATAAAAATGAGAGCATGCTCAAGATGCCTTTAGAGCCCCAAGGGATACAGTTCCCAGATTCAGAGAGGTGAGAACCCTCATCATCTGTGTTTGATTCTTGCTTGCACAGGAAGGACAACCAAGAAATCACAACTAAAGTGACTTTTTTTGGTCATTTCTTACAGGCACTGGCTGACCCGGGTGCTGTTACCTTCTAGTCATCTACCCCACGGGAATGGAATGAGCTGGGACCCTCCTCCTTGGGTGACTGCTCACTCAGCCTCTGTGATGGCTGTGTGAGCCACAACTTGAACATTGTTTGATGCTTGTTATGTCTCTCTCAAGAGCTTCCAAGGGCAGCTTTTCTTGGAATCCATGACCATAAAGAGCCACTAGGCCTGCCTTAGAGTACTACTTAGGGACAACTCAAGAGCAATCTTCTGACCACCTCAAAACAAGATACAGCCGGGCAGTGGTGGCGCACGCCTTTAACTCGGGAGGTAGAGGCAGGCAGATCTGTGAGTTCCAGGCCAGCCTGGTCTACAAAGCGAATTCCAGGATAGCCAGGACTATAATACACAGAAAACCCTGTCTCAACAAACCAAAACAAGAAGATAATGTGGAGAAATCCTAGGACTGATATCCCTTTACTCAGGCAAACAAGTTTTAGCCCCAGACTAGGGGTCAGGCAACCAGCTACCTTGTCCAGTGCTGACTATAATGTCCTCTAGGTCACAGCACTGGGGGGCTAGCCACCATTTCTTTTACTTTGGGAAAACATTCATCAGGTATGTTGAAATTCTGGCTTCTGAATGGGACAAAGACATTAAGCCTATTGCCAAGGTCACTGCCATTTCTCATGTGCTGTGGAAGGAGCAAAAATAAAGGTATTTGATTTGTAAAGATAAGCACCTTCTATGTCTCTTGGTGATGGGGGAGATCAGGTTCAGAAACCCTGCAGAGTCTGAAGGGTGAAGAGTGAAGAGATCTCTGGAACTCTCTGACTATGTGCTACTACAGCATATGTAGGATAAAGGGAATACATGTCAATCAACACATTACCAAAAACAAACAAACAAAAAAGCAACTTTATTCTCTGGCAGGTTCACACACATAACACCATCCCTGACCCCCCCAAGGTCACACTCAACTGCATTCATTCACCTTTCAGCAGGACAGTTCCCTTTTCCTGACATGGGATATAGGAAAGCCCAGAGATCCAATGTCTTTTCCTCAAATACAAGTCTCAGTTTCTTCGACAACCCATTAGATCAGGACTCTTTGACTCTTTTAAGTGTCTTGCACAGCCATGCAGGAGAGGCCCAGCATTTGTCCTGCATCCATGGGGAAGCCGGGTCAGTGGTCTCCTTGCCTTGTAGGATGGCTCAATAGTTAGTTCTTGGAGGTTAGATTGTCAGAAGGGTCTAGGCCAGGACCAAGGGCTCAGCTACCTGGGCTCCCCAGCAGAAACCTGAAGGCACAAATACTGTTGTAACACTACTCTGAGATATTCCTTGGTCCCATCACTGCCTTCAGCCTACAACTTACCATTCTCCCCTCGCAGACACTGCTTCCTTTCGCACAAGTCTCTTCTTGTCATCCAGAGGCTTGGCTAAGGCCCGGATCACCTGTGATTTGTAGGGCAGTAGCTGTGAAGTCAGAGGACATTGTCTTACTTTTGCTGAACTGAGCAACAGGGAATGCTGCTTCTCTGACACCATTTTTAACAACTGTTTTTATGTGTATAGGTGGTTTTTGTCTGCACCATGTGCATGCCTGGTGTCATGAGGCCAGAAAAGGGCATTGGATCTCCTAGGACTGGCATTATAAAGGGTTGTGAGCCGTCATGTGGGTGTTGGGAATCAAACCTGGGTCTTCTAGGGAAAAAAAAACTTTGTTGTTTTGTTTTTGATTGTTTCTTTGTAGCTTTGGAGGCTGTCCTGGAACTCGTTCTGTAGACCAGGCTGGCCTCGAACTCACAGAGATCCACCTGCCTCTGCCTCCTGAGTGCTGGGATTAAAGGCGTGCGCCACCAACGCCCGGCTTCGGCTTACCTTTTTTCCCCCAAGAGTGCTAGGATTAAAGGCATGTTCCACTACCATCTGGCTAGCCAGTGCTCTTAAGCAATGAGCCATCTCTTGAACCCCATGCCCGCCCCCTTTTGAGGGTTTGAACACCAATCCTCACATGTAAATATGTTCCATGTGCCCTATTCTTCAATGGTTCCAAATTCTATCTTCTCACACAATTTGAAAGCAAACAAGTGCTCAGCCAGTTGTGGCATTGCATACTTGCAACCCTAGCTTGAACAACAGAGAACACCTTGTCTCAAACAAGCACTTGTAACTCTTCAGACTCACCACAGGAGCGGGTAGGCGAGTAAGAGCATGCATACACTGTAGAGCAGCAATCCGGACAGCCTGGAACAGAAATGAGGTCAGGGCAGACAAAAGAAGAGAGGTACTAAAGGATGTGCTGGGTCTCAACGCACCATTGAATGACTGGAGCTGAGGGTCAGGAATTTGGTGACCAGGGTATCAATATGAAGACTCATGATTTGTGGTGATTCCAGTAGAAGGGGCTGGAGACAGCTGAGAGTGGAAAGCTGGACCACGGAGTCATGGCAGGACAGTGCCTCCAGCAGCAAGGAAAGGAGCTAAGAACCAATGGAAAATGGGATGCACATTATGGTCTTGAACTTCCCTCTACCAGACCTAGTCATGGGAGAACAGCCCTCTCCCTTTCTGAGGGTGACTTACTGTGGGCAGCTCTGGTAAAAGCACAGGCTTGGGCAGCCTGTTGAGTACATGAGACAGACCTTTTAGATAATTTGGCTTCACATCTGGGAGAGAAAGAAAAAGATAATGTTTAGGAAAAAAAAATGGGTTAACATAAACTTTGAGAATTCAACTCCAACCTCTGAAAACTGGGTTTATCAGCTTATAATAAGGAGTAGTAAGTGTGGTAAAGTCTATAGTTACAGCACTCAGCAGGCTAGGGCAGGGGGATTCAAGGCCAGCCCAAGCTACATTGTGAGACCTGTCCAAGGAAAAGTGAGGCTGAGGCTAGGGAAGACAGCGCAGGTGGTAAAGTGCTTTCTGTGCAACATGCAGACAAGAGTTTGAGTCCCACAGAACCATGTAAATAGGTAAGTGCAGTAGTGCACACCTGTAATGCCAGCCTTGGAGTGGAGACAGCACCTGGGGCTTGCTAGCTAGCTGACCTAGCAAAGCAGCACAATCCAGGTTCACTGAGAGATCCTTTCTCAAAAGTAGATGGACTGGCAAGATAGCTCCTTAGGTAAAGGTTCTTGCCTTTATGACTTGAGCTCAATTCCTGGAACCCATTTTGTACAATTAACTGTTGCAAGTTGTTCTTTGGCACCTGCTGTTAAGAGACTGACGATTTGAGTTCAATCCTTGAGATCTACATGGTGGAATGAGAGACCTCCACAGACATATTGTGGCATGCAATTAATAAAGAAAATGTAATAATGCTATCTGATGTTGACTTTTGGCTTTCACAAAAACATGTATATATACACACACAGTTTAACAAGCCTCTTGAGCTCACAATAGTTCAGATGTACCCATCAAAGGAAAACATGGGATGGAAATGTGGCTTGTTAAGTACAGACCACTTTAAGGATAAAGCTTCTGGGTCCTAAATTACTGTAGGGACTGGCCTAGAGGAGAGGTCCATGTATTTGGGGACCAGCTTTCAGACACCTTGGGGAGCAGCATGGAAGCCTTGGACCAAAGCAGGCACATTGTCTGTGAAGAACCGCTGGCGGAACATAATACGAACATCAGCGTGGCCAGCACGAGTCAACACATCAGTGCAGTCAGACATGAGCAGAGAGAAGCCATCAGCTGCTGCAGGGCCTAGTTCTGGATCACCAAGGAGGCCCATGAGCTGGTAGGACAAACAAACAAACAAACAAAATGCCTTTTAAGTATGCTAGAAAGAAAATCTCAAATACCAAAGAGGATGAAAGCCTTACAAGAATGGTTGAAGGCACTTGCTATTCATTTAGAGAACTTGGGTTTTGCTTCCAGCACCCACAAGGTGTCTTACAACCACCTACAACCCCATTTTCAGGGTATCTGGCTGTATCTCCTCTGCCAGCAGGCATGCAAGTGGTGCATGTCTATACACACAGGCAAAACAACACATAAAAAGAAACAATTTTTTTTTTCCTTTTGAGACATGGTCTTTCTGTGCAGCTGGCTATCCTGGAACTCTCTATGTAGACCAGACTGGCCTCAAATTCAGAGATCTACCTAACTGCCTGAGTGCTAGCGTTAAAAGGCATGTGCTACCATGCCTGACACATAAATCTGTAAAAAAGAACAGTTAAGAGGGCGATGGGATCAAAGGAAGTTCTTGTTTAGGTCCCAGGTACTTACCTGGGTGGTAAGGCAGGCACTGAGAGGATGGTATCTGAGGACCAAAGCCTTGGTTACCTGTAGCCAGAGAAAAGAGCAGTCAGAGTCCAGAACTCCGAGGCACACCCAGTAAAGTGGTGGCTCAAGGGCTTTGGTGGTTTGAATGAGATGTCCCCCACAAGTCTCAGCAACTGAGTACTTGGTCCCCAGTTGGTGGCTGTTCAGAGATTAGAAGGTGTGGCCTTGCTGGAGGAAGTACGTCACTAGGGGTGGGCTTTGAGATTTCAAGACTCAAGCCATTCCTAGTGTCTCTCTGCCTCCTAATTTTGGATCAAGATGTGACCTCTCAGCTGTTCCTGCTGTCATTACTTTGCTCTGCTGTCATGGATTCTGACCCGAGATTGGCTGTAAACCCAATTAAATGCTTTCTTTTGTAAGCTATCTCCGTCATGGTGTTCTAACACAGCAGTAGAAAAGTAACTACCACAGGGGCAAACAGGAATATTTTATTTAACTTGAAACAATTATGTGCATCTACCCAGCACCTATGCTACCTCCTCACCCAAAGCAGCAGTACAAAAGCCTGATTACGAGAAGATCCAGAGGCCAGGCCAGTTTCCACTGTGTCCACAGCAAGCTGGAGGAACTCATCCAACTGCTGTCCTAAAAAGGAAGGTACATGATGTTACAATGGCAATGTAGTTGTTCCCTTTAATGATAAGGGATGTAAATCATTTATGAGCACAGCATTTGAGAAGTTATTAGAAAAAGGCAATCAAAATGACAGAATGCCAGCAGCAGAGTCTGGTGCATACTCTCAACACCAAGGTGTTGGTGCTTGAGGAGAGAGTTGTTTACTCTAATAAAGACTTACTCCATGGAGGTTGGAGAGATGGCTCAGAAGCAGTTCAGAGTAGTATTTGCTCTGGCAGAAGACCAAGATTTGGCTCCCAGAACCCACATGGCAGTTCACAACGATATGTAACTTCAGCTCCAGGGGCTCCAATGCCTTCCTCTAGCTTCCAAGAACACCAGGCACTCATATGGTGCACATACATTCATACAAAAGACAAGCATCTTTTAAAAATATTTTTATTGTCTTAAATATGTGTATGCATGAGTCTGTGTATGGCTATGTACACTTGAGTGTAGGTGTTCCTGGAGCCAAAAGAGGGTATCATTATTTTCTGGAGCTGGACTTAGAGACAGCTGTGAGATTTCTGACACGGCTGCTAAGAATTGTTCCAGGAAACACTTCTAACTAATGAGCAATCTCTTCTGTTCTACAAACAAATCTTTAAAAAAAATTATTCTTGATATGATTAAGATGGCAGAAGTGAGTTGAACCTGTTCCTTCTAGTCTCTTCTTGAACCCTCAAATGCTCTGTCAAACTAGTATCTGACAAGACTGTCTGAGGACAGTAGGTGAAGTCATAATGAGCTCCTTTAAGAACAACGCACAGGCTGCATCACTAGGTAACTAAGGGAGGCTCCTGCCCCAGGCCCAGCCCGGTACCTGGAGGGTGCTTGTTGAGGAGTCCTGCAAAGCACTTGGCAGCGGCAGTGGAAGCGAAGGGGCAGTCGTGGCAGCAGCTCTGCTCTAGAAGCTCCCGCATGAGTTGGTTCAGCTGAGGGATTTCCACCTATAGAAAACCTGGCCATGTAATGGACCCAGAAGATACTTGAACTCCAAGAAATACTCAATAGGAAGTGACATCAGAGATCAGTATGGAAGAGAACTTCTTTAAATGTGGAAGCAAGACAGCTTAGACTGTGGCCCAGAAAAGCCCAAGGTCATCTCAGTTCTGCAGTCTCAAATGTGCCCACTTACATTTCGTGGCAGGGAGCAGACAAAAGCCGTAAGCAGTGCAACCAGTCGCCTCTGCGCAGAGGAGCCATCCTGTGAAGGAAGAAGAGCTCCATTGAGCCTGTCTTACCAGTTGTAGGCACAAGTGTCTCTACGCCCATCTTAGAATAGTCCTAAAGTTGTGTCTGAAGGATGTAAACTCCAAGGTTCACACCATCAGAGCCAATAGACTATTACCTGGAACGGCTGGAATCGGCTTGGGAAGCTGTTTTCAGGTAGAAAGGAGGTGTTGCCATCTAAGAAGAGAGGCACAATGCATGTGACACTCTGGGCAGCTAACCTGGAGACAGAGTACCAGGTGTCACTAAGGAGACAGGGATGTGCACATTTGTGTGCAGGCATCATAGTCATTCACATATTCAACTTGTTTCTTTGGCACAATTATTTGCACAATCAAAGTCTATTCTCTTAGCCTACAATCTTGTGAGCAGTTCAATGCATTTAAAAAAAAAAGTCCACTGGTGATCTTCAAAAACAAACAAAACCCATTGATCTCAGGACTGGAAAGATAAGAGTACTTGTCCTTGCAGATGACCAAGTTTGGTTCCCAGAACCCACATGGAGGCTAACTGTTGTAACTAAGTTCCAAAGGATCTGACACCTTCTTCTGTCTTCATCAGGTATCACATACTCATGGTGCAGCACACATTCAGGCAAAACACTAACATACATGAAACAAAAATAAATAAACCTAAAAGAACAAAAACAAAAACCCTAACAACAGCTGGGTGTTGGTGGCGCACGCCTTTAATCCCAGCACTCAGGAGGCAGAGGCAGGTGGATCTCTGTGAGTTCGAGGCCAGCCTGGTCTACAGAGTGAGTTCCAGGACAGCCTCCAAAGCCACAAAGAAACCTTGTCTCAGAAAAACCAAAAAAAAAAAAAAAAACCCTAACAACATAAACCATCAACAAAATTCATTAATCCCAACAGTCTGTGGTGTCTGTCATCAAACTTATAAAATGACTGCATCCACACTCACATACAAGGTTCAAGGACAACTGGGAAATCAGTACCTATGGCTGCTGGTCAAGAATGTACTCTCCCTCCCTAGGGTTCAGGTCACTCACAGTTATACTCACTCAGGGCTCAGGTGGGTAGTGGCAGTTCCAATGACAGATGCCAAGGCAGCTAATACCTCATCTTCCAACAGTACTTTTCTCAGAACTGAGGATTCCTTCTCTGCAAAAACAAAACTCCTGTACATGTGTATCTCAGAACCACAAGTCCACTACTGTGACTCAGAAACCCAAATTTGGCTAGGAGGCAGTGGCACACACCCTTTAATCTCAGCACTTGGAAGGCAGAGTCTGGTGGATCTCTTTAGCCTCTAACATTTCAGCCCACCCCCCCCACCCCCGCCCCCTTGAGACAGGTTATCATTATGTAGCATTAACTAGCCTGGAACTTGCTATATAGACTAGGTTGGCTTCAAACTCACTCAGAGTCCACTTGCTTTTGTCTCGAGTGCTGGGAATAAAGGTATGCACCACCATGTTTTTTTTAAATAGGGTCTCATGTAGCTCAGGCTATACTTGAACTCCTAATCCTCTTGCCTCCACTTTCCATTGGGATTATAGGAGTACTCCACCATACCTGGTGAAAGCCAACAAGTTAATGTATCCTGCAGAAATGTTATGGGCTAAAACCAGGCAGAAGCTGCACTGGTCTAACCTAGGTGCACAAGCCTTCCAGGAACATTGCATATTGTGCTTACACTAATCAACAGTGGAAAATGAACCTGGCTAATATGGACAGTTCTGACATAAACTTAATAAATCTTAATAAACTAATAGTACTGCATTTAAAATGGGCCTCCCTTTGATTGCTGCTATCACCACTGGGTTCTGGTTACTGTCACTGGTCATCTCTGTCTTAGGTGGAATGTGTTCTTGACAGTACAACAGGCAGTGCCAGCAACACCCAGGAGATGGTAGTGCAGTCCAACCCTAGTAGAAAGCCAACTTCCTAAAAGATGAACCACAGAAAACTACCTGGCATGGAAGCCTGCACAGCTAAACCAAACAGGCAGGGGACAGCTGTCTCGTGGAAGTACCAGTAGCTCTCAGGATCCTGCTGGCATTTTTCTGCCACCTGTTGGAGACTCTGACAGACAGCAATAACTTCACTGGACTCTATAACCAGATTCCCTGTGTGGAGAGAAAGAGTCAGTATTTCTGTAGGGTTTTCTCTCAAGTACTTCCAGGTATTTTCTTTTAATAATAATAAAAAAAAAGTCTATGGGCATTCTGCCTGTATGTCTGTCTCTATACTACATGCATGCTTAGCACCCACAGAAATCAGAAGAGGGCATCAGGGTTCCCTATGACTGGAGCGACAGACAGTTGTAAACCTCCATGTGGGTGCTAGGAATTGAACTAGAGTCCTCTAGAAGGTTCATCCTAGGATGACCTTGCATTTCTGATCTTCTTGCCTCCACCTCTGAGTGTTGGTTTACAGGCAGGAAAGAAAATGTCCAATTTTATGCAGTGCCACAGATGCCCCAACCAGTGGCGTGTCATCCAGAGGCTTGGCTAAGGCCCGGATCACCTGTGATTTGTAGGGCAGTAGCTGTGAAGTCAGAGGACATTGTCTAACTTTTGCTGAACTGAGCAACAGGGAATGCTGCTTCTCTGACACCACTTCTAACAACTGTTTTTATGTGTATAGGTGGTTTTTGTCTGCACCACGTGCATGCCTGGTGTCATGAGGCCAGAAAAGGGCATTGGATCTCCTTGTTATACATACTAGGCAAGTGCTCTACCAACTAAGCTACATCCCCAGCTCATGGTGCAACTTTCATATATACAGATAAAAATGACAGGATCCCTAAAAACAGAATTCCTGGGTCAAAGAATGTGTATATGTGCAATTCAGGAAGAAGAGCAATTCAGTCATTGTTTGAGATTGGGTTGAACTGAGGGCTGAGTACTGGTTTTTTTCTTTCTCTCATTTAAGTTTACTATGTCCACAAGAAAGAAAAATATTTCATGCTTCAAATACTGGTCACCAGAGCCTAGAAAGGAAATGAAAGGGAGAACAGAGATGACAGAGACTGGGTCCCACACTGGAGTGGAAGAGCTTTTTGTGGGTGTGTGCTAATGGAGGCTGGAGGCTGATTGTTGTGGGTATCTTCTATGATCACATTCCACCTTACTTTTGAGTGAAGACCTCCTGTCTCTGATTCCTCAGAGCTGGGATTGAGGCAGGTGTGCCTGGCTCCTTATGTGGGTGCTCAGGATAGAATTTATGTCCAAAACACAAAAAAGGAAGGTATGTGATCTGACAGATGCACTTTCTTTCTTCTGGTGTATTTGTATTAAACCGTCATATTGTACAATCATAAATATATATCCACTTATGGCATTACTATATTAATATTACTATAATTACTAGGTATTGATTTTTAAAGAGCTTATCATGCCACTGCTATGTACAACAACTACAATTAAAACTTTACAGTCCCTAGCCCAGGGATCTATTTAGCCCTGCCCCTTGATAAGTAATACTGGTAGTTACCTTTGTTTGCTTGACAGAGATGCTGCAGCAGCAGAGGCAGTGTCTCCTTGACAATGCTGGGATGTGTCGAAATGGCTGACAAAGCTTGCAGACAGCAGAAATGCCGGGAACATTTCATGAGACCATCCTCTCTAGCCACATCTGACTTCTCTGAAAGCAATTGGTGAGTTAAGTTTTCACTGTGTGAGGGTGTGAAGGCCCTCCTCAGAAAGCCTTGCTGGGAAGGGTTGGGCAACAGATTAGCACATATACCTTTATGCAGCTCTTTAGCAAGCTTGGGTAGCAGGTGGTTGCTGAAGGCTCCAGGATAGAGTGTAGTCAGAGTTCCCGATGCCTCCAGTGCTGCCACCCTGCTGGGAACAAAGAAGAGCATCAGCTGAGCCTTGGACCATCATTCTCTTTCCAAGGCCCAACAGCAGTAAGATCAGAATGGGCTCTTACGGCTACTTTGCTGAAGAGCAAGACCCAAGTCCTACAGCACTTAGTTGAACAGGTTGTCGTCATTGCCTTCGTTTTTCTAGACAGTGTTTCTCTGTGTAGCCCTGAACACACTATGTAGACCACGCTGGCCTCAAACTCAGAGATCCACCTGCTTCTGCCTCCAAAGTGCTGAGATTAAAGGTATGCGCCACCACCACCCAGCTGGATAAGTCTTAATGCCCAAGAAGAAAGGGTAGTCCCACATCTTTCCAACCACTCGGTATACCCTCTGGCCTTGCTGCAGCTGCTGATACAAAGGCAGGGAAAATGTGCTTTCTCACTGCTTTAGATTCTCACCAACTCTGGGAATTTTCCTCCAGGAAGCTCAGTCGGTACAAGTGACCTACAGCCAGCTCCAAGTCCCCAGAAGACAGGAGATCTGTGGTTAGAAAGAACACAGACTTCATCTTTCCTTCTGTGCAGCCACTACCCTTCCGAGAAATCCTATCAGAAATTCACATCATCCCGTGCTGCAAGGATAATGAGGAAATCACTGCTCTTCATTTCAGACATAATACAAGGAGGGATCAATACCCTTCCTTATCGTTTCTCATTCAAGATATACCTGGCTGAGAACCCAAAACTGTGAGTGTCCGGATTCCAACAAGCTGAAGCTGGGTGCTGGGGTCTATCAGAGCCATAAATACCAATGAGCACAGCTGGTCCTTGAAGCGAGTCAGAGGCCTTTCATCTAGGAGAGACAGAGGCCAGGTCAGAAGGGCTTACAGCCCATCCCTGACTACAGTGCTACAGACAACTTAGGGCAGATTTTAAGAACTCAAACCACTGGACTTCCAGAACACACACTGGAAAATGGCAATCCATTCATTACAGTCTTGTGCTGCCACCTCTGAACAGGTCCTCTCTTCCAGACTATTCTGTAGCACACTGCTGCTGTACTCCTGGGCAACAGGACTCAACAACTGCCCATGGTAACTCAGCTTCAAAGTGATCTCACCTTTGTCTTCATAGCTCCATTTCTGCTGTAGCTTTAAGAAACCCAGGATCATTTCAAGGATTGTTCGTCGCTGGTTGCTCTGTAATGTTTCAAGGAGTACTAGGTCAAAGGATATTTTACAGGATTTTAGTTCTGATACTCTAAGAATTAACTTTTTATGTAAGACTGAGACTATGTAAGAGTAAACAAGTAATCAAGCAGCTGCTAATAGGAGAAACCCCCAAATCTATCTGGACCCAAACTAGAGTTTCAATCTCTCCAAGAAAAGGACCACAGCACCAAGTCCCACCTGTCCCTTACCTGACTGTGCTTGTGGAACTGTTCCAGCAGCAAGGGAAGCACGTTGCTGGTGATGTGCTCGCAGGCCCGGGCAGATGCACCTGCAGCAGCCTGCAACAGCTTGGCACTAGGCCATACCAGCTTCATGTCTGGTTCACAGAGATGGTGCCTGCAGTCTAGAGAGGCAGCAATCACAGACCTGGAGAGCAGGTCAAACAGTGCCTGATTCCCCTTATTCATAGAGATTGCTGACTGACACCTGGAATACTTTGCTAGCAGTTACCATCTAATTGTCTTCAATATAAAGTAGGGGTGCAGTCCCCAAATCACTGAACATACAGGAACCACCCATAAGGGGCCACTGGCCCTAAACGAATGCTAGCTCTAAGGTGCTAACTCCCTTTGCTGGCAGCCTTCATGGTCCCATTACCCTGTAGGATGTTCCTGAGGAAGGAGTCAAGGAGGTCCTCGGCATCAGCCCTCAGCACAGAGCAAGACAAACACGCAGTCAGGGAGTGCAGGGCTGCTAGGCCCTCTGCCTCTACTCGCTCACTTGCCGTCTGGAACACCTGTCAGGGAGGGATCCCGTGGCTACTAAGGTGAGCTTGTACCAGATGAGGCCCCAACCATCCATGCCTTTTTTCCTTGGGGTCAGAGGATATGTGCTTGAGAAAGTTTGGGACACAGCATTGACAGCTAAAACTCCCAACCTAGTCTCTTCTTCCTTGGTTCAACAAGTCTGTGTCCCACTAGGAATCACACATACACCTTGTAGAAACAAGTTACCAACTCTGAACTGAGGTTGTTGTATCCTTATATTAAGTCCTTTTCTCTACCTTTACATTCAGATGGTGCCAGAAGCACCATGACCTAGGCTCCTTGCTACGAGAGGCAAGAAATAGGCGCTGTGCAAAGGTGGTCATGTACTATCACCAAGCGGGTAGCCCTCACAAGGCAGCTGTCTCCCTCGCCACTCAACTGGAAGTCTATCTATTACCTTGCCTGTTCACTGAAATAAAAACATAGCACCTTGACCCTGGGGAGAGAGGGAAGAGGACAGAGAAGGTACATTACTTCTCGTGCCTGACATCTGTCAGTTAACAGCAGTGAATTTACCTAACACTCACCTCTCTTCGGATAGAAGACCAAAGGCTGGGGAGGAAGTCCTTCAGTTCCTTCTGTCCATAAACAGAACAGCAAGCATTCTGCCAAGAGAACCACAGGCATCAGCAAGCTCATACTCAAGATGCTCTGGGATAAATGGCAGTAGACTCTGAATGAGGTAGACTCTAGCAGAAAACCTTCTAGGTGTCCTAACAGTCATACACAGGGTACGGAAAACAGCTCACCCCGACTCTTAAGAAAGCACAAGGCTGATGTAGCCCAGTGGAAGAGTGTTTACCTAAGATATATCAAGTTCTGGGTTTAATTTCCAGCATACCCTCCCCTAAAACAAAAACTGGAGTGGTAACACAGGACTAATCTCAGTACTTGGGAGGGGGAGGTAAAATCAGCTTAGGCCAGCCTAAGCTAAGAGACCCTTTCTCAAAAATCCAAAAAACAAAAAGATGAGCACTGACCAATTCTCAGCTATACAGAGTAAGATAATATGAATGCAACACAGCGATTAGATCAATATGAGCCCAAGTCCTAGCCCATGAAGTTACATGCATTGGCTCTAGCTGTCCAAGAAACCAATTTTAGTACCACTAACCTGTATAAAAGCTAGATCCTACTCACCAGAGTTTGCAGAGAATCCAGCTTGGCACTTAAAATCTCAGAATCTACTTTCTCAATCAACAGAGGCAGTAAAAACTGTGGGAAAGAAGGAAAAAAGTAAGTCTGAGGTAGTGGCCACCAGGACCAACTGTGTCTGTATTGTCAACAGTCCTGAGAGACAGCTGCCACATGAAGAAGTGACTCAAGTCATGAGTTACAACTGAAAGCCCTGCTGTGGTACCTGAGAAAGAGCCATATCAGCAAAGCTGACAGATGGCAAGTAAACTGCCTACAGAAACCAGTATTTTAGGAGATGAGATGGTGAAATTTTCTGCACTGAAAGTCAGAAAATATTTGACATACAAGACACTTGCAGGACACCAAACCCTAAAATGTATAATACAGCATTCTTTCTTCCTATGCTTTTACTTTCTTTTCTCCCCCCAACTTTTTAAAATTTAAATTAGAAACAAGCTTGTTTTACATGTCAATTCCAGTTCCCTCCCCAGCCCTTCACCACCCCCCATCCCATCCTCTTTCTGCTCCCCAGGGAGGGTGAGGCCTTCCATGGGGGATCTTTAAAGTTTGTCATATCATTTGAAGCAGGGCCATGAACCTCCCCCATGTATCTAGGCTACCAAAGTCCATTCGTGTACTAGGGTAATATTGATCCACTACCAGAGGCCCCATAGATTAATCAGACCTCCAAACTAACATCCTCATTCAGGGGGTCTGGAACAGTCCTATTCTGGTTTCCCAAATATCAGTCTGGGGTTGCTGTTACTTTTTAAAAAGTGTGTTTTTATTATTTAATGTGTTTGAGTGTTGCCTGCATGTATGTCTGTGCACCATATGCATGCCTGCTACCATGGAGGCCAGGTATCATGTAGGTAATGGACCATCTGGTATTAGAGTGATAGATGGTTGTGAGCCACCATGTGGGTGCTGGGAATTGAACCCAGGACCTCTGGAAGAGCAGACAGTGCTCTTAACTGCTGAGTCATCTCTCTAGACCCAATGCTGCAAAGACTCTTCATTACCTGAACCTAGACCAGACTAACCTCAGCAAAACGTGGTGTAGAAGCCAGCACAGCACGGAGACTCAGGATGAGATCATCTCTCTGGATGCCATAGGGATCATTAGGTGGCTGAAAATGGAAAGGAACTATGGATTTGTATAATTTTTCAGACCACCCTTAGACATAAGTCTGAATCTGGCAAGCCTGCAGAACAGGAGATACGCAGACCCAACCCAGCACAATCATACACCATGAAGCAACAGCAAAATGCATGCTCATTCTTATGTATTTTTGTCTTTTAGGCATTATTTTTCTGTTTCTTGAGACAGGGTCTTTCTATGTAATCCTGGCTATCCACACATTTTTGTCTTTTAGGAATTATTTTATTTTTTTGTTTCTTGAGACAAGGTCTTTCTATGTAACCCTGGCTGTCTTGGAACCACTTAGACAATGCTGGTCTTGAACTCAGAGATTCATTTGCCTCTGCCTCCCAAGTGCTGGGATTTAAGGCATGCACTTGGCAGTGACACACAGCAAGGCGTTTATTTTTTACAGTGCTAGAATTAAATACTTTTTCCCATATGATCTCACATGATTCAGGCTAACTAACACTCCACGTAGTCAATGCTGGTCTTGACCTTCAGACTGTCTTGCATCTACCTCTTAAATGTCAAGGTTATAGGTATGTGCCACCAAACTTGTATTAGGTGCTGGAATTGAACCCAGGACTTTAAGCATGCTAGGCAAATTACATTTTCAGTTACATTAAGAATATTTTCAGCCTGGCACTGGTGGCACATGCCTTTAATCCCAGCACTCAGGAGGCAGAGGCAGGCGAATCTCTGTGAGTTTGAGGCCAGCCTGATCTACAGAGGGAGTTCCAGGACAGCCTCCAAAACAATACAGAGAAACCCTGTCTCGAAAAACAAAACAAACAAACAAACAAAAAAATTCCGGAAAAAAAAAACAACCAAAAAAACCAAGAATATTTTCAGGCAGGAGTGGTGGCAAACACCTTTAATCCAGTGCCCAGGAGTCAGAGACTAGAGGATTTCTAGAGTTTGAGGCAGCCTGATCTGTAGATCAAATTCTAAGACATCCAGGACAATACCAAAAAATCCCATCTCAAAATAAACAAATAAATATAAAAAACATTTTCAAATGGTATTAGTGGTTAAGCCAGTTTATTTCAAAAATTTCCAGTTTTCACTTGTATAAAAAGTAGCAACTATGACAGCAAAAAAAGCATTGAGAATTTCTGTGTCAAACTAGCAGACTGAAAATATCAGATTTTTCCTTTTCTCCTCTATAAACTGCACTGAAAATACAATAAAGGTTTTTTTAATTTTTATTTTTAAAAGTCATAAAGCTGAATGTTGAAGAGAACCAGATAAAAGATACTTGAAACAATTCTAGAAACTGCAAGGCAGATGGTAAGAAAATGACTCACACATCTAAGATGAAAGAACCTAGTGAGACTTGGGGATAGATGAATGATTCCCCCACTAAACAGTCTTTGGAAGGCGTTGGAATGGGCAATCCTAAAGGAAGCTGGAATTGGGAATGGGGACAGAAAAACAATCTGAGATCCTAGACAGTCTTTTTATTCTTCCTTAGTCACAGCAGATCCTTGAGGTTTAATTGTCTTGTCTGAGCAGATGCAGTAAAAGGCCTCAGTGCTGTGCCCAGAAGTCAAAATAATATGGTACCAGTATTGGTATTCTCAACTCTCTTCTGCTAGGCAGACATAAGGTCTTTTTCTGAAGATGATTAGGCAAATACAGAGTATTTTGAGAATTTACTATCCATGTAAGTCACTCCAAAATGAAGCTAAGCAGGGCGATGGTGGCACACGCCTTTAATTCCAGCACTCAGGAGGCAGAGGCAAGTGGATCTCTGTGAGTTCGATCGAGGCCAGCCTGGACTACAAAACAAGTTCCAGGACAGTCAGAGCTGTTACACAGAGAAACCCTGTCTTGAAAAAACAAAACCACGCCCCACCAAATACAACAACAACAAAATATAAAGAAAATGAAGCTCACACTTAACTCCTATCACATGTACTCAGGGTTTCCCCTCAAAAACCTAGGAGCAAACAAGGAACATGAATATATGTGTGTACATACACACTCATACAGACATAGAGAAGAGATTTAATGATGGCTCAGCAAGTATAGGCCCTTGCTGCATTAAGACTATCGACCTGAGCCGGGTGGTGGTGGCGCACACCTTTAATCCCAGCACTCGGGAGGCAGAGGCAGGCGGATCTCTGTGAGTTCGAGGCTGGGCTGGACCGATAGCCTCCAAAACAATACAGAGAAACCCTGTCTCGAAAAACCAAAAAAAAAAAAAAAAAAAAAGACTATTGATCTGAGCTCAATCCTGGGAATTGAACTGACTTCATAAAGTTGTCCTCTGATATCTCATTGCATATATGTACCAGCTATTATCACACACTCAAAAATTAATTTACAGTAACACAGGCCAAAGAGATGGATCAGTGGGTAAAGTGCTGTCCTGAAGGCTATTTCTACTGTATGGAATAATTCGAGGAATATTGGTATTACATATTCTTAGAACATCTGGTAGAATTCTGCATTGAATCCATCTGGGCCTGGGCTTTTTTTATTGAGAACTGTTTCTATTTCTTCTAGGTTTATAGGTGTATTTAAGTTGTTTATCTGTTCTTGATTTAATTTTATGGAGTATAGGTTTTTGAAGTATGACTTGATGATTCTCTGAATTTCCTCAGTGTCTATTGTTATGTCACCCTTTTTGTTTCTTGATTTTGTGAATTTGGCTCTTGTCTTTTGGTTAGTCTGGATAAAGGTTTGTCTATTTTGTTGAATTTCTCAAAAAACCAACTCTTTGCTTCACTGATTCTATGCATTGTTTTGTTTCTATTTTATTGATTTCAGCCCTCAATTTGACTATTTCTTGCCATCTACTCTTTCTGGGTGAGTTTGCTTCTTTTTGTTCCAGCGCTTTCCGTTGTTCTGTTAACTCACTAGTGTGGGATTTTTCCAGCTTCTTTACTTAGGCATTTAGTGCTATGAACTTTCCTCTCAGCATTGTTTTCATTGTGCCCCATAAGTCTGGGGATGTTGTGTGGTCATTTTCACTAAATTTTCATTAGGAAATCTTTTCTTTCTTTCTTCCTTGATCCAGTGGTGCTTCATTTGATCATTGTTCAATTTCCATGTGTTTGTGGGCTTTCTGAAATTAATGTTGCTGTTGAATTCTAACTTTAAGCTGTGGTCTTATGATAGGGTTTATTTTTTATTTTTTTGTATCTGTTGAGGTTTGCTTTGTTACCAAGTCTGTGGTCTATTTTTGAGAAGGTTCCATGAGGTGCTGAAAAGAAAGTATATTCTTTTGTGTTTGTTTGGGTGGAATGTTCTATAGATGTCTATTAACTACATTTGAGTCATAACTTCTGTTAGTTCCTTTATTTCTTTGTTACGCTTCTGTCTGGCAGATCTGTCTAGTGGCGAGAGTGTGATTTTGAAGTCTTCCACTATTAGTGTGTTGGGACTGATTTGTGATTTAAGCTTTCTTTTACAATGTTCAGAATCAAGATTTTCTCCTGTGATGCATATGAAATACCCTTCTTTATCTCTTTTGATCGATTTTAGTTTGAAGTCTATTTTGTTAGATATTAGGATAGCTATACCAGCTTGTTTCTTAGTTCCAAATGATTGGAAAATTTTTTCCCAACCCTTTACTCTTGAGGTAATGTCCGTCTGTGAGGCTGAGGTGTGCTTCTTGTATGCAGAAGGGTAGGTTCTGTTTTCGTATACAATATGTTAGCCTTTATCTTTTTATAGGTGAATTAAGACCATTTACATTAATGGATATTAATGACCAGTGATTGCTAGTTCCTGTTGTTTTTGTTTTTGGTGATAGCATTGTGTGTTCAATTCCCTTCTTTAGGATTTGCGGCTGCAATCTCATCTATTTCCTGTGTTCTTGTGGACACAGGTGATTTCCTTGAGTTGGCGTTTTCCTTCTAGTACTTTCTGTAGGGTTGTATTTGTAGCTGGGGGGGGCTACAGCTTCAGTGGATGCTCCTGTTAGAGTTGTAGGTAGGGCTCAGGGTCCAGTGGTCAATGTAGTAGTGGGGTATCTCCAAACAAGAAATGGCAGTGGATGCTGGCTGGGACACAGGAGCTCTTTCCCAGAGGAATTTTATGCAATAGTTTCTGGAAGCTACTGCTGGAAAATGCTGCTGTTGTTTCACAGAGATCACTCCTCCTGGTCCTGAGGCTGGGGTCTCCCTCTGACACTGCTCCCAGGTCTGGGGCTCATGGCTCCCTTGATGCTGCTTGGGGCCTGAAGTTCAAACTTCCCTCTGAAGCTGCTGCTCTGGACCTGAAGCTCAGGCCTCCCTCTCAGTAGGTGTGGTCTTATTGGAGGAAGTGTGTCACTCTGGAGATGGGCTTTGAGATCTTCTATGCTCAAGCTACTCCCAGTGAGACAGTCTATTAATTGTTGTATGCACATCAACATGTAGCAACTACTTCTCCAGTGCCATGAGTACCTGCATGCCTCTATGCTCCCCACCATCATGACAATGAACTAAACCTCTGAACTGTAAGCCAGTCAACCCAACTAAGTGTTTTGCTTTAGAAAAGCTGCCGTGGTCAGTGGTAGTGCATGCTTTTAATCCCAGCACTCAGGAGGCAGAGACAGGAGGATCTCTGTGAGTTCGCGGCCAGCCTGGTCTACAGAGTCCTGTCTCCAAGACAGGTTCCAAAGCTACACAGAGAAACCCTGTCTCAAAAAACAAAAACAAAACAAACAAACAAAAAAAGCTGCCGTGGTCATGTCTCTTCACAGCAATAGAAACTTAACAAATACAGATATAACCACCCATGAACTAAAATCAGAATGCTATAAAACAAAGAGAAATCAATATAATGATAATAATCATCATAATAACAAAACTCTGTCTAAAAGTGACATAAAGAGAGTTGCCAGGAGACACAGTACAGCCTGTAATTACAACCCTTAGGGAATGAGCTGTGCTGTAAGTTCTAGGCCACGGTCCCAGACAGTAAGACCCTATCTTAAAACATCACCAGGAATAGAGTTCAGATCATCAGGCATGTGCAGCCAGTGCTTTTACCTTCTGAGGTATGCCAATGGTCCTATTATCTTTTCAAACGCACACCCCTACCCAGGAACCAGAGTTTTTCAACATTTCAAATAAGAATCAAAAGATTCTTCTGTGTTGTAAAGGTTATTAAATCTGAAACAATATGAGGAGGTGGTCTAACAGACGTCAACTGAAATAAGCTGGTGAGTGATGTCTAACAAAGACAGCTGTGACGCTTTGAAGTCAGCCAGAGTCAATATTCCAGTGTCATTTGAAACGCTGTACTGAGCTTTCATCTCTTCCATGCTACTAATGCTTGCAGTACACATCCACACACAACCCACATAGCATTAGACCCCAAGTATCTAGCAACAGAGAAGAAATAAAAAGCAGAGTGGGAGGTAGGGCCATGAGAGCAAACACTTCTAGTACAAGCTGTGTGCAACTATGCTGTTTTTCCTGGTTAATTTGCTTCTATTACTGGGGATACATTCATGTTCTATATATCCTTGTAAACCAACCAAAAGACTCTTACCTGCTAGGTCAGTTCCAACCAACTGTAGCTTACTTAAACTCATCTTTCAGAATGACTATAGCACTACTCATTTTGATACCTAATCTTATATTGTCACCTCAATGTTGCAGCTTTCAAGGGCAGGAACCACAGCTTACCACCCTGCTCAGCACTGAATGCTTTGTTAGGAAATTTAAGGAGCCCTCTCAAGTATCTGTAAGTTGAACCCTCCTTCTGTGTGGGATGCTTCTCGATTTTGCAGCTTACTAAAATATGGATCCATGAGGACTTTAAAGTATCTGTCAGTCTAGAGACATAGCTCAGAGGAAGAAGTGACAGCAGGAGCTACAGATCCCCAGTACCAACGGTGGGTATGCTTGTACCCTAACATTGGAAGTGGGTGGTAGCATGCAGACAGGTGGCCAGTCCAGCCAAAATGATGAGTTCCAGGTTTAGTGGCAGACTCTGGAGACAGGAGTGTCTGTCAGGAGCAAGTACATAAGGATAAAGGAAGATACTCAACATCTATCTTCCTCTGGCCTCCATACATAGGTACCAACAATGCACAGAAATGTTAACACACACACACACACACACACACACACACACACACACACACACACACACACACACGAGTCTGTTTTGTTGACTAGTTTACAACAATGTGTCCATACATCATGCACTCTAATTATCTGATGAAGAATAAAGATGGTACTTACAGGGGTAAAGTCAATAGGGAAATAGCAAGATGTCACTTCAAATAACTCCTCCACAAAAGGTCCTGTAGGAACAGAGAAAGAATAAAGTCGACTTATATTCATTCTGTCCACCAGCTTCAACCAGCTAATTGCCACTACAAAAAACATACCCAGACTGTAGTCCTTGGAGATGAGGTCATGGACAATGCGGAAAGCCACCAAAAGATTACGGGGATCCTTTTCTCCATCCATCACCTGAATGAAGCCAAATGTGAAGTCAGCTCCTAGGCCCTTCAGCTCTGGGAAGGAGAGAACAACGTCACTGCTGTCCCATGGGATAGAAAGCGTACGTATTCTCCTCCTGCTGTCTCTTGTTTTCCTTTCTGGTCTAGCAGAGCAGTCCTTTTTTGCATGCATGTGTATCCTTCCTACACTGGGAGAAGACTAGACCCCAAACCTTTATCATTCCTCAGAGTTGTGGCCTTTCCATACATCCCCTAGATGACAACAAACCCTTCTCATAGGAGATAGCAACCACTTGCTTTTCAGACCCCTCAGACAGTCCTGTCTCTTACCTTCTTCCCGTGATCGCATGAAGTTAGTGATGATACTGAACACTGTATGGCGATCGACTTGTAGCAGGGACTTAAGAGTGGGGAAGACAGGAAATAAGTGAAGAAAGAAAACAAAGAAGACTTCAAACAACATAACTATTTTGGACTTCACAATCTCTAGTGGATAGTTCTCTCTGAACCAGAATAAGATCAAGTTAAGAGGAAGTGTAGAGAAAGGCCTGGCTACTGCCTAACAGCACAAGAGTGATGCCATTAACCCAAACTTGTTTTATGTATGTCTTAGGTTCTTAGCAAGACAGGTCAGATACAATGCCATGTCTTCCTCTCCTTACCCACTATAAAGGGATACCACTTAAATGAGGTCATCAGACCTCAGTGTTCAGACAATCTGTGTTACCACCTAATTCTAATTATATTAAGAACTACAGGACAAGGACTAGCAACAAAGGAAACCAGCAACTATTAACACTCACCTGTACATGTACCTCCTGGAAGATGGCTTTAAGCACAGAGACAGCCAGCCCAGGGGGCAGGGCCACAGACTGGCTCTGAGGGAGAAGAGACAATATGAGAACAGTCTCTAAGATATAGCTCTACAATGTGTTTCATTAGGTATTTGGGCATCCCAACATTCTGCTTCAGGAGGAAGTATACACAGTGAGAAACTTTCTCTAGCTGAGTATTTCTCCACAGCTCCTTTCAAACCAGCCAAATTCTAGTTCTATAAAGATACTTTTTTTTTGGTCTTTTTTTTTCTTAAGTGTAGATTATAGGTGAAGTTTATTACAAGAGTGTCACTGTCACACAGGGTGACTTATTCTCTAGGGTAGAACTGTAGAGCTGGCTGACAGTAATTCACTCCTACACTTGGGACTTTGTCCTTCAGCACATGAAGGTTCACACCCAAAAGGCCAGGAAACAACTGTACAAGACTCCCACAAACACAGTCACGTAATGAAAAATACTCACCAGTGCTCTCAGGCCCTGAAGGACAGATGGGATCACAAGATGATGGTCCTTCAGCCGGTTCTCATAGAACAGGATCAGATGGACCACTGCACAAAGCAGACCCAGCCTTCAGCTTAGTGGGTGTGAGGAAGGCCCACCAGCTGTTTGTCTGCTTTCCCTACAATGTTCTCCTGCATCAAGAAATGGCCTCCCACTTGATGGGGCTTTACTTTGTGAGTTAGAGACAAGAAATCCTGTTACTATTCATCCTCATACAAGTTCAGTGAATCCCTCAGAATTGCTTCCTTAACTTTTTATTTTACGTGCATGTGATGGTTTGAATAAGAATGACCCCCACAGGATCATATATTTGAATACTTAGTTATCAGGGAGTGGCACTACTTGAGAGAGACTCAGAGGTGTGGCCTTGTCAGAGGGAGTGTGTCACTAGAAGCATTTCAAAACCCTAAGCCAGGATCAGTGTCTTCCTTTCCTTGCTGTCTGTGGAGACTCTTAGCTACTTCTCCAGCATCCTGTCTGCCCGCATACCCCCATGCTCCCACCATGATGACAATGGGCCTCTGCAACTGTAAGCAAGTCCCAGTTAAATGTGTTCTTTTGTAAGAGTTGCCCTGGTCAGTGTCTGACTAGGACAGTGCAGTTATGCAGCATACGGAAAACCTCGAGGAGCCAGTTCTCTCCTTCCACTTTCATGGGGGACAAAACTCAGGCCTCCAGGGCTTTTCCTCAAGTGCCTTCACCTCTGAGTCATCTCATCAACCCAGACTCACCACATGGAACTTTCCTCTTTTTCTCTGGTGCTAGGGACTGAAAGCACTTTCCTGAGCTGCTCCACTACTATGCTTTCTTTCTGTGATTTTTTTGAGAGGTTCTAACTAAGGACAACTTCCAGGAATTTGTTCTTTCCTTCTACTTTGAGCTACAGGGATCAAACTCTGGTTGTCAGGCTTGCACACACAATAAGTGCTTTACCCAATGAGCCATCACAAAGCCCTCTGCCTTTTGTTTCTTCTAAGTGCTGGGGGTTGAATATGGGGCCTGCAAACCTTTCCTTAAAGGGCCAGGCAGTAGGTTTTATAGGCTTATGTGGATACTGAGATACACTGAAAAATTATGAAAGAGTGTATTTGAAATTCATGTGTAGTGTAATTTCATTTTAATCAAAACTCTGCCATAAATACCAGTAACCCTGAATTAGTTGTCCATTATACCCCCTTTCCCTGTACACAGCATGTAGGCCATGGCTTAGTGATTTGGGAAGACATTCCTACTAGCAATAAAAGTACCTTCCTTCTCCAGGAGCAAGGAGTGACACTGAAGTAGCACCTGTGACAAAAGCTGGATTCCTCGCGCCCGAGTTCGGGGTTCTGGATTCTCCAGAGATGACCTGGGGGATAGCAAGATAGAAAGCATTTGTGATTAACCAGCTCAAATTATAAATGAAATATTCTGCAGTTAGTCACACTCACTCTCTTAGGAATAAAGAGACCCATACCCTTTTAAAAGAGTTCTTAAAAGTCCATGAAAGGTACTTCTGGCTGGGGGATGGTGGCACAAACCTTTAACCCCAGCACTTGGGAGGCAGAGGCATCTGGATCTCAGTGAGTTCCAGGACAGTCAGAGCTGTTTGTTACACAGAGAGACCCTGTCTCAAAAAACCCAAATAAATAAATAAATAAATAAATAGGTGCTAAGGTGCTCCTGAGCTAGTAACCTTAGTGTCCAGTAAACACTGAAGCTCCAGCTTGGTGGTGGCACATGCCTTTTAACTCAGCACTTGGGAGTCAGATATCTGAGTTAGAGGCCAGCCTGGTCTACAGAGTGAATTCTAGGACAGCCAGGATACACAGGAAACTCTATCTCAAAGGGCAAAAAATAGGCTAAAGCCCCAAACCTATCCCCAGATTAATCTGGCAGCATCAGAGGCTCGCTCATGTGACATCAGAGTCAACAGAAGTCTGTCTCAGCATCCCTTATTTGGCATTCAATGGGCACTGTGCTTACTCTCTCTTCCCAGAGGTATGATCAGTACCCACAGGGATTCAGAGATGTCTGACAGCTACAGTTTCTACTGAAGATAGGCAGAAAATTTTTGCAAACTAAAATTTTTTGTGTGTGCACATACACATGTATGTGTACACAGGTGTACATGTGTATGCATGACATGGAGGCCAGAGGTTAGGTGTCATTCCTCAGGAGTGTCCACCTTATGTATATTGAAATAGGGTTTCTCATTGGTTGGCCTGAGTTGTCTTGATTAGGCTGGCTGCTAGATCTGCCTGTCTCCACCTATCCAGCATCAGGATTAAGAATATGTCACCATACCTGGCTTTTTACATGTGTGCTGGGATAGAACTCACTTTGCCAATTAAGAAATCTCCCCAATGGGGCTGGAGAGATGGTTCAGAGGTTAAGAGCACTGCTTATTTTTCCAGAGGTCCTGAGTTCAATTCCTAGCAACCACATGGTGGCTCACAACCATTTATAGTGAAATCTGGTACCCTCTTCTGGTGAGCTGACATATGTATAGGCAGAATACTGTGTACATAATAAATAAATCTTAAAAAAAAATTCTCCCTAGCCTCCTTTTTTGTTTTGCTTTTTGAAGACAAGATTTCATTCTAAGTCCAGGCTGCACTCAACTTGTTGCTATGCTCTTGCCTTGAACTCCCAAAGTGTTGGGATTACAGATGTGAGCCATTACACTGGGCTATTTGTAAAGTCTTGCTAAGGGGAAAACAATACTGAGCAATCAAGGTCCTAGGTGGTATGCTTACACACACCTACACTCTTCTTCTTCTTTTTTTAAGGTTTTTTGAGACAGGGTTTCTCTTTTTGTTTTGGAGCCTGTCCTGGAACTCATTCTGTAGACCAGACTGGCCTCAAACTCAGAGATCCACCTGCCTCTGGCTCTCGAGTGCTGAGATTAAATAAAAGTTTTTGTTGTTGTTTTTGTTTTGTTTTGAGACAGTTTCATACAGCCCAGACTGGCCTCAAAGTCTATAACTGAGAACAGCCTTGAATTTACTCTTCAGCCTTCACATCTTGAGTTCTGAGATTTCAGATGTATATTGCCTCTATGCCTGATTTTATGCTGTTTGGAGAACTGAACCCAGGGCTTTGTGCATGCTTGACAAGGTCTCTATCAACTGAGCTACAACTTTAACTGCAGCCATTCTAACTAGGAAGGATTACTGATATGGGAACAGCTTAACTGAAGCAACAAGATGATTTATATTCAAATAGCTCTCCTGAGATTACACAACATAACCTGAACAGGAAGTAGATTTCTGGAAAGCTGATCCTGAGAGTTTTAAACTAAACTTCAAAGATAAAGGAATATATATTGGTACAGAAATAAAACCATTCCTGATTCTATTCCAAGGATAAGAACTCATAGAATGTTTCTGCTTAGCAGGTAGGATATTGTGCACTTGCAGCATTTAAGAGAAGGCCAAGGCACACAAATGCTCACAACAGCATTTTTCATAAAAGCATAAAAGTGGAAACAACCCAGATGTCCATCATAACTTATGAATAGTTAAACAAAATGCTGATCATTGGTACAATGCAATGTCGTTTAGTGAACAAAGAAATGTAAAACTGATATACTACAACACAAAGAAATATTGTCAACATGCTATAATGTTAACAACATTGGTTGTTTTCTTGCCATGATCTAGACTCACCCAGGAGACAAGCCTCCAAACATAATTGTGAGGGATCACCTATAGTAAATATTCCTGTAAAGGATTCTCTGGATGAAACTGAGTTGGGAAGACTAACCCTAAATGTGGAAACAACATTCTCTAGGCTAGGATTTTGGACTGTATGAATGGAGAGACCTCTACTTCCTGACTTCAGATGCAATTTGACCTTATTTATGCCTCAAACTCCAGCCACTGGGATTTCCCTGACACAGTGTGTTTTACCCTTGAACTGTGAACCAAAATGAGTCCTTTCTTAAGTTGCTCTTGTCAAGAGTATTTTATGACAGCAATAGGAAAAGTAAAATACATGTTCAGTGAGAGAAAACAGACACAAAAGTCACACAGCCTGTGGTTCTACATATCTGAAATTTCCACAACAGATAAACCCAGACTGCCAAGGGCTGAGAGAAAGAGGAATAAGGGAATGAGTGCTGAGGAGCTTGTTTAATTTTGGAGTAATAAAGATGTTCAAATGGTGACTGCAGGGAAGAATGCATAGATCCATGAATATATGAAAAGGCACAGAATTACACACTTTAAGATGGTGAATTCTCATGGTTAATCTCAGCACTTGGGAGGCAGAGGCAGGTGGGTATCTATGACTTGGAGGCAAGCCTGGTCCACACAGTGAGTTCCAGGACAACCAGGGCTATACAGAGAAACCCTGTCTTAAAAACAACCTTCAACCCCCCCCAAAAAAAAACCCCAAAACAAAAACAACAAAAAGCCAAAAGTGAACTTGTAGTATGTCAGCTCTACACACACACACACACACACACACACACACACACACACACACACACACACACACACGATTTATTTATATGCTTTGTCTGCATGTATATCTGTGTATGTATGTCTGTCTGTTACAGACAGTTGTGAGTAGCCATAGGGTACTGGGAATGGAATCGAGGTTCTTTGAAGAACAGACACAGTGCTTTTAACCACTGATCCAGCTCTCCAGCTCTGTGTCAGTTATATTTTCAGTAAAACTATCACAAAAAACAAACAAACAAAGGGCTGGAGAGATGGCTCAGAGGTTAAGAGCACTGACTGCTCTTGCAGAGGTCCTAAGCTCAATTCCCAGTAACCACATGGTGGCTCACAACCATCTACAATTCAATCTGGTGCCCTCTTCTGGCATGTAGACAGAATACTGTATATATAATAAATAAATAAATATTAACAAACAAACAAACAAACAAAAACCAAAACCACTGCCAGGTGGTGCAGGCCTTTAATCCCAACACTCCAGAGGCAGAGGCAGGTAGATCTCTGATTTGAGGCCAGTCTTATCCAGAGAGTAAACTTCAGAATATCCAGGGCTATACAGAGAAACCAAGAAAAACAAAAACAAAAACCATAAGGCTACAAGAAGGTAAGCAGAAAAGCCAGATGATGTGTTGCGTAAGACATGCTAGTTTTAAATTTTACTTCGATTTTCGAAGACAAGGCTGACTATGACAATAATTTATTACTAAGACTTGCCAAGTGATCTGTCATGTATGAGATTTGGGGAAAGCAAGCCCTAGATTACAGGCATGTGTTTTACCTGATTCTTAGAACCTTAGGTTATAATACTGCTCTTTTTTATTTTTACTTTATGTGCATTAGTGTTTTGCCATGGATGTCAGGTCCCATGGAACTGGAATTAGACAGTTGTAAGCTGCCATGTGGGAGATGGGGATTGAACCCAGGTTCTCTGGAAGAGCAGTCAGTGTTCTTAACTGCTGAGCCATATCTCCAGCCCCCACAATACTGTTCTTTTAGCTGTTTCCAAGCCTCTTCTACCAGTGGGTGGAAGTCCATGTCCTGAGCACTCTCCAGACAGGGCAACAGGGCTTACACAGTATGTCTGCATCATCTGGGGCAACGAGGCTCCTAAAGGGGTTGGTTAGCTGGATCTAAGGAAGCACAAGAGAAATTCTAGTTCCAATGAGAAAACAGTGGAAGGCCTCAGCTGCCCACTTCACCCAAACCTGCAGGCTGTGACAGGACCTGATGTGGCTTTCCTTTTTAGGGAAAACAATTCCAAGACCAGCTTATACTGAGGTGCTGACATTGACAGGGGGCTGGTTCCAGGGAAGCAGTAACTCCTAAAAGTATCCAGGCAAGACTGGAGAAATACCCTAGAACAGAGGTTCTTACCCAAGGGCTTCGACCACTTGTAATACTGTATAGCCACCGGATTTCACATCTAGAAGAAACAAAAGAAATATGAAAAGATTAAAACAGGACTCAATGGTTGAGTGTTTCCTTTTTACACTAGACTCTGTATTAGGAGACCATACCCTGATGACAAGATGCTCTCCTAGATAAGAAGCTGCCACATTTCAGATATGCATTGAATACATGAAAATAAGCATTATCATCTGTAACTGAAATGTCTGTATATGTAGAAAATCCAAGAGAAAAATTTTTTTTATTTATTAATTTTTTTATTTTCCATTTTAAATTTAGATAAGAAACAAGGTTGCTTCACAAGTCAGTACGAGGTCCCTCTCCCTTTCCCTCCCCTCCTCCCGTGCCCTCCCCCCATCCGAGAAAAATTTTTAAAAGGTGGCTATGCACAAATTAGTATTATCAAATTTAAAAAAAACCTTCGTGTATGTACGATAGCTTACAAAACATCATAAAAGATGAAAGAGGACGAATGGCATAATGGCACAGAGTGGCTGTCCAGCATGCACTGAGCCCTGAGTTAAGTTCCTAACACCGAATAACCACATGGAGAGCAGAGGAGGGCGCACATCCACATGGGGAGTAGAGGAGAAAGATCAGAAAGAGCAAGACAGAAAATACCTAGATACAAAGATAGCAAAACTATACATTTAAAAGATCTGACTCAGAGAACCTTTAAAGTCCCTGGGGGTTCTGGCCTCATAACTGTCAGGATGGTACTTAAAACAGACAAGCGACAAGTGCCAGTAAGGACAGAGAGAAGAGTGAATTGATGGGGATTTCCTTCTGTACATATATTTCTCTTACTGGTTGATGAATAAAATTCTGTTGGCCAATAAGGCAGGAAGATAGGTGGGACTAGGAGATAAGGAGAATTCTGGGAAACTAGACAGACAGAGTAAAAGAATATCCTATGAACCAGTTAAAATAGTCCTGGTTTTCTATAAAAAGAAATGAATTACTATCTGAAAAGATGGTCATATGCCCATGTACCCTGCAGCATATTCATAATAGCCCAAATGTGAAAACTAGACTAAAGCAGCTGTATGATAACTGGACAAGATCTCAATGCAAAACAGTGTTACACAATCCAGGTTTATAGTCGTGTGCACAGAACTCTTTTTAAACTATTATTATCATCACCATTATTATCTGGAGACAAAAGTTTTGCTATTTAGCCCAGGTTGGCTACAGAGATTCACGTGCCTCTGTTTCCTGAGTGCTAGGATTAAAGGCTTGTACCAGCATACCTGACCTTGGGGTAATTTTAGATTAATAGAAAATTACAAAGAAAATGCAAAGTTTCTGTATAACCCTCACCCAGTTTTCCCAACTTTATCATCTCACACAGTACACTTATCAAAATATTTACATTTGTTAAAACTAAGACAGTAGCCGGGCGTTGGTGGCGCACGCCTTTAATCCCAGCACTCGGGAGGCAGAGGCAGGCGGATCTCTGTGAGTTCGAGGCCAGCCTGGTCTACAAGAGCCAGTTCCAGGACAGCCTCCAAAGCCACAGAGAAACCCTGCCTCAAAAAACCAAAAAAACAAAACAAAACAAACAAACAAAAAAAAAACTAAGACAGTAACATTGGCACATGCTATCTAAATTCTAGACATTATTCAGGTCTCACCAGTCTTCCCACTAATGTCATGGTTCTGTTACAAGATTCAATTAAATATATCACTTTATAATTAGGGTGAAGAATCCTCAGTCTCCTCTATAAGTTTCTCAGTTTTCTTTGCTTTTCACAACCTCGGTACACGTTTGTTTCTCTCTCTCTCTCTCCCCCTCCCCCTCTCTCTCTGGATTTTTTTGAGTCAGGGATTCTTTGTGTAGCTTTGTAAACCAGGCTGGCTCAACAGAGATCTGCCAGCTTCTGCCTCTGGAGTGCTGGTATCTTGCTGACCCCCACCAAGGTTTTCTTTTGTCCCTTCCTCAAGACAGGGTTTTTCTGAGTAGCTTTGGCCATCCTGGAACTCATTTTGTAGACCAGGTTGGCCTCAAACTCACAGAGATCTACTTGCCTCTGCCTCCTAAGTGCTGGGATTAAGGACATGATCACCAACACCCAGTTTTGTTTTGTTTTTTAACTTTTAATTTTTTGAGACAGTGTCTCACTAGGTAACTCTGGCTGTCCTAAAAATCATGATGTAGACAAAGTTAGTATCAAACTCACATAGATCCACCTGTCTCTCTGTCCCCTGGGTGGCAGAATTAAAGGAAGATGTCCAACCCTCATTGCATTGAGTTTTTCACTGCTGGAGGCCAGGCTGGTCTACAAACTAGGATGGCCAAGACTACATGGTGAGACCCTATCTCAAATAAATTAGCTAGATAGCTAGATACCATAATCTGGGTGTGGATGTGCTATTAGAATGACACTGCTTCTAGATTCAGTTGAAAGACCAGGAAATAGGCATACATATCTGTATGTGTAACCATCATGTTATGTAAACATCTACCACTATTTCTGCATCTGTGTATGTCAAACTAAACATAAAACCATACTGAAGTCTCGGGCTAGAGAGATGGTTTATTGGTTAAGAGCACTGGCTGCTCTTCTAGAAGACACAGGTTTTACTCCCAGAACTTACATGCTAGCTTGTTGCTGGCTGTAACTCCAGTTCCATGACACCCGATGCCCTCTTTTGATCTCTGTATGTACCAAGCAGGAAAATGGTTCACATACATCCATACATTTAAAAAATGTCTGAGCTGGGTATGGTAGTGCACACCTTTAATCCCAGCAACTGGGAGACAAAGGCAGGCAATCCACAAAAAAAGTCTGGAAATTTAATCCACTCACTGGAGCTTTCAACTTGTAATTTCTCTGACAATGAGGAACTATTTCTGTAATTTACTCCTTGGTTATAAATTGTTTTTTTATACATATGCCTATGTGTGCTCATATTTGTGTGTGTGTATATGTGTGAATCCATGCAGTGGTCAGAGGATAACCTCGGCTGTGGTTTCTCAGGCACTTTGCACCTTTTGTTTTATATTTGAGGACAGGGTTTCTGTGTGTAGCTATGGCTGTCCTGGAATTAGTTGTGGAGACCAGGCTGGCCTCAAACTCACAGATCCACCTGCCTCGTCCTCCCGAGTACTGGGATTAAAGGCGTGCACCACCAACGCCTGGCTTAGGTCAGATCTTTCCCCTGCCAATTCAGCTGAGGCTATGTCACACAGTATTAGCAAAGATCATCTGTCAGATGCATCTTTTCACCCCTTCAGTGTTCTATCTGGTAAATATATAGCTTAGCAATATTAACAGCACGAACAACATGTAACAGGAACCACTATCACATTTTCAAGGGGGAAGCAAAGAGTGGCAGGTTATCTTTAAAGGAGTGGGCTAAGATGGATGAAGGAACTGTACTAATAAAGATATAGGAACCGAGGAATTATTTCCAAAGTCTGTTTAGGGTTCCACACCCAGACACCTCTAAATGCAGAACCTTAACCTCTGTCAACATGAGGAAAAAGTGGAAAAGGCTTCAGAACACTGTCCTAAACCTCTAATTCCCTACATCTGTTGGTTTCATAGTAACAATTGTGAGCTGGGTTGGGCAGAAGCTCAGTCTGGTACTAGAGTAAGAAATCCAACCAGACAGATGAAAGGGAAGCTCTAGTCAGGATTCATAGCTCGTGACTGGCACCAATTTAGCCATCAAGCACTCTTAGCTCTACTTGTGCCAGTATGCAGAAGGCCCAGCTGCTGCCCAAGCTCCTGAGAAAAAGGCCAAGGGGAAAAAACTGAGCAGGCTGTACAGTGGGGGCAGGGGCAACAAGTCAGTCTCACAGGACAAACAAACCAAGGAACCCTCTACCAGCCAAGTCCCACCCCAGCCGGTCCCTCAGATTTTCTAATTGAAAACTCCTTCAGCGTTCAGAAAGCAGCACCAGGAAGCTGACTACTACAGGGAAGCATCGTTACGCATTCTGATTCCTAGGGGAGACCTGGGTTTAGAGTTTTCACAGGATCCAGATTTTGAATGAAAGTACTTCAAAAATAGAGACTCAATAGAGCTTTCACAGCACATTAAATATATGTAAGGGAAATGACTACTAAGTTGGCAAATGCTTGAGTCAATACTGAGAATGATGCTTTCACATGCTGTCTTAGGATTTATTCTAGTTCTGATGAGTCTGCCTCAGACATGTCTTTTTTCAATTATGAAGTCTCCTTTCCATACCTTCCAAATAATGACTACTTTATTGCTCTTTACTTATTGGTGTGATAAAAACTGTTGGGACGGAGGATGCCCCAAGTGAATATGTATTACTGAACAAAGATCAGTGCCTCAGACCCATGGGAACTGGCAAAGCCTTCCTCCAGTCTATGTGCAAATGTTGACACAGTGTACAAAAAACGTGAGTGAGACTGCTTCCCTACAGAGACTTCCCACAAAGACGAGCTATCCCCTTTCACCAGCTATAAATAATAGAGTATTTGATACCCCAGAGCATGTCTGTGTGTCTGTCCTTTCTTCTCTCATTGCCCCAGTCAGGTTTTATAGGACCAAGCCATGCTGGATGCAGTGGAAAATGTTCCTGAAAATGTTCTTAAAAATATTCACTACATTTTTATTTCTTTTGTGTTTGAGGGCACATGTGGTGGGGTACACATGTGGAGCTCAGAGAACAATTTGCAGGGCTTCCTGATCACTGTCCACCAGTGGGTTCCTGGGATTGAACTCAGGAGAGTCTGACTTGGCAGTAGGTAACTTCTTTACCCATTGAGGCACTGAACTTTTAGACTGTGGCAATGACTGAGAACACTGTGGATAGGCAAAAGCAGCTGAGCTGCTTAAAACAGTTAAAGTTGTATACCTTAGTTAAAAAAAGTTTTTGGGCTCACTTTGGCAACACATATGCTAAAATTAGAATGATACAGAGATTCTACGAAAGGGTGACACAAATTCACGAAGTATTCCATATTTTAAAGTTTGAAAAGGATTTAAAAAAAGTCTTCCATTCTACTGTACTTTATTCAAAATTATCTTCCTGAAATGTAGAATTATTTCTTTGCTTATCTTCCTCATTGTCTCCTTATTGCCTTGAAATCCTTTGCAATTTAACTCCTCAGCCCTCTATTTACACCCTTCACCAGGATTCCTCTCTTTCAGTCACGTGAAAAGGGAATTCTTGTCCTTCAGTTTGGGATGCTTGTCTAGCCCTTGTCTCAGGAATTTACACGCTTCCTTTGATATACAGCTGAAGTGTCAACACTTAGGAAGCCTTCCTTAGATACCCCAAACAAAAATCATTCTCTTCTTCTTTGTTGTTCCTTACATACATCTCAAAAAGTGGTTTATTTTCCTTCAATATTGTTATCTGTCATAAAGGAGGCACTGTGTTTGGGCTTAAGACAGGATACAGAAAAAAAAAAAAAAGACAGGATACAGACAGAGTCTTACTGGGTATCACTGGCTGTCTTGAATTCACTTTGTAGACCAAACTGGTCCCAAAACTCACAGACATCTGCCTGCTGCTGCCTCCAGAGCGCTGAGCTTAAAGGAGTGTGCCTCCACACCCAACTAGACAGAGTTCTTAGGAAAACCCAGTCTATTCGGGCAAAAAGACCTTTAAACAAAGCATCTACAATTCAATGTCACCACAGTAATATAAACAAGGCTAACGGAAGGAGTACATGTTCTTGGTTATGGAAATGGGTAAGTTTACTTTGTTTTTCAAAGCAGGGTCTCTATCCTATAGCTCTGGTTGAGCTAACCTAGAATCATCTGTCCCAGGCTGGCCTCTATAAGTCATAACGACCTTCCTAGTAAAGTCTCCTGAATGAAGGGATTACAAATGTGAGCCACCTGTGGGCCTGGGCTACAAATTTTAAGTCACTAAACTTTTCAAATGAAAACAACCAAGAAATAATATAAATTATGCCTTTGTACTCCTGGGGTAAGAGAACCAATAATAAATAGCTATAATAGTTATTTTCCCTAAGGGTAGTTTTCCTGGGACAAGGAATAAACGTAAGTTCCCTTCCCTTTATAGGAGTTTCTCTAATGTGTCCAGGATTTGCTGTCTAGCAATGAACTAACACTTCCTAACTTCCCATGCTTTCCTCAGCCAGTTGAGTTTACAGGGCACACAGAGAAGGAATCAAAGCAGTATTTGTATGGTCACTGACCTAGAAGGCACAATCAGATCTCTGTCTGATGGAGATGTAGCCTCTTAAGAATCTGGAGTGGCAGCCCAAGGCAAGTGAGGGCCAGGGCTGGGGTGTTATGGATGGAAGTGTAGGAGCAGAAGAGAGGGGAATCCCTCAGGAATAGGTTCCAATCAGGCTCTCAAAAAGGCCATTTCTGAGCTTAGCTGAGCTCTGGGGTCAATTTCCAGCACTGCATGGTATATGCCTGTAATCCCAGCACCTGGATCAGAAGTGCAAGCTTATCCTTAAATATACAAACAGTTTGAGGTCAGCCTACTTACACCAGGCCCTACTCAAAATCGAAACAACAAAAAACCTTTCTGAAAAATGCCACAGTCATTTCTCTACAATTACTCTATTCCTTTAACAATAATTTCACTTCAGGAATAGTGGTCTCTTCTGGCAATCAAAAAATATGTAGCAAAATACAATGAAACTAAGACTGGAGTGAAGGGAAACCCTAATGATAGGGGGAAAGTTTATCCATTATGTAAAAATGCAGCAGGTCCAAAACTCACTCCATCTAAGCTCCCTTCCCTGCCTGTTTTTGGATAAAGTTACTTCTATTTCCTGGCCCCTAGGCTCAAAACTCTGGGTTCATCTAGGGTAGTCATTTCCTGTCCTTTGAGTCTTAGAGCTAATTGTGCCTCAAATTCCAAAGATTCTTCCAGCATCTTTAATTCTGTTTTTTTTTTTTTTTTTTTTTTTTTTGGTTTTACGAGACAGGGTTTCTCTGTATTGTTTTGGAGGCTGTCGGTCCAGCCCGGCCTCGAACTCACAGAGATCCTCCTGTCTCTGCCTCCCGAGTGCTGGCAGCATCTTTAATTCTAGTCACATAAACTTTTCTTTTTACATCTTGCGCATGTACCACAGCACATGTGTGGAAGTCAGAGGACAACTCTGAGAATCTGTTCTCTCTTTGTGTGTCCAGAGGATTGAACTCAAGTACCCTTTATTCACTGAGCCACCTCACTGGCCCCTAAATAGTTGTATGGTGCATCTACTTACGTTCCAGGAGACTCTGTGGGGAGAAACAGGAGGGTCCAATATGCTTACGTTCACAGACATACCTGTGAAACAAATCTGCTAGTGAGTGCATGAGAGGGTGACACGTCTATCAGGGTACAAACTGACATGCTGTCTGGCTAGGGTAATAAGGAAATACTGGGGACCAGCACTTGAACTGGGCCTTGAGAATGAGGTCTAATTTGGATTAGATATAGCTAGTAGAGGGAACTGGAAGGAAAACTCTCAGGAAATGGAAAATGAAGGTTGGTGCCCGGAACTAAGGGTGCAAGAGGTCAATGTTGAGAATAAAGGCTGGGACCAAATACTGGCTATCTTTGAATGCCTGTTTGAGAGGCCTTAATTCCTGGGCTGACAAGTCATTTCCTTTCTAGAACTTGGATGTTCTTGGGAGCTGACAACTATTTCCACGGGAAACCATCAGGTGCAAAACAAAGTTGCAGTTCCTTTGTGATCACAAGTCATTCCTTCTTCATTTGTAGCTTGTAGAAGAGCTTCAGAAACTAAAGGCATGAACCACCAAGCACAGCCAACAGCAGACATTTTTGCTTAATACTTACAAGCCACCATGTCTCATCAAGCAACTGTCTCTTTCACTACATTATAATCTCTTCGTGTCCACAGCATTTAATTTGTATTTTGTCCTTTTCATGCTGGGTGAAAATACATGCTCAGTAATAACAAAATTGCAGAATGAAAGGGGGATATTGCTAAGGGCCAGCATATATTTATTTCTAGCAGAAGGTCATTTCTCGTATATTAAGTTCAATCTGCAGAAGAAACGTCTCCTCCCAAACACATAAAACGTCCAAAAATAATTTAAGAAAACCAGCATCTATACCCATTTTGTATTCTATTACTTAAACCTGACTCTGAAGGCATCCTAACATTCAACATTTGGAAAGAATTCCAAGGAGATCTCCTGGAATTTTATTTGCTCAAATCCTGGATAAACTCAGAACTAAGAGATTCCTGAAATTGGAGCTCTGGGAAGATAACAATTGGGCTATTTTAAAAAGTCATGAAGCTAACTTATCAAAAAACCCCACTAAAGACAGTAAGTAAGTAGTCACCTACAAGCCTACCGACCCGGACCCAGACTGGCTCCTCCCCTCCTCCCTCTAATTACAACCACTCATGAGAGCCGTGGCGCAAGCTACTCCAGGATGACGAGAGACCGGGGTGGAACGCTTCGAACCCGCACCTCCTCGCGCTAACACTCCACAAACAACGCGGTCCCGGAGTGCGAGCACCTGGTTTGGAGCAGAACACGCGAGTCCAAGTCCCAGCTCCACTTCCGGGCTGGTCTGTGCCCTTACACAAGTGTCTTGCTCTCTCTGGGCCTGGGGGGGGGGGGTCCTCGACGGAGAAATGCAATGATTCTCTATCGACTACAGCGAGGGGCGGAATGTAAAGGAAGGTTTAAGGAAGACGCAAGCGATTCTCCAACTTGTTAGGGCGGTAGCGCTCGCAGTGCGGGCCGAGCAAACAGAGGACCAATCACCATCACCTCTCCCTTCACTCCCTTCCCGCCGCGCGCCGGGGCTGAGGCCTCTCCCTCAGGTGCGGCCCCTGCAGAAGCCTCACGGCTCTGCTTGCCATACCTGCAGCCACCTGGTCAGCGGGCCCCTCCTGCTGACCCATGACGAAGTCTTGCACGAGGCCACACAGGGCGCCCAGAGGCGCCGCCGCCTCCTCTAGAGCGGTGGCGGCAGCCATGACGCGAGCCGGAGACTGTGGGAGGGGAAGTGGGTGTTGCCTCGAGATGAGCCTCTCCGCGCACGCGCCTCCACAGCCAATATTGTGGGGCGCAGGCCTCGGGGGCGGGGCGCTCCCAGGTCACGTGCCTGCCGGCTCTGGGCCTGGCGGTTCCTTGAGGGACCTGACGGCCCCTCCTCCAGAGGGCGGGGCCTAGTCCGGGGCGCGGCACGAGGAGGGGAAGCGACTGCTGGGCACGCAGCCGGGGCGGTTGAGGGCGCATAATTCCCGGTCTCTCTCCCCGGGAGACAGACGGCAGGGCGGGCACCTGGCTGGGTGGGGCCGAGGGGCGGTACGCACCCAGGGGGAAGCCAATGAGAAAACCAGGCCCGGCCCGAGGGGCGGTGCCGTCGGTCACATGCGCACCTGGGACGGCTGGCGGCTGTGGCACGGACACCCCGAACGGGAGGAAGGGAACGGGGCCGGTCTGGGGCGGGGTTAGGCAGGTGACTGACAGGCTCCGGGGGGCCGGCCCCAGCTGGGAGCCGCGAGCGATCTAGGAGTAGCTGCTGCGGTGTCCGCCCCCTCCCTCCGCCCCTCCAGCCGCTGGTCTCTGGCCGGGCACTGTCGCGGGCCCCCCTGGCCTGGCCACCTCCCTCTCCCCTGGCCCGCAAAGTTTGTGGCGAAGCCGGCGTCGGGCAGAGCGCGCCCCAGGGGAGATCCAGGATCTCCCGATGTCGGGCTGCGGGAGCCGTTGACCCGGGGACGCCGCGGTTCGGGGCAGCAGCGTGGAGCAGCCGACCGGCCGCCGTCTCCGGTGCATGGGGACCGGCTGAGAAGCCAACATGGGCAACTGCGTGGGGAGACAGCGCCGGGAGAGGCCGGCAGCTCCGGGACACCCCCGCAAGCGAGCAGGTAACGCCAGGAAAGGCAGCGGGGTCCCGGCGCGCCGCCAGTTGGCCCCTGCCTTGCCCGAACCCTGGGGTTCTCGAGCGACCTCGCTCAGCGCCTAGGTTCCCCTTGGTTTTTCGGAGCCAGACGGGGCCCTCCCCGGCGAGGGTTGGCTCGGAAGCCAGTTGGGGTAACTGCGAGCGCTGACCCGGCTGTGAGGCCAACTCGCTCCCACCGGGAAGCTAGGGGTGGGGGCGGGGGCAGGAAATGTTTCCAGACCGCGACGAGGCCGGCGGAGGGGGCCGGACGAGTGCGCCGCTGGTCTGGCAGCCCCGGCCGGGGTCGGACGGCGGCCGGCCGGGGCGCGGCGTGGGCTGCCTGCGTCCCCAGAAGTCGGAGCCGCTCCTTCCAGAGAGTCACAGTGTCATTATCGGACTGCAGATCGTGTCTGCGAGAATCCGACTCGCAAAAGCAGTGCAGGACCATGGGATAGATATCTTTATTCCTGCCCACCCCTCCGCAGGGCTTTTTAGAGCCTCCTGGCCGGCTGGGAGTCTCCGAAAGGTGGGGTGCGGGGTGAGCGTCGTCAAGCCTTCTCAGCCCTTGGAATGGGATCCCTCTCAGCCATGAGAATGGAATCTGCTCTCTGGCGGCGTGCGAAGCGCCAATAGCGCTGTCTTCACTTTCTTGGTACACCCCTTCTGTCCTGGCGCTGCTTCTTAGGGTCATTTCCCTGGGTCTCGTGTACCCTTCTCTGAGGGTGTTGCAAGGAGCTTATGCAAATGATAAACTGTGGCGCACAAAGGGACCTTCAACCCTGGTCTGAATTTCCAGATCTACCTCCCTTGTGTGTAACAAGGCAGATCCAGAGTGGTTGGGCAGCTTCTCCTAAGTCACACAGCTAGTTAGTAGTGCACCCGGGGCTGGAATCCAGTGCCTTCTTCCTCCTCGTTACCACATACCCCTTTATGTAAGAGGAGCCACAGGGGCAGTTGTTAATGAAGTGGAAACTCTGGTTGGAGTTTCCTGTCTGCTTTGACACTGGAGGTGTGTTGTTTTGCTCGTAGAAACTGGTAAGGAGGATGGGGAGAGATGGGGGGAAGCAGGGAAGGGTGTGTGTGCAGGCAGAATGACTTGTGCAGGCAGAAACGTTTTCTTCATAGGAGGATGGGGTAAAACTTACCAAAATTCTCTTGAAAGCAACTGTGGCCATTCTTCTGACCAAGGACTTGTTTGTTCGTTCATTCATTCATTCATTCATTCAGTCAGTCAGTCAATCAACAACTACTTATTTCTATGCTCTGTCCTTGATTTTGCAGCTTATTCCCATGGTTGACAACCCTTTCCTACCTCAAACTCCCACCACCTTTCTTTGTCCACTGCTCCGGCTTTCTTTTTTGATTATTCTTGCCCACCCTCCCTTGCTAGATTGAGGATACCTGTGCTTAGTTTGACATCCTGGGTTTCCTCGTTACATTCCCTCCCAGAGATAGCTGGCTTAGTTGCACAACTCTTTGTCCATCGGAAAGACTCCTGTCTCCTAGTTACTGGCTTGATTCCCAGACCCCCTTGCTTAGGCAGACATGGGTACTGTGGAGATCCTCTGGATCAGCCCCTCTAAATCAAGTCCTGAACTTCCTTCCTCATCTGACTCGTCAGCTAGTCAGAGGCCTGCCAGTCCTTCCACCAGCGGGTCTTACAGACACGCCTCTCCCCACTTGGTTTGTGTCCATGCCATCTCAAGCCCATCTATTCCCCCAAGCTGCAGTGCCTTCTCCAGGGAGGGCTCCATCAGTCACCCATCTGATACCTGCACACAATGTTTATCTGAAGCCACTTGTGTGTCTAGGCTGTAGTTTTTATGTCCAAAAAATGTTCTGGTAGGATAGTGGTGGCACACGCCTTTAATCCCAGCACTCAGGAGGCAGAGGCGGGTGGATCTCTGTGAATTCGAGGCCAGCCTGGTCTACAGAGTGTGTTCCAGGACAACTGGGTCTACACAGAGAAACCCTGTCCCCAAAAAACAAAAGCAAACAAAAAACCCATCAAAAATTTTCTATACCTTCTACCTCTACAAGACCTTTAACTTTCAAGACCATACCAGTCTGGCCTGGTCTTTTTAGAACTGGAGTGCTTCCTCTTCCCTGACAGGAAGGCCAGCAGTGTCGCACATGCCTTGCCTTCTTCATGAGAGCCTTTCTTCATGGTGCACCTCAACTCTTGTACTCATCCATTTATCCTCTTTGTTTTCATTTCTTTTCTCTCAAGACAGGGCTTTTCTATATAGCACAAGCAGGCTGGTCTGGAACTCCCCATGTAGCTAGTGTAGCCATGGTGCCTAGACTTACCTTGAAATCTCCAGTGTCCAGAGTGTTGGAGTTATAGGAGTGTGCATCCTATCTTCTTTAAAAATGTTTTAAATTAGCATACAAAATAACGGGTTTGATTTTTGACATTCTCTTGCATCAGCATCATGTACTCTGCTCATACCCATATCCCTTGAAGCACCCAGCCTTGCAGCGCCACCATCCCCAGCAGAATGATTGCTTCTGACAACTCTTGCAGACACATTACCTGTGCCACTTACTTAACAATTGTCTGTTCCATATTATTGGTCAAGTCTTTGAAGTTTCCAGTCCTCTTTCAGCAGCTAGCACTGTAAGCCTGGAGACCTGGATTTGTCTTTCCCCTGTGTGCTGGTCTGCTTCTGTCCCTCCCATACTACGATGTGTACACACAGTCAGCACTTAGCACGGCAGCTCGACGGGGAAGCACTCAGTGTTTGCTACTGTAGAAAGCTAACCTGACTTCATCCTGCCACTTTAATCTTTTATGCAAACATTTTGCTGAAGTGTATCTCTACTTTTTTTTAACCTGCTAGTAAATGGTTCTTTTAATTCTGTGGACCCTACTATGAATAGTTTTATTCATGAAGTCAAAAGCCAAGGGCTACTCTGGAGGTGGCAGATTTGGTACAAGGGAAGGAATCCCTCTTAACTTCACAGCATGTACTCGGCATCCCAAAATGTCTGCAGTTTACCTTTTGACAGGAACAGAGTCTCATGTTGTAAGACTAATGCTTGGAACTGGGGGGTGGCTCGGAGGTAAAATCCTGGCCTAGAATGTGAAGAGCCCTCCATTGAATCTCCATCACTGGGTGTGGGGTGTGCCTGACCCTCCCCATAACTGATCCATACTTTGCTTTCCTTTTTTCTGAATGGGAAGAAATCCTGAACAGAGGCATGGAACTGGAGGGCCAATAAGACGGCTCAGCAGGTAAAGGTACTTGGCACCAAGCCTGGCCGCTCCAGTTTTTTTTGTTTGTTTGTTTGTTTTTTCGAGATAGGGTTTTTCTGTATTGTTTTGGAGGCTGTCCTGGAACTTGCTTTGTTGACCAGGCTGGCCTTGAACTCACAGAGATCCGCCTGCCTCTACCTCCCAAGTGCTGGGATTAAAGGCGTGGGCTACCAACGCCCGGCTTGGCGGCTCGAGTTTAATCATTGAGACCCACATGATAGGTAGGGGAAGATCACCTCCTGAACATTGTTCTCTGACTTCTGTACTCATGCCCTAGACAACAAATACATGCCAGTCATTTTTAAGGAAAGAGGTTGGGCATGGTGACACACACCTTGAAGCCCAGCACTCTAGATGCAGAGGCAGGAGAATCTGAGTTTGAGGCCAGACTGATCTACATTTTTAGTTTTGGGCCAAACCAGGGTTACATGGTAGAATCCTTTCTCAAAAAAACAACAAAAGCCGGGCGGTGGTGGTGCACGCCTTTAATCTCAGCACTCGGGAGGCAGAGGCAGGCGGATCTCTGAGTTAGAGGCCAGGCTGGACCGATAGCCTCCAAAATAATACAGAGAAACCCTGTCTTGTAAAAACCAAAAAAAAAAAAAAAAACAACAACAACAACAACAAAAAAAATCGAAAGAGCCTGAAGTCTAGTCCTAGGCCTCTGATCCTAGGCCTGTCAACAAGCCTCTCTGAGCCACATTTCTGTCAGAAGGGGACAGAGTTATTCAAGGTCATTATTGTTGCTTTATCATCTTCCTAAAGGTGATTGTTCCAAACTGGAGTTACTGGGGTGAAATGTACCTTACAATGCTACCCTTTGTCCATAATTCTGTCTTCTCAGTCATTTAACAAGTGAAACAGACTCAGTGCCCCCGTTCCGGGGATCTTGGTCAGAGGACATTTTGCTGGAGTGGGTTCTCTACTTCTGCCATGTTTCTGGCAGTCAAACTCAGGTGCTCAGTAGTGGTAGCAAGATCCTTCACCCACTAAGCTATCTTGCTGCCCTGATTATCAGGCTTTTTTTTTTTTAGAGTAGAAATAAATACTATTTTTAAGATTTTTTATTTATGTGTGTTGTGTTTGTGTCTATGGGTACCTACAGAGGCCGGAAGACTGTTGAATCTCCTAAAGCTATAGATACTAGCAGTTGTGAACCATCCAGTGTGGGTGCTGGCACTGAACTCAGATTCTCTGGGATATAGATGGGATAGCCATCTCTCCGGCCCTGGAATAAGTAGTATTTACTAGCCACATTTGTTTCAATTCCCATTTGAAACTCATTTGAATGCTAATGACTGGGGAAAGGAATATCATGCATTTATAATATTATTCTTTGTTTAGTGACATTTAAAGTTTTCCTTGGGTAATAATTACAGATGTCAAAGAAGCTAATGTATTTTTAAATATACTTTTTGAGACATAGTCATTATTTCTTACTATATAGTTTCATTTAAAGGCATTTTTTAGCCAGGTGTGGCAGCACACGCCTTTAATCCCAACACTCAGGAGGCAGAGGCAGACAGATGTCTGTGAGTTTGAGGCCAGCTGGTATAAAGAGCAAATTCTAGGACAGCCAGAGTTCCACAGAGAAACCCTGTCTCAAAACAACCAAAAACAAAACTGTATTTTTTAATTGTTTCTTTGAATGCGCCCTGAGTAGGTGTTAGCTATTCTGGATGCTCCCAAGACTATCTGAGGATTTATTCCTGTGGAGGGTGCTTCAGGTCCATTAGTATCCTGCCCAGGAACTAACTGGGTGAAGCAACTGGGTCCCTAGCCATGGCAGAGAGAAATTGAGGTGGCAGAACAGGCAAGTCTGTTGTGTAGCCCCACCCTGTAAGAATGTGGTAGGGCTGAAACCCAAAATGTCTGACCCTGTGATGTGCTTGGTGACTCCACTTACATTCTGGACTGTAGCTAACAGGGGAGAGCCCCCGGGCCCTGTTTCAGCCTGGCTGGGCTTGACTCTGTGGTTATAGTGAGTCTGCTACTGTGGGGGGCTGTGGCTAGTCTTAAAGGAATAGTTGAACAGCTTCTCTTTTGCTCAGTAAATATTTACTGAGCACCAGGCACCTTACTGGCCACACAGAGCTTATAGTCTTGGGAGTACAAATAATAGTCACACAAGAAAATTAAATATGATTACCATATGAGTCCTGTGTGATATGCATATATATTGTATATGCTAGTGACTCCTATGTTTATAATATCAATCCATTCTTTCCAGCTCCAGCCTTGAAGATTTTCTGTTTGTTCTAAACCTCTATATCCAAAAGGTTTCTCAACATTTACATATCCAAACCATGCTGAGTCCCTACCTCTCTGTTACCACCCCCAGTTGTTCTTCTCTTAGTTAGTGCTGACTTCATTCTTCAGTTGTCCATGCTCCCAAAACTCTCACGTTTCCCTGTCTCAGGCTCTACATGCATTTAATCAATAAATCCTGTTGGCTTTGCCCTCGTTGTATTCTGAGCCCAGCTCTCCCTGCTGTACCACTCACCCAGCTAAGCCAGCCATCGTCAGCCTCTCAACTGACCTTCCTGCTCCTTCCTTTGCTCCTGATAGGCTATTTCTACCGCAGCAGCCAGTGATGCTGCGAACTGTAAGTCAGATTTTCTTACTCCCTTGCTCAGCCATTCCTGTGACTCTCCAGTCATTCATTGTCCTTGTGGTGGCCTACGAGGCACCATTTACTTACCTTAGGCATCCGCTCTCTTCATTTCCCTTCCCAGATCCTTGAAATCTGAAACAGTCCCATCCTCTCCTTGGCCCTCCCACATCATCCCTTTTGAGAATCAATCCCCTTCCCCTTGCTCCTGGCATTATCTGTTTTCCTTCCCTGTTCTATTTTCTTCCATAATCCATAACATCACCTGATACTGACTGGGTCCCGTTACTATGCATAGTGCCAAAATGAGTGCCCAACATGGTAGGTGCTTAATCAATATTTCTTGGATAAAATTAGTATGTAACAAGTTAATGGGCTCTGTAGATGATCTAAGTTAACCTGCCTGTGTTAGAGCAGGTATCCTGAGGAAGGGACTTGGGCGACAACCTCAGAGTGGCCTACGACCAGCATGCTTCTTACCCAGGAATAGATAAGCCTTCTTTATCTGGGGTGTGGTTCCCAGTGGGAACCTCATGCTGGGAGTACTGGTGCTAAAGGGCTTCATTGAGCAAAGCCATTGTAAGGGTCCTAACCAGCCAGGAGCACACTAGTCTGATGTTTGTACGTTCACCTGGCATTCACGTCCTTAACCCACAGGGCAGGGAAGAGGTGGCCCAGTAGAAAGTGAGGCAGGAAGTCAAGTGATGTGGATTCCAGGCCTCTGCACAATTGATTTGTTAGAGCATTTTTAGAATCATAGAATTTTAACGCTGAAAAGAAACCTAGAGATTTCTTTAACCTCCTTTTTCTTATTCAGCTATTAAACAGGTGTATCTGCTTCTTACCCAGTTCACAGAAATATGGTGTAACTTGTATCAAAACGCGTGGGCTCTGTCAAGCAAGTATTGATTGTGGTGATGTCAAGAAGCACGGAGTAGTCAAGGTCAAATGTGTTCAAAAAGGAGGGAGCATTTAGTCTCTGCTACCCTCATGATTGTTCTTGTAGGGCAGGTCATTTGTTTCGTGCTTGGTTGGCCCTCTCTTTCTGTATAGATTTATATCTAAGCTGTACACACATATGTATGTACATATATGATAGTGCTAGTTTATTGCCACAAGAAGTTATGAGGACAAAGTTAGCAAAAAGAATTTTAAATTCTCTTCATGGCTACATGGTCTCCATCCAGGCTCTTCACCTGGCATTGGTGGGAAATGAAGTTTTGGTTCTTTTCTCCATTCTAGTTGTTTGTGTGGCTTTGGATAATAAGCCTCTTGATCTCTCTTAAGCCTCAGTTTCCCTGTCAGCCCAATGGAGAGACTGTCTCTCTGTTGACCTCTGAGAGAGGTTGTAAGACTGCAGTGAGGCTCTGGATGAAAAAGAGAACTTGTGAACTTGGAAGGCTTCTACTCAAAGTTAGAGGATTTTTATAAAGACAAAGACTCTTCCCCTTTTAGATCACTGAAGCTCACTCTTCTTAAGGTGCAAAACTATAAGCAATGTAGTTAAAAACCAGTTTTGGATGGAATCACTGAAATGATTGAAATTGTCCTTGAGTAAGATAGATACAACATAAAGAACGTTGTGTAACTTTGGGTTGGTCAAGTCACACCTTGCAAGTGTAAAGCATTGCCTGCTCTGGGTGTGGGGACCACAACAGTCCTTAGAAGCTTTACATCAGAAGGAAGAGAGTTCTGGGTGGAGGGAAAAGTGATGGGGCAGAAGGAAACTGCAAGCCGTCCTGCCTGGTTAGTCCCTGAGTTATGTGAGGGTCTCGGAGGCTCCACTGCTGAGCTGTTTCCACCTGTGAACCTTGCTTGGTCTTTTTTCCTGGAAATTAGTGGTCCCTTTCCCCTCCTTTCCAATAAACAAACAAACAAAAAAGCAATGTAGTTAAGATGGGCCACTTAGGAAGTGGAGTCACATGAATTAAGAGTTCAGGGTTAGTTTGGGTTATATAGCAAGTCTAAGGCCAGCCTGGGCTATACTGAGATGCTGCCTCAACCAAACCAACAAATGAAACCCCTATGGCTAACCATACAAAAACATAAAATGTACTTTAGTCCTTAATGGTACTAAGGATGGCATCCAGGACCTTATATAGGCTAAGAAAGTAATGCACCACTGAGCTACACCCTGCCTTGGTTTTTAGGGGTAGTCTCACTCTGTAGCTCAGACTGTGCTGAAGCTTGCTGTGTAGCCCAGACTAGCTAGGAACTCCTATTTGATCAGCACCTTGCTTTTTGACTTCTGAGTGTTGAGATTACAGGAGTGTGGTACCATGCCTGACTAGAATATTTTCAGTTTTTATCTATATTGTAGCATGTGTCAATGTGTCTTTTCAAAAAGAGAAATAATACCTCATTGTCCTGCTATTTCACTTCTGTGTCTTCAAAATACGCAAACTAATGGTTTATCACATAGTAGACAACTCTGGTGGGCTCAGATAGCTCCTCCAATGTCCCAGGGAAACATACAGCAAATCTTCTTAGGTCTAGAGAAAGAGCAGTAGGTACAAACTTGAAGCCTGGGGGCTATTCCAGAGGGTACAATGCATGGGCTTGATTATACGCCAACATCTCTTCTGGTCAGTCAGAGTCTGGCTTGCTTCTGGGTTTCTAACTCCATGGGCAGCAGTTGGGATAGATATGTTTCTGTGTTCTCATAATTCATCTGGCTCCTAAGGTGTCATCTTACTCAGGCCTAGAGAGTTGCTTGTCTTCTGCTCTTTTTGTAGACAAAACCTATGGTTCTCATGGGGGAAGGTAGGATATGTCCCAGGGCTTTGGCTACTTGGCAAGCTGCTTGCCCACCCAAGGCCATACATCCCCACCCCACCCCCACCCGTGCAAGGATATCATCTCCCAAGCTTCCAGAGTGTTCAGGAGGGAAACCGAGCTGTGTGCATCACACTTGCACCGTCCTCAACCCTGGTTTTATTGCCCTCAGGAAAGGGGCTGGGTTCTCTGCAGTATTATGGCTGTGTGGGGCCTACAGCAGTGGAATGGCTCCTTATTTGTTCCTGTATCTTCTGAGAGTCCTGTTCTAGGAACCTGGAGTGAATAGTGTATTTTTCCTAGACGCCTGAGAGTCAGCAAGCAGGAGGTACCTGACAGGTGAGCATCTAGGCTGTAAGTTTGTTATTTTTTGAGCACCCAGAGACACAACACAGCTAGCAGGAGGTCATCTGGGGCACACGATGTTCCAGGAGCATCAGGTGCAGGATCCAGGTGAATCCTCATAACCAAAGGTAAAGAAACAGTCCCAAGAGGAAGCCACACAGTTTATGCACCACTGCAATGAAACCCTGGTGAGCTGAGATGTTAGAGCTCAGGCTCCCGGACACCACTGTTGGTTGTCGTTGAATAGCAGAATGAAAACCATGTTTTGTTGTTTCTGGTTTTAATATTATTTTTAAATTCTTGAGAACATGGCCTTACCATCTAGCTCAAAGTGGCCTCAAACTCATTAGGTAGCCCAGGCTGGACTGGAACTTGTGGTCTTCCAGCCTCTAGTTTATCTATTAACTGTCATGGGGGCCTGTCACTAGAGAGGCAGAGTCAAGAGGAGGCTCATGAATATGAAACCATCCTAGTCTAAATGACTTCCAGACTAGGCAGGGCTACATATTGCAGTCCTATCTCAACAAAACAAAACAGAAACAAAAGCAGTTTGGTTTTTTGTTGGTGGTGGTGGATTTTTTTTCTTTGTAGTCCTGGCTGTCCTAGAACTCCCTCTGTAGACCACGCTGGCCTTGAACTCAGACATCCACCTGCCTCTGCCTTTGCCTACTGAGTACTTAAAGGTGCACCACCACACATATCTCCAAGTGTCTTGCTAGGACCCTTTACAGGCCTTATCTCATTTTGTCTTTTATTTTGCCTATGGGAACAACTTTCTCTGTGGATATTGATGGCCAGAAAGACGAAGTTGTTGTTGATGGTCACAGCACTGAGAAGAGGTAGAAACAGAACCCAGCCTGGGGCCTTGAACTCTTCTTTTTGCTTGTTTGTTTGTTTTTGTTTTTGTTTTTCCGAGACAGCATTTCTCTATGTATCCCTGACTGTCCTGGAACTTGATCTGTAGACCAGGCTAGCCTGGAACTCAGAGATCTGCCTGCCTCTGTCTCCCAAGTGCTGGGATTAAAGGTTTGCACCACTACCACCTGGCAAGGCCCTGAACTCTTGATTCCATGCCCACAGAGCATGTGTGTTGCTGCAGCTCTATCTAGCCCATGGGAAACAACCAGGCTAACAGCTATTAGGTCTACACAACTCCATGATGGAGAGCACCCCTCATCCCTTCCCACCCCTGTTGCTCATTCTACCTTATCTAGTTTCTTGGCCCCAGACCATACCTTCATAGGCAGAAAAGCCCAGCCATCATCCTCTTGGCACATAGTAGGTACTTGATAGATGTGCCAGGACTGTTGTTTGAGGGCTTAGTGCTGGGGGTGATGGAATCCCAGCCAAGATCCTGATCCTAAAGAGAAAAACCGTCAATAGAATGCAAATGTACTTACTTCCTCCGCCTTCCCCCAGGGTGAACCCCCACTTTGCAACTCCCAGGTGCCAGGGATTTGAAGAAAGGAGTTGCCCACGCTTTGCAGCCTTTGAATTGTTCTTCTACTCCCAAGGGAAAAGAAGCAAGGGAAAGTCACATTAGCCAAGTGCTTGCAGAGTCAGGCGTCACTCTTTGTGATTAGTAAGATGAATGATCCCTTGCTTTGCTCAGCATTTTGTAGTTTTCAAAATGCTTTCTCAACCACTGTGTACTGTTTGATCCCAACAGCCTTCCTGATAGGTAGACTGGGCACTGAAACTTGATAAGGGTCCTGAGATGCCCCAGGTTTTTTACTAGCAAACAAGGAAAGCCTGGGGGAGGGAGACAGGGAGGAAGTTACTTCATGACTTGCTTTTTTGTTTTCTTTAATGCGTCAGGGTGTTTTGCCTGCATGCATGTCTGTGTTCAGGGAGGCGAGAAGAAGGTGTAAGATCCCTTGGAATTGGAGTTATAGACTATGAGAGCTGTCATATGAGTTCTGGTAATTGAACCTGGGACCTCTGGAAGAGCAGCCAATTCTCCTAACTGCTGAACCATCTCTCCAGCCCCTCCACTGCCTTCTTTCTGTGTGAAAAACTCAGGGCCGAGCTTCAGTTTCTGCATCAGTAAAGTCAGGACCAGAATAGCTATTTAGAGTACTCGGATTAAATGTAAGAATGGTGCTGCTGGGTTTTTACTTAAGATAACCAGACAAAACACCCAGTTCCTTTGAAGACTTTCTTTCCCAGTGTTGAGAGGAAAGAGGGTAACTCATCTTCTCACCTGGGAAGTCTGCTGGTGGTTGTCCTCTGACCCTTCCTGCAATCAGTGTATAATAGGACTGGCCATGAATTTCCTTTCATTCACAAATACTAGAGTTCTTTTAGAGGAAGATTATGAAATAGTTTTTCTTTTGATGACAGGAAACTATGGTAATTTATGATAAATATTTTATTCATTTGGTGTCTATTTGTATTATCTCAGATCCTCTAGCTCATTAGCTATGTAATCTTGGGCAAGTTAATTTGAAATTTTTTGGCTCTCAGTTCATCTGTAAAATGGAGAAGCAGTACCTACTTCAAAGGGTTGTAATGAGGATTAAATGAGTTTCTCTGGATAAAGGATTGTGCCTAGGGCACAATTAAACATATAGTAGTGTTAGTTATTACTTACTGTTACTTCTGTGCTTGGCAGCTGTCTTCCATCTACCCCTCCCCCAGTTAGGACAACTAGCTGATGTTCAAATGCAAGATTCCTCAGTTACTCCCTGGGTTAGCTACCATTCTTTTTCATTCCATTTATTCAGGAAGGCAGATTGTAAGCAAGTTGCCAGACAGTGATGTTATTATGGAGATAGCCTTGAATTCAGCTTCATTTTTAAAAATGTGAATCATTCACAAAAACGTGAGAACTTCAGCTCTCATTAGTGCAGATCATTGGCAGCAGTCCCGGCTGGCCGCTCTTGTTGAGGATGTCTGCAGCAGCCACTGCTGTTCTAGGCTGGCTCCACACAGGCGTGACACTTCTTGCTCAGTAGGTCAAAGCTGGGAAACATGCTCAGTTTGCTGGGGTCTCCCTTCAGTTTGGCTGGACTCCAGTCTCTGACACTGGGGTTTCCTTCCTGGAGCTCTGCATACTTATCTGACCTTGCAGGTGTTGATGTCCTTTGTCACCAGAGCCACTTTCCGCACCTGATAAGCGGCACCTGGACTTAAGCTCAAATCCTGTTGGTTTGCATGTAGAGAGCATTCATACCTGTCCTCCATGACCATCCCTCGAGCAGAGCATCGAGCATGGTTAGGCATGCCCTCCAGCCCACCAGGCAAGTGTTGACTTTAGGGGAGAGGTTTTGTGATAGTAACTACTGTGTGAGACATGAGAGGGGGTTCACATAGTAGGAAGTGGAAGAATTTGGACTCCTGAGGCTCTCAGCCTTGGGTTCCTTCTCTGCCCTACCTGCTTGCCTTCCATTTCAGCAAAGGGCTCACTGGTCTCTAAACAGGTATAGCTGGTTTGCTGACGTCATTGCCACTTGTGACTAACACTGCCATACTTGTGCCAATGCTTGTGCTGTGCCTCCTGAGTGTTCCAGAAAGTACCTTTTTAACAGTGTTCCTAAGTCTGTCTTCCCACTGCCCACTACCCCAGCATCTGGGGCAGGCCACACATAACCTCCGTAATATGGGGTATTGCGTACAACACTGATGCTTTGTTTCTCCTAGTAAAAGCATCCTGTCCTCTTACAATAGACTCATACTCTGTGTTTTATTTCCCAAGCCCTGCTGCCCCTAAGCTGCAGGAATCCTTGTCACTGAAGTCAGTACAGTTGATTAATTAATCTTCTACCGCATTCATGGTAAGTCCCTTCCCGGGTGTTTGACATTCATACTCCAGTTTTCACACTGGTGTCACAATGTTGGCCCTATCACTTCCATTTTCATAAAGTTCTAACATGAGGAAAGCAAGGCTTTGGAGGATTGGGATTGAGCTCCGGCTCTGTGAATGTTAAGCAAGCACTCTACAGTGAGTAACACTCCCAGCTGAAGGAGGACTCCTGCAAGAGGAAGAGCTCCTGGGTGAGACCTAGACCTAACCACTCTGCTAAACTGCTTCTCTACAAGCTGTCCTGCCAGAAGTGAGGGACTCACAGCACAAAGGGTTAGCTCCAGTTCCGCAAGAAGCTCACGGTGTGATAGGCTGGATAATACTGAGTTTCCGTGATTTGCTTTCCCTACCCACAGCTACCCCTCCAGGCACATCCATAGTTCACAGTGCCAAGATGCCAAAGGGACCTAGGAGGTCGTGCCCAAGGGAGCCCACAGTGCTCTGCACAACTAGTTTATGCTCCAGGCCACCTCCTGTTTACTTTCTGTCCTCTGAACTCTCATGCTGGTCCACAGAATCCAGAGCTCATCTGAGTCTGGCTCACTGTGGTATTCCTGGCATGGCCTGGTCCAGGTCTAGTTGCTGAGGAGATTGGAGACATTATTTGGCTTGAAACTTACTGCTCCTGTGAATTTTTACATGGTCCACCAGAATCCTCTAAAAATTTCCTCTTACTCACCCTGTTATTTGGGGTCTCTCCCCAGGGACAGGATGGACCAGCCTCTGGAATCAATAGGCAAAAGGATAGCCACATTCTCTGGGGAATGCCTGTAATCTGAGACCAACCCTTTCCACTGAAGCTGAGCTCAGCTTTGTCCTACTGTTCAAGGTGCCGGGTGGAAGAGGCAGGGCTAGGTGGCTGGTCCTTGATCATCAGACACTTCTGACGGTCTGAGTGGAGAATTCCACCTGCTGCAGTTGATAGCACCTTTCCTTTGGCATGAGGGCCGTGGCCCAGAGACTGCTTCCAAGAAGGAGCTGCAGCCTTAGGTCCCATTCTTCATGTTCCTACCCACTATACTATGCCAGGGTGGGTGTAGTAGATAGGGAACCAATTATAAAGGTGACTGATCATTTCCCAAAACCTGTGAAGTTGACGGGCTTATCCAAATACATCCATCAAGGGGAAGGAGACTGGTATTATGGGGGATTCAGTGAGAATAACTTGGGGTCCTGAGGATCAAGCCATTGGTCAGTGCAGATGTGGTATGCACTGGACGTTCTGGTACCTGATAGGAACTATGACCCTGCTTCCTGTGTTCTTTGTGCTAATTCATCCTGCTTCACAAACAGATGGCACACTTGACCATCATCATCTGGTGATGGCTTATGGACTGCCTGGAGGAGGACACAGAGGCAAAGTCAGGATAGCATTTCAAACATAGCAACTGCATGGACAAGCGCTGAATGGCAGACACAGTATAGACACGTTGAGAAAAAGGCAGTGCATAGACATTTAAGAGTGAATTGACGAGGCCAGCCTGGTCTACAGAGCGAGTTCCAGGACAGCCTCCAAAGCCACAGAGAAACCCTGTCTCAAAACACCAAAAAAAAAAAAAAAAAAAAAAAAAAAAGAGTGAATTGAGGTGGGGAGGTCCTTGTAGACTTAAAGTATTATGGGAAGGAACTAAGTTGCTCCTTGGGAGGTAGGAGTTGGGGTAGGATTAGAATAGACAGAGAGCAGGCGTAGTTTGTAGAAAAGTGATGACGTGAAAAGTGTAAGTGGCAGAGAATCAAGCGATAGTTTTCTTTGTTGTAAAAGAAAAGTGCATCACATAAACAATGTGAATTACAATGCTAGAAGCCCAAAGCCAAAATCTTTGTAGTCCCACCACATGGAGAGTCTGCTCCTTTGATGTTTATCTGACTCCTCACTGCCCCCCTCTCACCCCTTTCTCTGCTCATCTACACCAAGGTTGTAGAAGATCTTGCACAGTGATCAGGGTGTTTGGATACACGGGAGCCCTTGTTGGATTTTGTACAAGGGAAGCATATATGTGAAATGACTTGAGAATAAGCACCTGGCATGGTGAGCAGGCAGAATTGGAGCCCTGTCTGTCACACACAGTGGTTTTACCATTTAAGGTTTGGGACTTGGGAATGGAGATATGGCTCAATGATGAGCAGCACTTGTTCTTGAAGAGGACCTGGAATCTTGCAGATTCCCAGTACCCACCTGCAACTAGCTCACGGCCATCCATCCGTTCCTCCCGTGTCAGTGTCCTCTTCTGACCTCTGAGGGCACTAGGCATGAATGTGGTGGACAGATATATATGTGAACAGAGCACTCATACACATAAATGAGTAAATCTTTAAAAAGTTTTAAAAATTATTTGGGGCTTATTTCATAAGAGGGTTAGGTTGACACCACTGATCCTCCAGGGGTCAGGAGTCAAGGACAAAAATTTTGCTGGAGTTGTCTGAAACAGTGCTGCTGCCTCCTGTCCCCCTCCCCCCTTTCCTGAGGGCTCTTTCCCCACTTACCACCTACTTTCTCCAGAAACCCTTCTCTGCGCTCACAGACACAGAACCAGATTGCTGCGCCACAGACCTTTCTGCTGTGTGAGGTCACTTCAGGGGAGAGACTATATATAGCAGAGGACCAGCATCAGGACAGCCCCACATTGTCAGGCCATTTAGCGTCACCCTTCCACTGATGCTGACAGGGTCACCTCAGACTGAGCTGTCTAGTGGAGGTGGGGCATGATAGGAACAGCCCAGGGCAAGTGCCCTGTGTCCGTCCTCCATGTAAGGCGTGAGTCTCTGAGTCCTCCGGATGATGGAGTTGCTCTGGACCAGGATTTTTTTTTTTTTTTTTTGGTTTTTCGAGACAGAGTTTCTCTGTTTAGACCTAGCTGTCCTGGACCCAGCTCTTGTAGGCCAGGCTGGCATCAAAACTCGCAGAGATCCACTTTCAGAGAATGGCACAGTTTACAGCTTCAGTTTGCCCTGCTGGCCTGTACTTGAAGGCTTGTTATTTCTCACCTGCTCCTGCCTGCCTTTCCTTTTAGTGCTGATTTGCTCCAAGAAAGAGATGAAAATGAGGATGTGATGCATTTTAGGCAAGGAAAGTGCATTTAATTTGAGCAGCCTGGGGCTGACTGAGTTCCTCACTTTTTGTAGTGTATTTGTGGAGTACAATGGTGCCTTTGGCAGAAATAGGAAAGCCCAAATCTGGGACCAGCTTTCCTTCATTCAATAAGCATTTGTGAAACACCTGCTTTGTATTCTTGGAAAAGCCTAAAAAGGAGACCCTGGTTATATTAGGAACCCCCAGATCACAAGTAATGCAAACCAACTGAGTCTACTTATTTTGGCAAGAACACAGGCAGGATTGGTGGCTGGGGAAGGCCCCTCTGAGTCTACTTATTTTGGCAAGAACACAGGCAGGATTGGTGGCTGGGGAAGGCCCCTCTGAATCTACTTATTTTGGCAAGAACACAGGCAGGGTTGGTGGCTGGGGAAGGCCCCTCTGAGTCTACTTATTTTGGCAAGGACACAGGCAGGGTTGGTGGCTGGGGAAGGCCCCTCTGTTGCTCAGCCTTGTTGGCTTCTTTCTCTGCTCTCTGGCTGCTTCTGTCCAGGGCTCACAAGCCCTGTGTGTTCCTGCATAGTTCCAGCCATGCTAGATAGACTGAGGTCTTTGCACTTCAGAGTCTGCATTCCTGGAGGGATCCTGCTCAGGTCCAGTCTCCACCCTTGGTCTACTTAACTCCAGTCACGAGATGCAGTCGCACAAGACAGCAAGTCTGGCATCAGCCACTCCAAACATTGTGCAGACTTGGGGACAGTTCCAGAAAAGGTGAACTGGGAGCCATGCAGCTCTAAAGCTCTGCACTCTCACAGACCTTCATGAGGAATTCTGGTCCTGGGAAGGAAACCAAGTATGTGGGGAACATGTCATAGCCATCCAAAGAGGCAATGAAACAGTTCCCTTGGCAGTGCCTGCTTGCTGCCTAATAGAAGCTCACCCAGAAAGGGCCGTTGGATCAAAGAGCAGGGCTCCCTGAGCTCTGTCAGGCTCACAGAGATCTACAAGGCAGTAGGAACCAACCAGGTCATCTCAGGGAAGGGGTGCTGGGAGGTTTCTGGTCCCTAGAACAAGCCTGAAGATGGTCAGGAATGGAGGTAGTTCTGTTGTTGGGGCCTGTGAACATTTCTAACATTTTCTAAACATCTGCTTTTGACTTTCCCCTTGGTAGTCCCAGCCTTCTTACTCATCAACTTGTTTTATTACCTAGCATACCAATACCAACATCCTTGGGATCCCAGTGTAGCCAGCCACTGAATCCCTGCAGGACCTTGGGCAGGGCAGACATCAAAGAACACATGTTCTCATGTCTCCTCCAGTTAGAAGGCTGTGTTAGAGAATGGAACCTTGCATGAAGGAACAGAGAAGAGCTAGGAAGGAGGACTAAACTAAGCTAGAGCAAGGGTACAGGGAGGTACTAGCAGGTATTGTTTTGATAGTTAAGGCCTGAAGGGTACCTTGACTGAAGAACATAGGGGCAGAGCTGTGGAACTGAAGGGGAGCCACTGGGAAACTGTGGCCATCTGGATGCCAGGGACCTGGGAGGGCACTTCTGGAGTGGGATGAAAAAGAAGGGATAAGGAAGAATGGAGGTCACCTAGAAGAAGAGGATGCTCCTGACAGAGAGGGATGGGTTGGGACCAAAAGTGCAAGGGTTATAGAAACCCACTGAGAAGTCTACAGGACCTGATGACATGCGCACGTGCATGTAGTGCTGGAGCTGGAACCTAGTGCACTAAGCAAGTGTTCTACCCCTGAGCTACATCCCAAGCCCTGATGGTTCCCTCAAAGGAGCAGGAGCACTGCTGGAAGTTTATAATTTCTGTCTAGGCTGGGGAGAAGTTAGTGTCTGCAAAGCAGAAAAGGAAGCTCTGGGGTAAGGGGAGGCAGCCGGAGAGTGGATTTTGCTCTACCAGCTCTACTTCTTAGGAAGTGTGACCTTGGCCAAGTGACCCCAGCTTCCTCTTCAAAATAGGAACAATATCTGCCCGATCTGTCACAGAGTTGGGGGAGAGTCAAAGGTTATGTCTGTGACAGAGCTTTGTATGTGTAAGCCCTATAGTTGTAGGCATCTTTTTAGCATGGCCTTTGATGTGATGCTACTACACAGTGACCCCCTGCAGGATCAAGGAGACCCAAAGGACCTAAGATGTGACTCGATACTGCCTCCACCCCAGCTACCCCCTTACTCCCATTCAGATGACATACTGCTGAGTGTTACTGGGCTCGGTGTGGAACCCTGTCTGAGTGACCTTCTAGGTCTTCATTCTAGATGACTTGTGTTGGTCTCACATGACTGCTCACTGTGTAGTTAGGGCAGGACTGGGTCAGGAGGCAGGTGGCTGAGCTCATCTTCCAAGAAGGACCTGTGGGTAGGCAAGCTCACCCTTGATGTCCTAGTATGGAGCCGCAAGGGCCACTTGACGGTTATGGCCATTCCTCTCTCCATCCATGTTGGCCTCTGTGACCTGCTCCCCATTAAGAAAACCACAGTGCTCTTGTTCCCAAGATCCCAGGAAAGGGGAAATGATGAAATGCTGCATCTGTTTTTGGTACCAGCATCAGTAGAGGACCCAGAGGGAGACAGCAACCAGAATATGGGGTAAAGTCTGGGGCCCATTGAGTCTAGGGAGGTAGAACAGGCTTCAGGAAAGGGCCAGGGTCAGACCGAGGCGAGGCTGTGGTATTCCTTCCGGTCACAGCTGCTCTCTCTCCATCCAGGCTGGTTCTTTCTCCCCAGCTGCAGGATGGGGCCCAGCTCCCCTCTGCTTTCACTGCCCTCTCTTCCTCTGGATCTCCCACAGCTTCCTTTAACCAGGCAAGCCTAGCCTTCCACGCCCTCACTGCCTTTGGTGTGTGTCTTCCTCACCCTATAGCTTCTTTAGCTATTTCTGTTCATTTCCCCCTCCCAGAGCCTCTGTGGGAGCTGCCTGCTCTCCCCACCACAGGCCTGACCTTAAATTCCCATGCCAACCCGTTCCCAGACTAGGCCCCTTGGCATATTCCTAAAACGCAGCTGCTATGTGTTCCCCTGACCTGCCCAGCTGTTCTTGTCCTCAACCAGAGTCATCACTTGTGACAATAAATAGGAAATGAAAAGCAGAGAGTTGCCAGGTGCCTGTTGACTGCCCTTCCAGCTGCCCAAATTCCTATTGGAAAAAAAAAAACCCTTAGTATTAGACATAATAAAGCTAACACCAATAATTTCTGTTTTCACTTAGAGTATTTCAGGCAACATTTTACATGCATTATTTTATCTTCATGTAAGCCGCTGAGCTAACTTGTATATTTAACCACTCACAGGTGAGGGAGATTAAGGTTCAGAGATGTTATATAATTTCGCCAACACCATCAATAAATTGAATCAGATGAGCCTGTATTGGTCTGACTCCCATGGCCATTCTCCTAGCCTTGGTGGTGTCCTTGCCACCCACTGGAGGAGGAGAGTTAAGGGAGAGCAAAGCAGGTGTCTCCAAAGCCCACTTAAACCCCAGCTTCTCCTGTTCCCCAGATGACTGCTACAAACTGTTGCTAGCACAGTTGAGGAAACTCAACATTGTCATTCTCAGAGCTGAATGTTATGTGCTTCATACCCTGGGCAGCACAGAGAACATGTGGGAGGAGTGGTCTGAGTATTTCTCTTTACTGTGGGTTCTCCCACACCAGTGGCCCATTTCACAATTAGGAAAATGCCTTCCTGAACCCTAGACCAGAGATTCTCAGCCCTCCTAATACTGTGATCCTTTAATATATCTCCTCATGTTGTAGGGACCCCTACCATAAAAGTATTTGTTACTTAATAACTGTAATTTTGCTAGTGTTTTGGATTATAGTGTAGCTATCTGATATGCAGGATGGTCTTGAGTGACCCTTGTGAAAGAGGATGCAATGTGCAGGTTGAGAACCACTGCCTAGACCTTTATTTGATGTTATCTTGACAGAGGGACTTCCAAAGGAGAAACAGCTGTTGGATCCCTTGACTCTCCTCTGCAGCAGTCTTCCCACTAGAAGTCTGGTGCCATTCTATCTGAAATGCCCTCAGTGTGCCCTCTGATGCACATTCTCTAACTTGGGCCACTCCTGCTCTTGGACGTAGGCCCTTTTTGTCTGTCATTGTCTGGGAGTGGTGACTGTCAATGGGAAGCAAAGATGGACTGTAATCTCTGGGGACTGTGGCAAATGTGTCATTTGAGAAGCATATTCAATATTATAATCACATTTTAGGTTTTGAAAATATATTGTTTTAAAATAGAACTATTTGTCAGATGGTGGTAGCATCATACACTTTTAATCCCAGCACTTGAGAGGCAGAGACAGATGGATCTCTGAGTTTGAGGCCAGCCTGGTCTACAGAGTGAGTTCCAGGACAGCCAGGACTACACAGAGAAACCCTGTTTTGGAAAAAAAATAGAACTATTGAAAGTAGAGTTTACAAAATCTTGCATTATATATTACTTCTCATGTGAAGCATAGCTAGGTTATTGGGTGTGTGTGTGTGTGTGTGTGTGTGTGTGTGTGTGTGTGTGTGTGTGTGTGTGTGTGTGTGTGATTTACCAGAGAGAAGTGTGCTCTGAAGCTTCATCTTTCATCTTTCTTACAGCCCTGAAGGGATGTGCTTAAGGTCTTTGGGGATAGTACCCATTTTAGGGGGCTCAAGAGAAGGCCCTAAACTTAAGCAAGTGCAGCAAACACTGGCTTGCCAAAATCAGGCTACAATGGAGATCTTGAAGCTTAATGGCTAGGAACACTGATTTCGATCAAACTAAATCACAATTTAAATCCAAAGTGTACTACTTAATGATTGTATTGTTTAGCTTATGTGTTACTGTTTTAGACAAGGTCTTATACTGTGCAGCCCAGGGTGGTCTGGAAAACTGCATAACCCAGCTGGCCTTAAATAATCCTTTTGGCTCAGCCTCCCAACTTCTGGGATTGTGTTAAGATTATAGTTCTTTCATATCTTAAACAGTGGTGATTGGCACCGAGCTCATAGCATAGCTGTGAGAGTTAAGTGGAGTAATCCCACTGCCTGGCACATAACTGTACTCAGTCACTTGACCACAGTAGACACAGTTCTTATCTACCCAGCCTGTCTTGTCTTCATTGGATCAAATATCCCGGGGCCTTGGATGGCCGACCTGTGGCTTTGTGACTCTTAGCTGTATGTGTGGATAAAGACATCATCTGCTTCTATCTGAAGCATATGCAGATGCTCCTAACTCATGTTGGGGTTGTATCCTAATTAAGAATTAAACAAACACATAAATTGAAAATATCATTAAGTCAAAAAGTTTTTGTTGTTGTAGTTTTTGTTTTTTTCAAAACTGGGTTTCTCTGTGTAGCTCTGGCTGTCCTGAAACTCACTCTGTAGACCAAGCTCAGAAATCCGCCTGCTTCTATATCCCAAGTTCTGGGGTTATAGGTGTACACTACCATTGCCTAGCAAAGCCAAAAACTCTTAACTAAGCCAGATTTGGGGGTGTTTGTATAGTCCCAGCTTCTCAGAAGGCCTCTATTTCTGGGGGATTGCTGGAGCCCAAAGATTTTGAACCATACTGGAAAACATAGATCCCCATCTCAAATGTATAAATTAATTGTATATTAATCTATCAATATTTATTATATATCTATTGGGCCTCATAACTTGAGGTAGTCTAGTATAAGCATACTCAGAATACTTAACATTAATCTATAGTTGGGCAAAATTACATAACAAAGGAAGTCCTGAATAGTTATATCATCTGTTGACTATTGTATTAGAAGTGAAAAACAAAGTGGTTCTGTGGGTGTGCCTTTGTACCACTGGTGAATGGAAGCACCCTCAGTGAAAGACTGAACCATCACCACTTGCATTTGTACACGCTGGGCCCTGTGCTTGAGATGGACCTGCAGTTGAACAGTTGAACCTGCAGAGGACGACCCCCAAAATAGTGGAGAAACATGATATTCAAGCAATTAAAATTAACAAATGCCATTGTGATGTGGAGACAGAATCATGAGATCAGAGAAATGCGAATGGTGGGTCAGAAAGGTTTCCCTGAAGCAGAGACACAGCTATGCTACGTGGAAGGTTGGCACTGATGGAGCCATGTTTACCTCGTGTGGCCCCATCCCCACCTTTGAATAAATTAAAAAGGAAAAACCCTCCCAGGACTGGGGCATCTCTGCCAGAGCTGTAGCTGGCAGCAGAGCATGTACTTTATTTCTACCTCTGCTGGAAAGTCCAGTTGTTGTGTCATCAACACAACCAAAGGGGACTCTGGGCGGGGAACTACATGAGGAAGGCTCTTGGATAGCAACGATCTTGACATCTACTAAGGAAGAAGCACGTGACTTTGTCAGGGGGCTGGAGGGAAGCTGTGTCCAAAGTACTTCGCAGTGCCACGGCGATGATCAGTGAGTACCTGGAGGCTAGCTTCTTTGGAATGCAGTTGGTGACTGTCTCCTCTGGTTTTCCCATGGCAGATGTCTCTTCCACGGTGTCCTATGGAGAAAGGCCATTAGGCAGAAGAGGAGGGACTTTTATGCTTAGAGGTCCAGAGCCTAGCAACTCCCCTCCCCCAGGACTGGTGTCTGTCCTGAGTTTTGTGTTCTTGTTATTGATCTGGAATATCATGACCTGTCTTAGAATTTCTATTGCTGCAATGAAACACCATGACCAAAAAGCAAGTTTGGGAGCAAAGGGTTTGTTTGGCTTACACATCTACATTGTAGTCCATCATTGAAGGAACCCAGGACAGGAACTCAAACAGAACCTGTGTTGTTATTTCTTGTCCTGCCAGGTCCCGCTGCCCTTCTCAGCCCCCCAAAAGTACACAAGATGTTGTATTAGTTATAAACAGTTGACTGATGGCTAGGGCTACTTATTGGCTAGCTCTGTCTTAATTATTAACCCATAACTACTAATCTATGTATTTCTACATGGCCTTATCTTACCAGAGAATGCCTGGTGTGTTCTATCCTCCTGGTCTCTACATGGTGACTTTCTGGCGGGCTCCCTCTGCCTACCTTTCCTAGAATTCTCATCTCCCAGTCCTGCCTATCTTCCTGCCTCTATCGGCTATTGGTCAAACATTGTTTTATTCATCAACCAATAAGAGAAACATATATACAGAAGGACATCCCCCATCAAACCTGGAGGCAGGAGCTGATGCAGAAGCCATGGAAGGGTGCTGCTTACTGGCTTGCTCCCCTTAGCTTGCTCATGTTGCTTTCTTTTGGAATCCAGGACCACTATCCCAGGGATGGCACCACCCACAATGGGCTGGGCCCTCCCCATCAATCACTATTTTTAAAAAAAAAACCTACATGCGTGTCTACAATTCACTCTTATGGAGGCCTTCCTTTCCTTTTCTTTCCTGTTCTTTCCTTTTTGTTGTTGATTTTCAAGATGGTTTTTCTGTAGCTTTGGAGCCTCTACTCAGTAGACTAGACTGGCTGAGCTCACAGAGATCCACCTGTTTCTGCCTCCTGAGTGCTGGGATACAACACAACCACCTGGCTGGAAGCAGTTTCTTAATTGAGGTTCCCTCCTCTCAGATGACTTTAACTTGTGTCAAGTTGACATAAAACTACCCAGCATATGGCCCTTTTCACTTTTTCCCTTGTCTTTTCATCTGAAATACACACCCCATAGGAAGAGACAGTGGAGGTCAGTCTATGTGGGATGCTGAGCCCCCAGAACCTATGTGAAGAGGCAGCATTGAGTTCACCATAGCATTGGTTTATGGAAGAGAAGTTTTCATCTAGCTCAGCAGTGACCCTGTAGGGCTCAGTGTGACACCTGGCTCATCAAAGGTGCTTAGCACTACTGGGATTGAAGAGATCCCTTCTGGCACCTTACAGATAGATGTGGACAAATTCGTTTTTGTTTGTTTGTTTGTTTGTTTTTGTTTTTGTTTTTTTTGTTTTTGTTTTTGTTTTTTTTTTTTGGTCTTTCGAGACAGGGTTTCTCTGTGGCTTTGGAGGCTGTCCTGGAACTCGCTTGGTAGTCCAGGCTGGTCTCGAACTTACAAAGATCCGCCTGCCTCTGCCTCCCGAGTGCTGGGATTAAAGGCGTGTGCCACCAACGCCCGGCTGATGTGGACAAATTCTAACACAGGTTTTTGACTCCTACCCCAAGGCCTGGCATTTATACATTAGCTGCCTAGTGACAGAGCATCTAGGGGATGTTTGAGGAAGTTGAAATTATGCCATCAGGAACTTGGGACTGCTTAGCAAGAAAACAGAAATGTTTAAAGCAATCAAAAGGGCTCTTTTAAATCCCCCTAAACCATCATCATGGCCCTCTTACCATTTAAGCTGGCACAGAGTATTCAAGCTGTGTATACCTTCCCACTGAACTCTCAGGGTGAGCCCTGAGGTGGATTATCATCTCTCTTCAATAAGGGAGGAGACTGGGGCTTAGATAAACTGTTCTGCGCTTGTTTTTAAGTGGATCTGCCCTACTCCGTGGCCCACAGTTATTACTGTGAGATCTGAACCCTACACAGAACTTTGTGCCTGGAGATTTGTTGTCTGATTTTTGTAGTTACCACTCATGAATGGAACTTCCTGGAAGTTGAGTTTTCTGTTCCCCATAAGAGAGATCTTAAGAAAGCAGTCTAAAATAGGAACAAACAGCCCCTGAGAGCACTGCCTCCCCTAGAGAGCTCAGGTCTGGGGTGGGGGCAGGTGTGCTTGCATCAGCTGGGGGCGTGCACTACATGGCATCTAGGATCTCTCCAGCTCCAACAGGATCAGATTCTGGAAAAGCTAAGCCCTGGTGCATTGTCCTGGTAAAGGCTCTTCCTGAATGGTACAAGGAGGGTCATCCTCAGCAGTAAGTTCCAGACTTTGCTGTAGTGGCTCATTGTGGATTTCTTATTTCCTTTTGTCTTTGAGGACTGGTCTAGGTCCCCTCCAACAGAAGCTAAACATCATTGTGTTCCTGGTCCCCTTTGGAGTGGATTATACAACTGCCTGACCAGTTGCCTGGACTTGGCTGGAAGCTGGCGCTGGGCTGGATCTGGGAGCAGGGCACACCTACTCCATGCTGCTGTTGTTAATCAGCTAGTCCTGGAATTTGTGGGGCTTCAGACTTTACATAACTGAGCTGGTTATCCTTTGACCTTTGCTCGGTCTCATTGACTTTCTGTGGGTACATCATTGGTTTGGGGATGCAGAAAGGTGTGGTGTGATTCCAGAGTGCCTCTCAAAGTACCAAATGGGTAGGAGCACTCTGTAAACCTCAGAGGCTGCAGGAGGAGCATTACCTGGCAGTGATAAGAATTGAACCTGAAGATGAGTCTGCCTTTTCAGTGTCAGTGCCAGTGCCCTGGGGCAGGATACCAAAGTGGGAAAACCCCTACAAGCCATGCTGCCCAGTTGCCTATCCAGTGTGCTGTTGTTCCACTTAACGGCCTGGCGAGGTCAGCCAGATTTCTCTTGAGCAAGGCTAGCTTGAATGCACCAATGATTAGAAAGTCCTTCCCATGTTATCCTGTCCCTCTATAGCAGTGGGTTTCGACCCCTTTGAGAATCAAAGGACCCTTTCACGGGGTCACAGCAGATACCATGAATATCAGATATTTGCATTACAATCCATAACTAACAAAACTACAGTTACGCAGTAACAGTGAAAATAATTTTATGGTTGGGAGTCACCACGATATTTAGAACAGTATTAAAGGGTCACAGTATTAGGAAGGTTGAGAACCACTGCTCTACAGAGTGTGCTTTGATGCTACCTTATTGCTCAGGGCTGTGTCACTGTGAGGACAGTACCTGTTGTTCATTGAATTCGCAAGAGCCTGGGCATGCCTGCCTGAGTCCTCGGTGGGAGGAGATTGTGTCCTCTCCTGATCCTGCCCTAAGACAGCCATGGTGTGAGGAAGACCAAAAAATGCATAAGTATTTGTGTGTTTCAGCTTTTTTCTCCTCAATGCATTGTGATAGTTAGCTTTCTATTACTGTAACAGGAGTACTTGAAATCATTTCCTTAAAATGAAGAAAGGTTTGATTTGGGTCATAGCCTCATAGGTTTCAGTCCATGTTCTTTTGGCTCTGTCACTTTGAGCCTGTGGCAGCATAGTAGCTTGTGGCAGAAGCCCATGGCAGAGGAGGCCCGCTCATAGCATCTAGGAAACAAAAACAAGAAGAACCAGAGTGTGAGCATTCCCTCCAGTTAAGCTCCACCTCCTAAAGGCTCTGCCAATTCCATGTCAAACCTTTAACAGGAGCCACTGGGATCCATTCAAGTCTCAGCTACCACATCCTTCCACCACCACTCGGCAGGCCTTTAACTCTTCAGGGCTCAGATGCTGCCCTTCCCACCTCTGCCCCGCCTTGAGAACTTTTGCCATGGCTTAGCTACCTCCTTCATCTTGCCTCTTCTGACCTTCCTAAATCTTAGTGGATTGGCTGGAAATCAAGACTCACTGTTCTCCCAACTAGGTTTGTTTAAAGATTTACTATTTGTGTGTGTGTGTGTGTGTGTGTGTGTGTGTGTGTGTGTGTGTGTGTGTGCCTGTGAAGACCAAAAGAGGGCATTGGATTCTCTAGAGCTGGAGTTACAGACACTTGTGGATACTGGGATCCCTACTAGGGTCTTCAGGAAGAGAAAGATTGCACTCTAACCACTGAGACATCTCTCCAGCCTTTGGCTTTTACCTCGAAGGCACCCAAGAGTAATGGAATGCTTTTGAGCAAGGGAGTGAGTGACATGATCGTTACTAAGGAAGATGGGTTAGAGCAGGGAGCATGCCTCTTTTTTGGTCCAGCCTCCCTGCAAAGCCATTAGCTCCTTGGCTCCAGTTCTGCTGGTGGAGAGTGTAACCTGTTCCTGATGACAACGATCCTTCCTTTCAGAGCCATATAAGCAAGCTTCCTCCAACATTGGAGGGAACATGAGTTGACTTCAGCCTCTTGTGGGCCTGAGCACTCCTGCACTCCTGGACACTACTGGGAGAAATCTGAATTCAAAGTCTTCTGGAAAACAGTTTGGCAAAGGGACCAAGAACCCTAAAAATATCCCTGCTCTTTGACCCAGAAATTCCCCAGTGAGGATTTTATCACAGGGACCCAAATTGAAATGTGCTCAAAGAATTATATATGAAGACTTTCATCTCAGTGTAAGAAATTAGTAACATGCTAGGGCAGACCTTAGTGTAGGGTGTGTGCCTGCCTTTGGTTATGTCCCCAGCCCTGACTTTAGAAACTGAGTTTCCTGAAGGGTAATTCCAGCATCTCCCAGGCCCACCCTTCACCCCCCCCATTACTGCTCACTCTGCCTGCTGCAGAGGCCTCAGGACAATGGGCCAGCTGCTTTCACTCCTTGTCCATCACAGCAGCTCAGAACCCCATGTCCTATATGGGGCCCAGACTGAGCCATAGGACCATGTCCTCCTCCTCTTCTCTTCCCGTCCTCAGAAGTCCTCCATCTCTTGGGACAGTGTCTAAATAGTGTCACTGACCCAACAATCCTCCCTGCCCTGCTCTAGAGACTATAGTCTCTGCACTTGTAACTTGATCTTTCACTGTCTTCTTGCAAGTCTGTCTCCTTGACTAGTTCCGACCTTGAAAGTGTTCTGCTCTGACCCTGTTTCCTGGCCTGGGGCCTAATGCATAGTCAGGGCTTCATACAGTTTTAAATGAGTGAATGAATGAAGGAATGAATGAATGAATGATATTATAAGACTTCTCTTTGGAGCAATGCATTCGATGCAGTACCCAGCACATAACACAATAAGCACTGAATGGTTGTTTGCTGGATAGATCTATGTAAAATAAAAGCAGCAGGATTTTTTTTATTTTACTTATAATAGATTTCATTTACTTCTGAGTCACTGCTAGATGAAACCAGCCAGGCATCTGAATTTGTACTGAGCTGCCACAGGTGACTCTGGATAGCAGCAAGGGATTGAGACTAACTGAGCCAGAATCTGGCATCAGAGTGGGGCTGTTATATTGCTACAAGTTTCAGGTGTGCACACCATATGATCCCAGCAGTATGTGTGTGAATTGAGAAGAGGAAGAAAATACATCAATGTGATATCACTAGTTATTTTTAGGTGATAGGATTTGGGTGACTTATATTTTTTCTTTTTAAGTTTCTATTATGTAATTTCTGTGTGATATATGTCATCTTTTAAACAAAAAAATGTGAGGAAGGTGTGGGGGGAGGGGTTCCTAAGTGTACCTGGTATTGAAGATTGTGAGTTCTGTTTCTGTTCTGCAGTCCTGCCAGCTCCAGGGCTGATCCTGGGCATTGGGTTTATAACTCAACCTCTGGTAAACCAAGTAACCATGGTCTGGGAAGTGTACAGCCAGTTTCTAGTCCAGAGCAGGCTGCCTGAGGGTCTCAGGAAGAAAGGGGTATGGGTAATTTGACAGACCCCGCGTGACGGGATTTTGTTTACAAATTTGCCAGTGATGGTGCTGGAGAGATGGCTTAAGTGGTTAAGAGCACTGGCGGCTCCTCTGGAGGACCCAGGTTTGAGTCCCAGCATCCATAGTGGCGCACAACCATCCATAGGCACCAGGCACAAACACACGTGCAGGCAGAACATTCATACACATAAAAATAAAGAAAACAACTAAAGAATTCACCAATGGAAAAGCCTTCGGTGAGCCTGGCCTGGAATACAGTGAGGGCGGGATCTAGGACTTGATGGGGCTTAGACATCGGAGACTTGTGACACTGGGGCCTAGGTAGTTGGCTAGCTTAGCAGATAGTTTGAAGGCAGAAGGTCAGCCAAGAGGGACACCATTATTCGAAAGGTGAGACAGTTGGGAGACGGATCATATGGACTGACTGGGTTGGAGAAGGCAACCAACTGGAGAGAAACTCCAGACGAGGTGTTCTCAGCTTTGCTTTGGAGCAGCAAGCAGGTGAGGCTGTCTCCCGTGGGGTGTGCTGGCTTGTTTGTTATCTAATGTCACCCTCCTCTCAGAGCCTCTTCAGTATCTTTCCCCTGACATGTTCTCTCTTTGAAAGGCCTGTCCATCTTAGCTCCTGCCTCCTTGAGCTGTCAATTTCCTTGCTTCTGGAGGTATCTTGGGCTCTCCTGAGGGATAGATGGAGCCTTGTACATCTTTGAGGTCTGCATAGGCACATGTGGTTCCTGGCCCATAGTCAGAGTTCACGAAGGGAGGGGTGCTTGATATTTATCCACTTGGCCAGTGTAGCACAGAGGGCTCTGCCATGACTTTGCGACTGATTCCTGCCTTGTGCTTCCCTGGGTCACCAAGGCGACAAAATGCTCACTTGCAAGCAAATAGCATAGCTGATCAGAGCTGCCAGCCTTAGCAGTTCCTGCCCTCCAGCTGAGCTGAAACCAAGAGGGTGCCTTTCCCACCAGCCCTGAGCTATGCCACAGAGCTCTCTGTCCTTTTGGTGGCTGTATTGCAAACATAGCTCCTGCTGCCTGGTGCTGTCAGCCCCTCCTCTTTTCCACCTCACCCCAGAACCTGGCTGGCATCTATGGCAAGGAGGAGCTTAGGGACAGGTAGTCTCCTAGTGCACAGATACCAACTGCAACCTGTCTGCAGAGGCACCTTCTTCTCAGGGCCTGGCTTCCTCCTGGGTTTGACAAAGAGGGAGGCTGCCTATCTTCTAAGCCACCCCCACAGGGAAGGGGCACAATGAGGCTGCCCTGGACTCCTGAGAGAATGAGGCCTGACCTGTCGGCCCTGCCCTGCATAGCCCCACCCCATCCCAAAACTGACTCAGCTCTTGCTTGACACAGATCTGTGAGACTAGTCTCAGGAAGGGCAGGTGATATGGGCCATGACCAGCAGCCCTAGGCCAGCCAGGCTCTACAGCCATGAAACCTCAAGGCGGGAGCAGCTGGGACTCCTCTGGCACCAGTTGTCAGCCCACCATCTCCTGAGAGTTGAGGAGTTGTCTGCCTTTGGCAGATGGATAGATCCTCTCTGTTCTCCTTCCCCACTCTTTCCCCAGAAGAACCGAGCTCTCGCCATCCCGAGTGATCCCACTCTCTGGCTCATCTCTCACTCATTGAGCCCCATCCATGGCAGGCGCTACTGCAGTGGAGAAACCCAACCCTGCCCCTGACTCCGTGTTGACTTTGTTTTTATTGGATGGTAGCTTCGAGACAGCCGTGCTGACTTCTGCACTGGCCTACAGGTGTGTGTCTCTGCACCCCTCTCCTCATATTTGAGGCACCACTCATAAAGCAGCTTAAATGGAAGCTTTAGTTGATCCAAGACAACAGTAAGTCTTTCCTTAAAAAGTAGAAGGCAGCCACAGGCAAATCGAGGGGGGCTGTTGCAGCCTTGTCAGGACAGAGGTTTCTGTTGCCCCACATATCTCCAGATTCTCTGCCAAATTGCATTTGGATGAATGCTAAAGGTACATACATACCCAGGCACAGTCTTCCTTAAAAGCCACCTGTGGGCAAACGTGCCTCCTAGAAAAGACAAGGCCTAGCCCCGACCCGCAGCTGGGGAGCATGGTGTGTATCCATCCAGGTTTTCTTCCTCGCAGATACCAAACCTGAGCTCATTCACAGTTGCCAGTTTCCTTGGGAAGCACAGCACCCTGATAGGACCACTAACTGACCCCTGACAGTTACTCCAGCGCTGACTTCTGCCAAGTAGAGATGGCGTCAAGCTTACAGTCACTACCCATTTTCCTGCCATATTGCTCCGTGTCAGTGCCTTAATACCTGGGTTAGCTAAGGTATGACCCCCTCCACTTTAAGAATGACTCAGCTGTTGGCATCAAGTGTTGCAGAATATTTGTACAGTGTGAGAAGATATATTAGTGTGATTGGTTTAATAAAGAGCTGAAAGTCCCAGTCTTTAATCCCAGCACTCAGGAGGCAGAGGCAGGGGGATATCTCAGACACCGATGACACATGGGGAGTAGGACATACAGAATGAAAGGTAAAAAGCTGTGAGACAAAACGTAGATTAATATAAATGGGTTAATTTAAGTTACAAGAGCAAGTGGGGCATAGCCAGTTAAGACTAGTTAAGGTTAAGAGGGGGCACAGAGATTGAAAACAAAAAAGCCAGGATAATCCAATGAGTGCCATAGCTAGAGTTCAGTTTGGAAATGACCCTGATTGCCTTACCACAGGCATGAGTTTGGATATTTATGGAGGCCTCATTTATCCATGAAGAACAGTGTAAGTAGGAGGACTGTGGGATGTGGGCCGGACACCTACTACACCATCCAAGGTCTCATCAACTCATCAGTTGCCCAGCGGGTCCTGCTGGTTGTATTAGCTATGCCACCTGACTGAAGGCCGTGGCTTCTCCTGTACCTGCCACTTGAAACACTTCTTTCAAAGCCAAGGTCACAAGGTCCTGTCTCCTCCAGGAAGTCTTATCAGACATGCTCCACTCCATCTTTGTTTCTCCACAGCCTCTGAGTCTCCCACCCACTGCTTGTCTGATGGTCTAGTTCGTCTGTCCTTCTGTCCGTCTAACCATCCATCGTCTACCCACCTACCCAAGGAACACCAAAAATCCATTTTGGACCCAGGACCTAGACAACTATGAGAGACCCCAGTCCTGCCCTAGCAATGCTGCCTTCCAGTAGTCCAGTAGGGTAGATGAGATCAAGGCACCAAGTTGGCAGTAGCTGGGGTGGGGATTAGGGAGCCCACTTTTTCAGGTTGGAAAGGAAGACCTCTCTGAGGAAGCAGTCCTTAAGTCTTGGATAATCTTACGTTAATTAAAATATCAGCCTCACTTCCTCAGGCCCTTAAGCCCAGAGGGTGCTCAGGAATCAGGTGTTGTCTGGGCTTGCACACCCAACAGCCAGGAATCACTCCTTCTCCTGCTTTCAGGCTCGCTGGCTCCACCCCCAGTTGTCATTTGAGCACAGAGAATTGGGTTACCTTTCGGGTGGGGTAGCAGGGTCCTGTGAACCAGAGTGTGGCCCAGCATGGAGCTCTAAGCTAACCCTATCAGCATCAGGGAGAGGACAGCTGCAGAGCAGGCACTGCCCACCCACAGGCTCCTGAGGCGCTCCGGGATTGGTCTTTTACATAGGGTCTTTCTTCAGATGTTTCCCCCTCTGTTACCATCATTACCCCAAGGGAAACTGAGGCCCAGCGCTTACTCTTCTAGTAGCAGAGGCCAAAGTAGAGCAGTCCACTATGTTGTAAGGAGAGTGACTGAGTCTAAACTGCAGGCACAGGATGAGGGTTACTCCCACCAAAGTAGAGCAGTCCACTATGTTGTAAGGAGAGTGACTGAGTCTAAACTGCAGGCACAGGATAAGGGTTACTCCCACCCGGGCCCTCCCTGCCAGAGTCGTCGTCACACAGGGTCTGGTCTAGAAGCCTTAGGATGAGCAGCCCTAGGTTCCAGCCACCGCTTTGGCAGATGTGGAGGAGGCAGTGGGTCAGGGTGTGTGTTAACTGCAGACGTGCTGCACGCCTCCACTCTCCACCTACCTATTTGGTTGCTTGTTTCAGTGTTTAATTTACATATTTATTTATTATGTGTTTGTATATTTTGAAAAACGTGCCAGAGTACACATTCCAACGATTTCCTAAATTATTGAGATATTTTCATAACAAGTGTGAGCATGGAGTGTTACAAAACATTGTGCATCGTTTGTGTGATTCAGTCTCAGCTGAGACAAGGAGATGAGCTTGTCTGCTCAGAGACGTACTCTGGTCTACTGTGCACGGCCTCACCAGAATGCCAGTGAACATTTCATGAATGGCTGTGAGCCAGCTGAGTAGTTTCCACTTTAAATGGTTTCACGGGGAGGGGGGGCTGCTGCAAAGTACAAGGACTAGGGAGACTCTCCTCAGTCTTTTTGCGGGGTGGCACAGAATATGTCTCCTCTCTCTCACTCACACACACTCTCTCTCTCTCTCTCTCTCTCTCTCTCTCTCTCTCTCTCTCTCTCTCTCTCTCTCTTTGTCTCTCTCTGTGTGTGTGTGTGTGTGTTTGTGTGTGTGTGTGTGTGTACATACATTGCAGCACAGATGGCTTGCCTTGTGGCTTGGACAGGGGCTGTGTTTTGGAGGGCCAGGAGTCCTCACAGACTTTCCAGTGAATAGACTGAGTGGAAAGCTGGAAACAGCTCTATGAACTGCAGTGCAGAGGGGCCTGGCCAAGGATACTGAGCAGCTCCACCCCAGACCTACTAGGCAATCTCCTGCCCTCTGAGATTCCCAGTTCACACCGACCTGAGTTAAATGATGCTCAGGTGAGTGGTGGTGGTGCACACCTTTAATCCCAGCACGGAGGAGGCAGAGGCAGAGACAGGTGGATCTCTGCGAGTTTGAGACCAGCCTGGTCTACAGAGCGAGTTCCAGAACTGGCTCCATAGCTACTGGGAAACCCAGGTGAAGGCTTTCCTACTCCACCAGTGGCTCCTATTGAGAAGCCTGGGGTAGGTATTGCCAGTGGGAGCTGAGGCCCATATGTCTTCTGGAGCCTGCGGTCTTCATGGAGATATCAGGAGGAATAGGTGTATTCACTCCATCCCACTTACCCTACATCACCCCGATTTGCCTGCCTCAGAGAGCAGGTCCGTGAAAGCCTTCTAAGGCTCCTCTGGGTGGGTGAAGGTGACGGTAGTAGTGGGGGGGGGTACGGGTAGAGGAAAGAGTTTGCTGGTTTTTAAAAGGAAACGAGTTCAGACTGAGACTTGCTTATACCAGGCCTCTCCTTCCCACTCTGCCAGCCCCATTCTGTAGGGTAAGGAGATGAAGACTGGGGCAGGAGGGACATGGAGGACCTTCTCCTGGTTCATTTTGGAGACCCTGCTTTGTGGCCTGGCTGGAGGCTTGGGTGCTTTATGGGAATACTGGGGGGCCTGGCTATCCCAGTATTCCATTCAGGTGTCAGGGCCCTCCTGAGCTACATATACTGCTATTGGCTCCCTGTTTTCCAAGACCACCTCTTTATTTATTTTTATTTTGTGTGTATTGGTGTTTTGCCTACATACACGTCTGTGTGAGGATGTTGGATCCTGGAGTTACAGACAGTTGTAAACTGCCATGTGGGTGCTGGGATTTGAACCCACATCCTCTGGCAAAGCAGTCAGTGTTCTTAACCTCTGAGCCAGTCCCAACCACCTCTTTTAGAGGTTGCTAAAATAAATATCTTAGGATACCTGGGCTGCCTCTAGGGCGTGGGCACAACAAGCACGTTGGGCGTCCTCCACCCACTGAGGAGCTGCCACCACTCATCTGCAGATGGGAGGGCGTGGCACTGCTAGAGTTGGGCTGTGGTCTCATCTCGAAATCTGGGCCCTGTTGCCCTTCTGTGAAATGAGTAGAAGGCTCTGCTGGCAGATACTTCAGCTTTTGACATTGTTTCTGATTGCTCTGCTGCTACTGTCGTTTTGACATGCAGTCTTGCTATGTAGCCCAGGCTGGCCTTAAACTCAAGTGCTTGGGTTACAGGACTGTACCACCACACTGTCTTATCACTCCCAGTTTACACGTGTAGAGACTGAGGTCCAGAGGTTTGGTGGTCCCGGGTCACACCTGTTAAGGTGGCATCAAGAGGTAATCTGATCTCAAAGCCACCTCTTGATGTTCCAAACTCTTTAGTTTTCCCACCTTCCCAGCCCAGCTAGTAACTTTCTGAACCAACCCCCTGGAGCTAGGTGCTCTTGCCAGAATAGCCACCCAGGCCTAGCAGCTAGTGTCCAGATGTGTCCTGGAAGGACCTTGGGGTTAGAAGGATGAATCTATTTGTGCATGGTTCCAGTCAGGAGCCCCCTGTGGACTGCCCACCCAGTTCTGGCAAGTGAGCTGCCTGCCTGTGAGTCACACAGACACTGATGACTCAGGTTTTTCCCTTCTTCATTCTGGAGCAGCTGGGGAGGAGTGGGGTTTTCTTAGGAAACAGATCCCTCTCTTTGCTCTCCTACTCATTCCCCTTGTCTCAGAACTAACTGTTTTCTATGCACACAACCACATCTTGGCCCTGGAGGAAGAGTCCTTTGTGTCCCTGAAGGAGAAGGTATCTGAGTCCTGGTCACACTGGTCAGAACTCGGACCTCAGCTGAGTGGAGTCCAGTGGAGGGAGGAGAGAGGGCCTGCCATCCTCATTAGTAAGGCACCCTGGGAGCCAGTCCAGAGCTGTCTGCCCCCCACCCCCAGCCACACACCTGGGCTGGGGCTTGGTTTGTTCTATCTGCAAAGAGGTGACTGCCCTCTGGACATGCATGTTGGTTCCCCAAAGCACAGGGTCTCCCCTGAGCTGTCCCTCAATGCTGTTTAGCCAGCCTGACTGTGCAGATGGTCAACCTCAAGCAGGCACAGGGTTCTCCCAAAGTGCCCCTTGCCAGGCCCTCACAGAGGCCTGATTAAACACAGAGGAAGCAGCCAGCTTGGCCGGGTAGCAAGTTCCTGATCAGTGTTTCTTGGCATGGCTGTGTATTGGAACCATCTGGAGAGTTTCTAAACCCCTGTGGTGCTGGGATCGAGGAGCAGACTCCAGAGCAGTTAAGTCAGAACCCTCCTCCTTTAGGGGAGGGTGCATATTTCTGGTGGACCATGCTGTGTCAGTTCTCAGGAGCCTGTCCTCCAGTAGTTGACAGTCACATTTGCTAGGACAGCACAGCTGGGGAATATCTCGGAGCATAACCCAGAGCTGGTGCTGGGGTTTCAGGCCTGGGCTGTGGGCTGGAGGCTGTAAGTCTGGACCCTCAGTGCTAAGGAAGGAAAACGGGGGACGGGGTCTGCCAGGGCTGGTGAGTCAGGCTGTAGAGGAGGAAGGGGAAGGGATGAGTCAGGCACAGCTGCCTGCAAGGCCCAAACTTGGCTTTGGAGCATAAATGTACTCAGTGAGTTCTCTTCAGTCTGCAAACTAAATGTTGTGTGCCACAAGCTGTGCCGCGTGAGGAAATGGGTGATGATCCTTGAAAAGATGGGGTTCCCACAGATCTCAGAAATGTTGGACATCACTGTGCATACTTTAACAGCCCACAGAAACTCTAGGTAAATAAGAGAGTGGTGTTCAGGGTTGGAAAACGTGCCTGGAGGATCATGCAGGGTGTCATGATGGAAGGGACTTGGCCTTCTGATTCCAGGTTCACTCCACTAAGACTGCTAACCAGAAAGAAAATAACACAGAACTCCTTACTGGCTTCTGGACAAAGCATAGATTAAATTAACGGAGGGCTTGGGAGAAACTGGAGCCACACAAGGGAAAGCCATAATCTTTTTTAGCTCTGACCATAATAGGTAGGGCTTGTTTGTTTTGAGATAGTTTCATTTAGTTCAGGCTGGTCTTGAACTGTGTGTGTAGCCAAGGACGATCCTGAGCTCCTGATTTTCCTGCCTTCCTTCTCAACTGTTGTGATTACAGATGTGTGCCGCATGCCCAGCTTGACCTCAGGAGTTCTCAGCATACTTGGTGTGGTGTTTTCTGTGGGGCAGAGATCTGATTGCACAGGAGCCAGTGGTATTTGGTGCTATGCCTCACCTGGGCTGCTCAGCCCTCTCACCTAACCTAACTAAACCAGTGCCTAAGGGTTTCTGCTAGTTGAGAAATTCCTTTCCAGCCACCGGACTCTATCCTGGTTATTGTTCTCCTTGGACATTTCATTTCTTTCAGTTAAGTCTGGGTAAGTTGTATGTGTCTAGGAGTTATCTGACTCAACATCAATGGGAGAAGTGGCGGGAAGTAGGGATTGTCAATGTGGAGAACAGTGAAGTGCAGGGAGCCCCACTAAAGAGATGGCGTTGGTAGGCGGGTGGCAGGTTCAGATAATAGTGTTAATGACAGAAACTGACAGATGGCTCAGCAGTTAGGAATACTGGATACTTTTCTAGAGGACCCAAGTTTGGTCCTTTATCCCCACTTCAGGTAACTCCAGCTCCAGGGCACCTCCGCAGACCCACACCCCCACACACAAATAAAAGTAAATCTTAAAAAAGAAAACAATTAGAGAAGCAACCACAGTAACAGTAACCATTGCTTCCACTAGAGGAAATGTGTGCCACGTTTGTGTTTATTTGTATACATTAAGGGAGCAAGAGCCTGCAGGTTTTAGTATTAAGGAAGCCTCCTATGGGGTTTAGGTTTATATATGCACATACATAAATCTAGCTTCATGCAGTTTTCCAACTTCCCTCAAAAGGTGAACAGATAACCACCCAGTGCCTTACCATAGTATGTAGGTAGTAAGTAACAGATCTCGTGTTCAAGCTCATTTCTGTGTTGGCTCCAAATCCCAGTGGTCTGACTTACCATTTTGAATTTTTCAGTGGCACAAAAGCATCTTCTGCAACCGTTCTGTTGTTTGCCTTCTGTATGGTGCTCAATGAGTAACATGAGCCACTCAACACTCTACTGTGAGAATGGCTTTGATGACTCTCCTAACTGTGGGCTAGTTAGGAATTTGAGCATGCAAACACTAGGTGCTGTGGTGTGGCTGCAATCTGTGTCTGATAGAACCAGGGCAAAGCATGGTCCCGGTTTAATGGTTTTGAGAGGTGGTGGAACCTTTAGAACTCTGTCTTAGAAGTGGCTTGATGTTTTCTTCAACATTTGGCCCCCTTTCCTTTCCTGGATGCATGCCCACTTGTGTTTTGGCTTTTCTGCTATGCCTGTTGTAGCACATGACCTCCTGAATTTTACTCCTACATTCTCCTGCACTTTGTGGTAAAGAGCAACAGTTTTCAAGTTTCTGAAAACAACAGCAACTTCATGAAGACAAAGGTAAACCTTAACTACATTGTGCTAATGCACAGTATTGACTTAGCTTGGCTGTCAAGAGACGGTTGCTGGTGCCATGGTTTTGGACTTTCAGAACTGTGAGCCAAAATAGGCGTCTTTCTCTCTCAATCACCCACTCTCTGAGCTTCAGAACAGTAGGCCAGGCTAAGCTATGCTGTTTAGTAAGTTAGGTGTATTAAATGCGTTTTCTCCTACTCTGTTTTCAGCTTACAGGGAACTTATCAGAATGATTTCAGTGGGGGAGTGAGTGTCTGAACCCTCAGGTCTAAGTATCTGTGTTCCATTCCCGCCACGTAGCCCAGTGAAGAGTAACTAGAATTAGTGTGTGCTTTCTGCCTTCAGATTCATCCACAATAGAAGTAGGTTTCGTCATGGTCTAGCAGTTTTCCCAAGCAGGGTTGTTATATGAGATAGAGAGACTGGTCTCTACTACTGAGCCCCAAGCCAACTGTGCTTAGTTGGGGTCTAGATGGTTCCTGCATCTGTGTGTCTTGGAGCCTACAAAGGACCTGGGCACCCCAGGCCTGGGCTGGGATCCAGGATCCAGGGCTGGACTGAACCTCTAGCTCCTGGCATCTTGCTCCTTTTCTGTTTTACTTGTAGCCTTTCCCACTATAATCTCTGTGTTCAGCTCCAGATAGTTTCCTATTCCAGTTAGAACTTAGCCTGTTTTACTGGTGGAATAGTTTGACAGAAGGAATTTATGCCACACACACTTAGAAAACAGAAACCTCTTAGCCTCAACTTCCTTATCAGTAAAAAGAAGTGCTAAGACTGTATGAGGTTAAGGTGTCATTCCCAGCTTCAAGACTCTGTCCTACATTCAATGCTGTGTGCTAATGGGATGGCATGTCTGACACCAGGTGTCCTGACTGGTACTCACTGGGTTTTTCCCTTTGATGGCAGCAGAGACATCCGGGTTACCTGTGGGGAAACAGTGGAGAGAGCTCTTCCCTCCCTCTCTTTCCTCTTTCCCTCTCTACAGTCCCAAGGTAGCAAAGGGAGCTGACCAGATACAGGAGACCTTTCTAGCAACCCCCAAGGAGCTCCTGATTTATTTATTAGCTGCCATCTCCCTCTTCTCCCCTAGGGAAATGCTGACCCTGTGCCGTGAGGCCTACACAGGAGTGCAGCACCCATCAATCATGCTCTCTGTCCCTGTTAAACTTAACCTCATCTAACCCCTGTGTTCTCCTGCACTTGAAAGTAAAGAGAAGAGTGTTCAACTTTTTCAGTATCACAGCAACTTCACGAAGATGTTGACCTCTGACTGCATTGTGGTAATGCACAGTATTGACTTGGCTTGATTATCAGAGTCTTCCATTTAAATATAGGCAGAGTGGTCACACTTAGCCTTTACCACAACCCCATGAAACGGTCTTTCTGCATGTGGGAACACCTAGGCACAGGATGGTGAGGTCATCTGCTGGCATTCACACAGGTGCTCACTAGCCAGAGAGAGCCCCTCCCATCTCTGAAGGCCTTGGGGAGTAACCAGACAGCAGAGAAAGGTGTCTTCTTACTCAGTTATCTGTGGCCAGAAAATTCCTGTTGGGGTCAGGACCCAGTTGCATTTGGAAACAAACATCAGTGTGAGGTGAAGAGTAGAATGTGGTCACCACAAGGGAAGAGCAGCTGGAGTTTCAGAAGTTCACACGGCCTTAGATGTAGCTGCATTGTGTCCGTGTAGCTGCATTGTGCCCTCTCCCTCCAGACTAGCCTCCTAAGGAGCTCTTGGCCATGTGGCATGTTAGACCATGTGAGAGCCCCTCCTGGGATGTGGGGGTTCTGTTTGTATGCAAGCTCATGTAAGACAGTTTTTCTTCAGGAAGTGGGCCAGGGTGGTTGGTTAGTGCCTGCTCCAGGTACTACCTACTCCTGCTTGACTTTACAGGGCCATGCTGGGGGCTCAGACCAGAGGGCAGATAACAACCCCTTCCCCAGTACACTCGGGGTGGCCCGCCTGTGAATGTGTATGTTGCATCAGAGCAGTGAAAGCACAGGTTGTCTTTGCTCGTGTGAGCCCCCTTGTCCTTTTCCATAGCTTCCCCTGAGACTTCTGGGTAACGCTGTTTCCCTTGGCCACACTTGGAGCTCCCTTAACCGCAGAGGTTCTGGCCCTCACTGGGTTTGGTTTCTGGCACCTTATTCTTCTGCAGTCACCTCACTGAGCACTCTGTGACTGGCTTTGGCCCCTCAGGCTCTCCACCTCCACCACCACCACCACCACCACACCACATCCCCCCACACCTCCCACCCCCCACCCCCACACACACCCCCCACACACCCCTGTCTCACAGTCCTCTCCTCACCATGCACTTTCCCATCATCCCTCACTTCATTTGCACCGGATGCTGAGCTGCCCTGGGGTCAGGAAGATGGACTGCAGGGGCTCTTAGCTTCAGGCCACTGAAAAAGATAGCGGCAGAGAAGTGCTGTGCTCCAGGCCTGCTGCCATCCTAGAGCAGACACTGAGTCCCAGAGGACAAGGCCTTCCTTCCTTGATCCTTCTGCCCTGACCAGGACCACTTGAGGTCTCTATCTGGAGGAGAACAGTTTAGGATGTCTGGCTTGTCACTTAGCAACCATCTCTACCCTGTGCCCTCCCTAAACCCTGGAGGTGGGCCCCAGGGGATGGGAGGCAAGGCCCACAGGCCTGCTGAGAGTCCCAGATGAGTAGAGCAGGGCCAGCATGTTACTCTCTCTTCTTTTCTAGCAAAGGTTACCTCAAGCTCTGAGGGTCATCTCAGGCTATGTCTGGCTATAAATACTGTGTTTCCTGGGGGATTACCTGGGCTCTTCTCCTAGCTACACCCTCTTAGGCTAGACTGATCCTTCCAGGGCCAGTGGTTCTCTCTAACTGCTTATCCCCTTAGCCAGGTAGGTCACTGCAGACTTGTGCATTCAGCTGTGACTACTGGGGACAGGGGAAAGGGTGAGGGGAGATTCAAGAATTTGTCCTAGGCTAATGGCCCTTGTGTCTTGGACTGCTGGCACCAAGTGACTCTGATTCTTGCTTTCTTCTGTGTGGAGCGTCATCTCTTTTAGCTAGCACAAGCCCAGGCTTGTCCATAATCAGTACTTCAGGGCAGGACACTTTTGGCCCCATCCCTAGAACCAGGCTTGGGGTGGAGCTTGGTAACTGAGCATGGAAATAGCTGAGGGATTTCTGTAGGCATAAATAGGGCCAGCTCATGGCTTGGGAGGATTGCCTTGGGAAGTCTCTGCTCCCTTTTGTTGGTCTCCAGCTCAGTATCACATCTCAGGGGCTCTGTTACTCTAGTCTCTGAACCACAGGCAGAATCTCCTGGGATGTGAAATCAAGATGCAGAGGGAAGGCAGGTGTGAAGGCACATGCCTGTAATCCCAGCACTCAAGAAGCTTAAGCAGAAAGAGATGAGGTGTAGGGCAGCCTGGCTAAAACAGTAAGACTCTGTGTGAGTGTGTGTGTGCGCGCGCGTGCACGTGCGCACACGTGCGTCTGTCAGTTCATTCTCATTTCAGCAGATGTTTCTGAGAATCTGTATTGTGCTCGACACCCTCAAGGCACTGGGCTATTGAGAGCAAAGTCAGGAAGTCTGCTGTGCCTTCCTGTGTTTCTGAGAACTCCTGTTATATGTAGTCATTTGTCTGAGTCAGCTGTTGGGACTAAACACACACACACACACACACACACACACACACACACACACCAGCACCACTAGGCAAATTGGAAAGGATATTTGTAGTATTCTTTCCCTGCTTTCCTCTCACTGCCCTCCCTTGGGTGGTAGTGCCAGACACTGCTCATTAGCCAAGCCAAGCCACAGCAGCCACCATCATTATCCTTTCCCAACCCAGACACTGTGCCCTCTTGCTCTCTCCTCCTTACCTCTCCAAGTCAGCTTGGCAGCCATTTCAGAGGTCATGTGTTGAGCTGATTTATGTTAACCTGTGCATTATCACAGCATTTCCACTCCTGATGATGGAAAATGAGCCACGCCAAGGATACCAGGCAGGGGAGTCATATGATAGATACTGTATTAGAGAGAGAGAAGTCACTTACATGAGAAGCCGAGAACTGAGGTCAGCACTCTGCTCGTCTCCGACCTCGATCGCAGCCCCAAGAGAGAGCTAGTGTGCCTTCTTTCCCTTTATCTCTCCTACCCCCACATACCTGTGACCACACCCAAACAGGCATAGTCAGTGTTGTGGGTACCATGAGCTCTCCCCCTACACACTTTTATTCTGTGTTTACAGGTAGGGTTTTATTTGGGGGTTTGGTTTTTGAGACAGGGTTTAATATAGGGTAGGTTGGCTTTTAACTCCATATGCAGCAGAGAATGACCTTGAACTCTAGCTCATCCTGTCTCTACTTCCCAAGTCTAGGATTACAGGTATGTACACAGCACCTAGGTACAAATAGGGTTTTTTGGTTTCCCATGCTGGGGTTCAAGTACAGGGTCTTGTACATGCTAGCTAGATAAGCAGTCTGCTACTGAGCTATACCCTCACACCTGTCCTCCAGAATCCACACATGCTCTGTGACCCATGCTCACACACATAATACCTACACACACACAGGTCTCAGGGATCAGACTCATGTCATCAGACTTATGCATCAAGTATTTCTACTGGCTGAACCACCTAAGTTTTGTTGGCCTGAGGCTGTATTCTTAACCAGTACCCCAGAAGCTCCATTGCAGGGGCTATGCGATCACTCTCTGAGACTTAGGCCATTCCTGTCAATGAGACTTTCTTCCCAGTCTCAGGTATCTTTTGCTGTTATCCGCCCACTTCCATCATAAGAACCCAGGATCCTGCAGATCGTCTCCTGTCTCTTATGGGGATGTACCTTAACTACTAGAATATTGTGTCTAAAATATTTTGTGGGCTGCATCCAGAACAGGGAGCATTTCCTTTACTCCATCTTTGCCTGGAGAAGTGAAGTCCTAAGTAGTTGCCAGTGGATGTTTTTGCTGTTGAACCCAGCAGAGCCTGCCCTGGACCTAAACAAAACTGCTAGTGCTGCCAGGCTGAAACCCTAGAACTGTGGCACTCAGTTTCCTGGCTCACCACCATCCTCAGCTCCACTCACTGGTTTCCTGAGTGCTTCCAGCTTTTCTCTGGCTGCTCCCCAAAATACCATGTGTCCTCTGTGCTTATTAATAACTTTCATGGTAATCTTATTACAAAAGCAATTCTCATTGTAGAAAACTTGGAGAATATAAGCAAAAAATAAAAAAAAAATCACTGGTAACTGCCATTCAGTTATAACTACTGTTCACATTTCAGTATAAATTCTTCTGCTCTTTTTAATACTTATATAATTATGCATACTTTCAGTAGCCAAAGCTGGGGCACAGAGCACTTGCTGTTCTAGAACCTTTCTTCCTTGTTATAAAGTGGCTGCCATTGGTAGCCTGGTACAGACACAAGTTTTATTTCCTCTTTTCCTGGTCATATGAATTTCAGTTGTCCCAGCTTTCCCTGCTAAAACCTTGCTGGGTTAAACAGCTTTGTCTTAGTGCTCTTTTCTTAGAATAAATTCCTAGAAAGCCAAAAGTTGAGCCAAAGGGATGTACTTTGTAGTTCTTCTGATATCCTATCAACTAAGTGGGCTTAATAAGGTATATAAAATTTACGTGGCATATGAGTTTTCATATCCTTTTGAGACAAAATCTCATATAGCCCAGCCTAGCCTCAACTCACTCTGTAGCCAAGAATGACCTTCAGCTTCTTCTTGCCTCCACCTTATGAATCTTAGAACTACACAGTCTTGTGCCCAGTTTGTGTGATACTGAGGATCAAACCAGGGCTTCATGTATGCTGAGCAAGCACTCTGCCAACTGAGCTAATTTTTTTACATTTATTTATTATGCATACAGTATTCTGCCTGCATGTATGTCTGAGAAGAGGTCACCAGATCTTATTATAGATGGTTGTGAGCCACCATATGGTTGCTGGGAATTGAACTCAGGACCTTTGGAAGAGCAGTCAGTGCTCTTAACCTCTGAGTCATCTCTCCAGCCCTATTTTTTTTTTTTAACTTACTTTTCTTTCGAGGACAAGGTCTCATACTGTAGCACTAGCTAGCCTTGCATTTTCTATAGAACAGGCTGGCTTCAAACTCCTGGCAGTTCTTCTGCCTCAGAATCCTTAGTACCATTACAGGCAGCTGTCCAATTTGATTTTAATGTGCTTTTGCATGCATGTGTAAGTGTGCACTCGAGTGTGTGTTGGTATACACATGCATACATGCCAGAACACTCTAAAAGAAGTTGTAGGATCAGGCGGTGGCCCTTACCTTCCTCTCTGAACCAGGCTCTGTGTGATGCTGTGTACGCCACAGTAGCTGCCCTGATGGGTGGCGTGGGGTGGTCTTCATCTCACTGTAGACGAAGCGCATGTATTTACAGCTTGCACTACTTGCCCTGCTTTTACATGAGTTCTGGGGATTTGAACCTAGGTCCTTATATTATGTAGCAAGTGCTTTACTCACTAAGTCATTTTCCCCAGCCCCAGTTTTTTTGTGGTTGTTGTTGTTTTGTTTGATTCAAATACCTACAACATATCTTGAAAGTAAAGTTTGAAAGTCATCATCAAAGCCGGGTGTGGTGACGCATGCCTTTAACCCCAGCAGAGTCAGATGAGGCCAGCTTGGTCTAAAGAGCTAGTTCCAGAACAGCCAAAGAGCTATACAGAGAAGCCCTATACAAAAAAACAAAACAAAATAAAGCTGTCATTAATTTCCATGCTTGGGTGACAAACTTCCTTTCTGTTTTTGATTTTGTCTGATGGTGCACACCGGTATGTAGGGCTCAGACATCCAGGCATGTGTCCTGTGTGTGTTCACATTTGTGCCTGGAGAGCTGATATTTTTGTGCTGTGTTTGACCCATTGATGAAGGCACCAAGCTGGCCCAGAGATGCTGCTACTGCCCTCTGCTGCCGAAAAGGAGAACATCACTGAAGCTACCAGCTGGGGTCCTGCTTCTCTGGTGTTAACTCTGCCTATTCTTTGCTCCTGCCTCATCACCCTGTTCTACTACTGTCTCATGTCAAGAATACCCTCCATGGATGAGGGAAGCTTGTAAGGCCTTGTGTCCTGGGTCACTGTGGGTGCTGTGGATGCTTGGAGAGGCTCGTGTACAGTGTCAGTCCCTGGATGGGAAGTGTAAAAGACTCTAGAAATTTAGCTGCTGTCTGGGTGGAGGAGAGATAACCCCAGAGCTCTAAGAGGTTGATGAACTAAGCAGCATTCCCCAAGAGGCTGTGAACAAAGGCAGCTACCAAAGTGATGTAGAAGTGTTCAGATGACAGACGCTGTACTGCCATGCCCTGCGTTTATGTGGATTCTAGAGATTTGAACTTGAGCCCTCACAGTTGTACAGCAAACCACTATAGGGACGATATTGTCAAGATCAGTCCCGTTTACAGAGAGAGTACCCAGGAGAGGCATGCGTGCATAATTACAGTTCAGGTGTCCTTAGGATCACAACTCAGTAACCTCGGTGTCAGGCACAGTGAGGTAACATTGAAAATGTCGGAAAGCTTGCCTGTGTCTGTAGGAAACCTGTGCTTAGCAAGCATGAGGACACATCCTTGTAATTGTGCATAGGGAGGTTAGGACAATAGGGTTAAGGTTAGGAGTTCAGGGCCAGATTCTCATCTACATTGCAAATTCAAGACCACCCTAGACTGCCTGAAACCCTGTCTTTTTTGGGGGGGGGGAGTGTGGAGGGTATTCGAGACTGGGCTTCTCTGTATAGCCCTGGTTATCATAGAACTTGCTTTGTAGACCAGGCTGGCCTTGAACTCATTGAGGTCTGCCTGCCTCTGCCTCCCAGCCTCCCAATTGCTGGGACAAAAGGTGTTCACAGCTATGCCCAGCGAGACCCTATCTTATAGAAAATGAAAGAAAGGACAAAAGACCGTGCTGCCACTCAGTTGTATCACTTTTTCTCAGTCCCCAGCAGGTTAGGAGTTGCCCATGCACCAAACCTGACCTCTGCCCAAGCTAGAAGCAGCAGCAGACAGAAAGGCCAGAAAGAAATGGCATGGAGCAACAAAGGAGGCTCAAGAAGCATTGAGCAGGGGCAGAAGCGCATGCTCCGCGACCCCAGGGCCGTCCCTGCCACTGCACTGGCAGTGTCTCCTGAGTCAGCGCTGGTCAAGGAGGAATCACCAAGACCCAAAGAAACAGGAGCAAAGGGCGCAGGGATCACAAGGGGAACCGCCTCCTTGTTCAGGGCTGAAACATCTTCAGAGTTCATCCCACAAATGCGCTTCTGTTTCCTTGGTGCCTCCTTTCTTTCCATTGATTGTGTTTCTACTTTTGTGGTTGGCAGAGGATGTAGGGACTGTTTTGATTTTATAATGGAAAACCTGTAGCCCCAACAATTACCAAATATCCCACCTTCTACCCCTGTCCCCCATCAGCAATGTTCTTTCTTGCTGAAATCAAGGTGGTTTGTGCACCGGAGTCCATTTCTGGGCTCTGTTTTTCATTCTTTTGGTCTATTTGTCTGTTCTGTTGTGATGACTGTAGAATTATACTGTGCCTTGATAATGGGAGTGCAGGCTATCCCACTGTATTCTTGTGCAAAAGCAGCTTGTTCTTCTACACAAATATTCCCCCCCTTCCTTCTTGTTTTATGTGTGTGGAAATGTATATGTGTGATATATGCGCATGCCCATTCTCAGAGGCCAACAAAGGAGATTGCTGGGTGTTCACCTAATACCCTCCACCTTTTCCCCTTAGGACAGGGTCTCTCATTAATCTGAAGAGCTAAGCTGATGGCCAGCAAGCCCAGTAGTTCTCCTGCCTCTGTGCCGCACTGTACCAAACTTAACGTCACTTACTCATGCACCTGTCTTTTTAAATGAATTCAAGTCTTCATGTTTGTAGAGCGAGTGCCCCTACACACAGAGCCATTTCTCCAGCCAGTCTATAAAATCTTAGAATTATCCTTCTATTACCTTGGAGAAAACTCCCAGTTAAGAACTTTATTGAGAACCAGGGGTGTGGCACATGTCTTTAATCACAGCACTCTGAGGCTGAGGCAGGTGGATGTCTGAATTCCAGGCCAGCCTGGTCTATAAAGTGAATTTCTGGACAGCCAGGGCTACAGGGAGAAACCATGTCTTGAAAAACAAACAACAGCAACAAAACTTTATTGGAGGTCTGAGAAGTAGCTATGTGGCTAAAAGCACGTTCTGCTGTTTCAGAGGACCTGAGTTGGGTTCCCAGTACCTACATCTGTTAGCTCATGGCTGCCTGAAACTTCAGCTCCAGGGGATCCAGCATCTTCTCCGGGACTCTTCATGAGTACCTGCACTCACATATATACACAGAGACATACACATAGCCACATAATTAAATATAAATCTTTTTAAAAAGAAATTTCGTGGCAGTCCTTAGGAGTCGAGCTGCCATGAAGTTCTCAGAAAAGTGCCACTTTTCCATTTTGTTTCAGACACTGGCAAGAACTTAAGTATGCTTCTTCTGGTACTTTGGGCTGCCCTACTTTTTCTTCGAAGCCCCCATCCCTGCCTTGTTGCTGCCTTTGCCATGTGGGAGCCGCCATGCTGGTAACTCAGACAGCATGGCTTCTTTCTTGCCCGCCTCCTCCTCCAGGCAGCTACTGAGATTTCCACTTCCTGATCTAGGGTAATTCCCTTTTCACCACTAATAAAACTGTCCTCAAGCTCAAAAAACATCTTTACTAGAACTGAACTAAGTGTATAGGTCAGGTTAGGGAATAGACATCTAGATGACATGTGTCCAGAGGCCAGGGTGGGATGTCATCTGTCACCCTCCACTTTGCTTTAAAACAGGATTTCAGTGACATGGAGCTCACTAGGCTACACTGGCTGGTTTCTAGACCCGACATTTATATGGGTGCTGAGAATCTAAACTCAAGTTGTCATGCTTGCATGGAAAGACCTTTACCCACTGAGTCATTCCCCAGCTCCCGGATAATGTTTGCCTCTTTCCCATTGTTACCTTACACCAGTTCTGATGTAAAGCATCCCGTGGCTGGTTTTTTTTTTTTTTCTAACTCTAGAAGTTCTAGATGGCTCTTTTAAATGCTACAAGGTCTTTATAATCCCCTTTCCTTAGCAGTGTTTTAAGGACTCTTACTTCTTAACGTTACTATTTAATAGACTGCTGTAAGTCCCAGTTCTGAAGTACTGGAAAGTCTGATTCTTCTGCTGTCTGCTACCTCTGACTCATACCTCTGTATTTATTGCATCTCGTGGCCTTTATTTTTGTGAGCTTTTTGTTTGTTTTGTTTGAGAAGAAGTTTCACTGAGAACCTAGGTTGACATGAAACTCGATGTGTAACACTTGCTGACCTCAAACTTGTGATCCTCCTGCTTCCATCTTTTGAGAACTGGGCCACTGGAGGCATGGGCCACCACTCTTGCCCCACCCTCCACCCCTTAGTGCGTAGCTTCCACTGTCCTAGAACTCACTCTGTAGGCCAGGCTGGCCTTGAACTCAAAGATCTGCCAGCCTCTTCCTCCCGAGTGCTGGGTGCCTCTGTTGGTATTTTCAAAGCTTGGTTTGAAGTTGTTTTCTTCCAGAGAGAATTTGTGTTTCCCAGGAACACTTTCTATTGCGTGTTGGCCACAGTTTTCTGTTCACACTCAGGGAGGGAACTATGTGTTTTGGAGTGCAAGTTGCAGGATTTAGTAAAACCTCTCCCTCAGTATCTGCCTTGTCACCTGTGAAATCACATCCTGGTACCTACCACCTAAGGCTGCAAGACGGGAATGGGATCGTGCACATAAATAAGAAGCATCAGAGGTGGTCAGTGAGTAGCATGCTCTTGCACTGAATAGCCCCGGCCAATGGGAGCAAACCAGTGCTGCCTTGGCCACGGCTAATAGCATGACCCTATTGAGAGCACAGACTTGAACTTGCTGTGTAGGTGAGGATGGCCTTGAACTGGCTGTCTAGTCAGGGTGAATTTTAGTGCTTCACTTAGCTCCTGTGAGCTCTCAGCTTTGAGATATCAGAGCCTCCAGGTGCCTTTGAGAGACAGAAGCCTCTGCCTGCCTCAGTCTTGACCATGGTCTGGAGTTGTCTTAGAGATCATTTGGAACCAGATAACAAGAAAAATGATGCTTAACAGAAATTACTTTCTTCAGATGCTGTAGGAAATGGTTGGCTATTAGTTAATCATGGATGCACCTCAAAAATAGAACAATTATGTATATGTACAAGGGCCTGGGCTCAATGCTAGCACTATAAAAAGAAAAGAAAACAGCCATTATAACTATGTGGTACTAATAAGTTGTCAGAAATTTTATGTGTTTGAGTGTTTGCCTACATGTAAGTCTGTGCAGGCGTGTATGCCTGGTACCTGTGGAGGCCAGAAGAGGGCATTAGGTTTCCTGGATCTCGAGTTATAGACAGAAGTGTGCCAACATGTGGGAGCTGGGAAGCAAACAGGGCCCTCTGTAAGTGCAGCCAGTGCTCTCGGCCACACCTTGTCTGCTGCGCTCCACAAGGGAGGGGTGAGACTACACTTATGGGTCTTTAGTAAATCACCACATAAGGTGCTCACTGATGGATCAGGGCTGCAGGACAAGGACTCAGGAGCCTTGTTGCTCCCGGCAGCCCTGAGCAGGGGCAGAAATGGGTTTATAAGCACAAAACTCACAAATACCTGTCACAGTTACAATTTTCCACCAATCAGGATCCAGAGAATAGGGACTTTCCTGTGTATTCCATCATTGTGAACAGATACAGAATGTAAGCTTTTCAGTCCAGCCAATCGGATTCATTTGTTCTTCTGTTGTTAGGAACAGCCTTAATGTTTTAGATGACCAGGGAGCATAACAGACAATCTCTATTGTCTAAGGAGGTTGGTCAGCCATTGGAAGGTTCCCAGCTCCCCTAAGGCTTGGGAACCTGAACTTTGTTTCTCTCTAGAGGTAAAATGGAATCTGAAGTCAAAATGGCAGTGCTTAGGACAAGGTGCTTTGCCTACTCCCTTCACTCTTAACTGCTGAGCCAGCTCTCCAGCCTCAAATTGTTCATAATTTTTAGGCATGTGGAAAGTAATATAAAAGGAAGTAAAAAGAAAGTTGAAATTGTATATTGGCATGAAAATATCTTAACTCCTTTCTGGGAGGAAGGAATGTAAAGAAGTGTATTTAATAGCATGACCCTAGTGCAGAGTTCAGAAGGATACTCCTGTACTCAGGAAAAACAAATACGTAAGGAGACTTTTTGTTTGTTTTTAAGGCAAAAAAAAAAAAAAATAGCCCAATCTGGCCTTGAACTTGCTCTGTAGACAGATGACCTTGAGCCCTGATCCTCCTGCCCTAACTCATAAATGTTGGAATTAGGGTGAGCACAGCTTGTTAATAGTCATTCCTTTTTTTGTTTTTGTTTTGCTTTAGTATGTGTGTGTGTGTGTGTGTGTGTGTGTGTGTGTGTGTGTGTGTGTGTGTGTGTTTGAAATAGAGTTTCTCCATGTGGCCCCGGCTGTCCTGGAACTCATTTTATAGCCCAGGTTGGCTTTGAACTCAGAGCTCTGTCTGTCTCTGCCTCCCGAGTGCTGGGATTAAAGTTGTGTACCACCACTGCCCAGATATCCATTCCTTTATAATGATGGGATTCTCTGTAATTTCCTCCCAATGATAGTAGAGTACAGTGGTAAGAGGCTGGGCTTGGAGTCAGAGTCATGCATTTAGTATCTGTTTGGCTTTTAACAAATGACAGGCTTTTGCTTTTCCCATCTGTTTGGGTTGTTTTGAGCTATAGCTCTGTGGCAGAGTGCTTGCCTAACATGCAGAAAGCTAGTTTGAGGGAAGGAAGGAAGGAGGGAGGGAGGGAAGGGAGGGGAGGGGAGGGGAGGGGAGGGGAGGGGAGAAGAAGGAAGGAAGAATCTTGAGTCCCAAGAACTAACCTGTGTTCTGGCATACTTGGCTGTTAATGTTTGATGTTACTGGGTTTCTCCTTGGTTTAAAGTTTATTTATAGCAAAAGGGCAAAGGGGACCAATGGCAGCCTATTGGGTTCTGCTTTGTGGACTTTTAAGGTATTGTTTTGACTATTTATAAGGTAGGTGGCATATTTATGGGCATACAATGACCTTTTTTCCTCCAAATCCTGGGGGCTGGATCTTCTAGTAAGGTAATTCTTCCTGTGATCCTCTTTAAAAGCTTAAAGGGAGCCATAATCACAATTCAATGTTTTATAAAGAAACTGGACTGCTTTGAAGATGCAGACCTGTCATTAGTGCCCAAGTGTGTCAGCTGGGAAAGTTCACTAGCACCATAGTTTCTGACAGTGGAGAGAGCCTGACTGCAGCTTCAAGGATGTTCAGCCAAGGCTCCTGGCCATCAGGGGACAGAGCTGCCAGCATACAGTTGTGCTTTCCTTGATAACCCACCCAGCCCTGCCTTATTTTGTTATGTCTACATATATGTATGGTTTCCAGGCTTCATTCATGTATGATAAAAATGAACTCTTATTTTATGAGCATTGGTGTTTTGCCTTGTGTGTTGAGTCCCTTGGAACTGGAATTACAGACAGTTGTGAGTGGCCATGTGGGTGCTGGGAATTGAACCCAAGCCTTCTGGAAGAGTAATCAGTGCTCTTAATCACTGAGCCATCTTTCCGGCCCCCATATACTTCTTTATAATCAAAAAGCAAGGTAAAAATGTACAATAACAGCCCATTCTCTTGGGAGAATGCTAAGCCTAGATATAGCAGGAAGACCTTGGTCCTGCCTCAAAGTATTACGCCAGACGTCACTGACTCCCCCAGGGGAAGCCTTACCCTCTCTGAGTGGATGGGGCAAAGAGTGGGAGAAGATGGAAGCAGGAGGAGGGGAGGGAGTGGGAACTGGGATTGATCTCATTGTAAAATGAGAAAAGATTGTTTTAAAATTTAAAAAAATTTTTTAAATGTCCATTAATACCAGGCAGTGGTGGCACGCGCCTTTAATCCCAGCACTTGGAAGGCAGAGGCAGGCCATTACTCACATATCCCTCATTAGCCAAAATCTTTTGATTTTAGAAGATGCAGAAGTGACCAACAATCAGTAGAAAGCAAACCTCAGCTTTTAGTTTTGGTCTTTTCCTGTGCTGGCAATGCCCAGTCTACACCTCCTATACTGGGCAGACACTCAGACTGAACTGTATCTGTAGATTATGGAGTCTGTGTGCGTTTTTGTCTCAGAATATTTTCAATTTATGATGGATTTAGAGGTGCATTGTAAGATGAGGTACAGTACATTCGTATAGAACATGCTTGGCTCGGGGGCTAGAGAGATGGCTCAGTGGTTAAGAGCACTGGCTGCTCTAACAGAGGCCCAGATTCAGTTCTAGTTCCCACATGGCAGCTCACAGCCATCCATAACTACAGATCCAGGAGATTTAATATTCTCTCCTGGTTTCCTTGGACATCAGACATGCACATGGTATGCACATATAAAAATAATAAATAAGAGACAAGAACATACTTGACTGAAAAATTTATTTCATATCCCTAACTTGGGTTTCCAGACTTGTCCTTGCTATTAAGAGAGTGTCCCAGTGCCCTAAATAAGTAGGAAGCAGTGCAGCAAAGGACCTGATAGGCCGGGTCAGAGAGAGGGCAAATTATAGCTTAGGTGGCTTCAGAGATGCTCAGCCTCTGCATCTTCTTGCCCAGGACGAAACGAGCCCTTGAAGAAGGAGCGACTCAAGTGGAAAAGTGACTACCCCATGACTGATGGGCAGTTGCGGAGCAAGCGAGATGAGTTCTGGGACACAGCACCTGCCTTTGAGGGCCGCAAGGAGATCTGGGATGCCCTCAAGGCTGCCGCCTATGCTGCTGAAGCTAACGACCATGAGCTGGCTCAGGCCATCCTGGATGGAGCCAGCATCACCTTGCCTCATGGTAAGCAGGCAGGGCCTAGACTCCATCCTTGCAGGGGCGGGGCGGTGTCAGGGTTTGCTAGCACAGAGGTGCAGGTGCAGGAAAGCCACCTCGTGTCAGTAGTTTAGCTGGTGGAGATGGAGGAATATGCATATATATGTGGTTATCTTGTTCATTTAAACAACTCTTTCTGGCATGAACAAAGAAATATAAGACACAAAACCAGGCATGGTAGCACATGCCAGTGATCCCAGCACTTGGGAGGTAGATACAAGGGGATCTGAAGTTCAAGTTCAAGGCCAGTCTGAGTTATACAAGACTGTCAGGGAGGGAGGGAGGGAGGAACAGGACCTCCCCCCTCTTGCCTAATGAGAAGAAAGAAAGTCATTAATAAAACCTACAAGCTGCAGTCTTGCTGGATGTACTTAGGGTCTCAGAGCATTTGAGGCACTGATCTGGAGCCTTCTGCTGCATTGTCTCCTTTCAATTCCTAGCACCCTCATTAGGCTGTATAAGGAAAGCAGTAGTAGAACTCCAATCACAGACCTAGGTCTTGACTGTTTCTTTTCCAGCTTGTGACCTTTTCTAGCTGTGTGGCCCTGAGCAGGGCATGCCGTACATTAAAGCCTGAGCCCCTTGCCACCACAAAGGATCGATCAGGGTGTACATAATATCACCTAGTCCAGTACCAGCACTTAAGGGGTGTTCAAGACTCTGTAAATGCATTCCTACTTGCATTACATTATACCAGTAAGGAAAATGGGGCTCAGTCCAGTGCCTAGTCGAAATGTTGAATAAACAAATGAAAAGTAACATGCCATGGCTGATGGAGCCAGCCCCGTGTTCAGATGTCCCAGAGAGTCGAGACTATGGGATAAGACTAGGGACTGTGAGCTAGCTTAGTGAGTGAGTTAATCTGCTTAGACTGCTGTAACAAAGCACCACAGACAGGTTCCGTAAACACTGGAAATCTTTCTCACAATTCTAGAAGCTGGAAAGATCAAGGACAAAGTGTCAGCCATTTAGTTTTCTCCTCTTTGCTGTTTTCTTATGGCAGGCAGAGAGGATGGGGAGAGTTCTCTGGAACCTTTCCTTGTAAGAAAACTGATCCCATCAGATTATCTCAACATTATCATTTACTCATATAATCTTATTACTTCCAAATATGCTTCAACATAGGAATTTGGGGGACATGGTATTCAGTGCATGATAGACAGCAGGTCCCCAGACTACACTGATTGCCCTGCCTTTCCCACAGGAACCCTTTGTGAATGCTATGATGAGCTGGGCAATCGCTACCAACTGCCCATCTATTGCCTGTCACCACCTGTGAACCTGCTGCTGGAGCACACAGAGGAGGAGGGCCTGGAGCCCCCTGAGCCCACCCCTAGTGTGCGCCGCGAATTCCCACTGAAAGTGCGCCTCTCCACAGGCAAGGACGTGAGGCTCAGCGCCAGCCTGCCCGACACAGTGGGGCAGCTCAAGAGGCAGCTGCACAGCCAGGAGGGCATCGAGCCATCCTGGCAGAGATGGTTCTTCTCTGGGAAGCTGCTTACAGACCGCACACGGCTCCAGGAAACCAAGATTCAAAAAGACTTTGTCATCCAGGTCATCATCAACCAGCCCCCACCACCCCAGGACTGATAGGCAGCTGACTCCTGGGAGGAGAGGCCATGGGGGCCCTGCAGGCTGTGGGGCCTAGGCCTGGAGCAGAAGGCCCCCTGCCTGTTGCTGCCTTCAGTGCTGTTGTCTTCTTCAGGGGCGCCTCCTGCCACCCTGCTGTGTGGCTCTCACTGAGCTATGAAGGGATTTGCCTTCCAGGGCACTGGATCCACCAGTGCCCGGCACCTGGGGGTAGTGCTCCTTGCCAGCCGCACACAGGCCTTGGCCAGCCTTGTCGGAGCAAAGGCCCCTAGCACTTTCCACCACAGGGTGGAGCCACGGGCTGGCCTGCAGACCCTAGGACCCAGGTCTGTCATCTGGTGCCACCACTGTGCTCACTCCAGTTTCTGCTCAGGGTTGGAAGCAATTGCTGTCTCCCCCTTTATCCCTCACCATGGCTCTGCCCTGGGCACAGTGCCAGTCCCCTGGAGGGGAGGGAATCACCAGTGAGCCCCAGGGCTTGGAGAACTTGAGGCAAGCCACCCTGCCTCTCCCTGCACCCAGCACAATCGGCAGAGATGAGGCAGGTGGCCAGATAGCCAGGCTTTATGGCAGGGGTCTACACAGGGCCATCCCCAACTGTAACCCAGGCAGGGTGGGTCTGTAGCCTGGTCATGGCTCCAGCAGGGCCCTGTGTACAGACACATCTGCATTTTATCAATAAAGCCTTTTGCTCCTCTGTTGCCTAGCCGTTAACTTGCAGCCCACAACACAGTGGCTCAGGAATAGATGGGCGCAGTAGAGCATCTCCTCTTGTGGGAGCTGTTCCTCTTGTGAGCCCTAATCTCTTCCGAGCCCTCTGTGTTCCTGTGAACCCTGAAAACAGCCACCTTTGCTTTTCTTTAAGTGGAGATGGTGCCGCCTGCCCTGCCTCCTGCAGCAGTTGCTGGGCCCGTGAGGTGGGAGGTACTTGTGAAAGCGTAGAGTGCCCAGGGAAGACAGCGGAGCTGTAGAGTGCCCACGGAAGGCAGCGGAGCTGTGTGCCTGCCGCCCTCAGGGCCAGCTTGGAGTTCTCGGAGACACAGTGCCCATGCTGTGTCAGAGCGAAACTTTCAGAAACCAAAGGGGGCCAATTTCTCATGTTTCCTCTGGGGAACTGTGTGCATCACTAGAAGGGGATCTCAGATAAGGTGTCACCAGGGGTGTCACTTACAGTTGTAGACGTGCAGAGCTGGGCCATCTGCAGTCTGCTAGCAGGTTAAACCTGGGTCACAGTGACCCGGGGCTCCAGGCTGGGAGTCCCAGATGTGGAGCTCAGTGAGTGCCTTCCCTCTGTGTACCCTTCGTCCTCCCAGAGTGTGGCCAGCTTCACCCAAGGCAGCCTGGCATTGCCTAGCACTCCTTGTCAGCTGGCCTTGACTCTGCACTCTGTCTTCTGGAATCTCACAAAGCAACATTGTAAGTTCTTCTGAGGGTCCTGGGAAGAGGAGGCAAACAGATGGACAGGGTCTGGTTGTGGCTAATGAACATTCCATTGAGTGTAGCCATGCTTCACTGGGGTGTGCTCCAACTCCTGCCTGGAGAAGATCCCAAATGCCCCTAGGAACACACAGGGCCCATATTTTGGTTTTTCAGACCCCTTGTCTGGCACTATCTGGACAGGATTTCTTGGTATCCAGCAGGTGGCACTGCCATCTAGGACAGTGGCAGCATGTCCGTTGTTTACACGGATAAGTCCTAGCTACGACTTATCCGGTTTCAAGCACTGAGGATACACCGGACCCCTTCCTGCAACTGTCCTCTTGGGGCGCTGTGCCTTCTGGCTCTGGCAAGCCAGAGGTTAGGGGAGGGGCAACTTCCCTGGCCTGGGCAGTGTTTTCCCATGCTCCCTGGGGCTGTCCGAGGTGAAGGTGACAGGTGGAGGAGGCAGGTGGAGAATTGAGTCAGTGAGCTCATGACAAAGGCGCCCAGTGGGCGGGGTGGGTATTCTGGCCTATAAAGACCCTATGCCCTGTGGCTTGCTAAGGCAGTCATGGAGGGCACCATGGAGGGTCCCGAGGCAGTGCAGAGAGCCACAGAGCTCATTGAGCAGCGGCTTGCCCAGGAGGAAGAAACTGAGGTGGGAACCAGGGTAAAGGGTATTGGGGAGGGAGGACTCCAGGTTAAGGAGTCCATCTGTGGTGTCATGGAAGGGAGAGAGTGGCTACTGTGTGGGTACAGGCAACATGCTGGACAGGTATTTCCTGGGACCCAGCCAGGCCCATTTCCACACCAGGATGCTCTTGATGGGGTTGTGGGTGGTGAGAGATGGGGCTTCAGCCCCTCAAACAGGCATCTGGAAAGGGCGGACTTTCCCAAGACCCTGCCCACTCACGTGGGCTAGACTGGATTGTGCAGGAAAAGCCAGGAAGGTCCTGAGACACACACCCCAACTGTCCCCTGGATGCCAGGGCAGGAACATCTCCATGGTTTAGTTGCTCCAGGAGAAGGAACTGGTAAGAGTAGGGAAGGGAGATGGGGAAGGCCCTCTGGGACTCACCCAGGCAGTGCTTACAGAAGCCTAAGGAGCAGGTACACTTTCTCTTGGATAGGTAAGTGGGGCCGCAGTCCTGACTTGTCCCGCTCTCAATTCTGTTCAAAACAGCTGAGGCAGATGTGGTGGTACACACCCATATTTTAGAGGTGGGCTACATGGGGAGATATTCCCACCTCTCCCAAAAAGAGCCTGAAGTCCAGTGCATGGGGGAAGGCGGGCATTAATTTTAACCAACACTTCTTATTTGCATCATAACTAAGAAATTGGCAGAGGGCAGAAATGGCTAAATAGAAAATGGATGTGAGGAGCACAGTGGGTGTCATTCCAGGCCTCTGGGACTGTTCTGAGCAGGATGGTATGTGAACTGGCCTTTAGGAGTGCTAGTGCAGTCAGAATATGGCGAGAGTACTTCAGGCGAAACAGCAGGAGCCGGTCTCCGTGGTGAAGTGGCGGTAATGCATGTGTGAGAGTAAGTGCTAAGGCTGGAAAGGAGGCAAAGGACAAACTAGAGAAGGCCGGGTAAGAGGTGCGTGTTCTGTGGGCAGTGGGGAGCCACCAGATGCTACAGAGTGGGCCAGAGTTGTGCCGTCTGACCTGTATTAGAGACAGCTCTCATGTCTCTAAAAGGAATGTTTTGAGTGGGTGGATGGGGGCAGCTACAGGAACTCAGCTTAGAGGCAGCAGTCATTTAAGAGAAGAGATGACTCAGATGTATCAAAGAGGAGTGTGGACAGCACCTGGGCATCCCTGGATCTCCAGGAATCTCTGCCATCCCCGCCCCCACGGCCCCAGCGTGTGTGCATGGCTGTTGCTGCTGGGCAGGAGAGGCATAGTGCTGTGTCATTTCTGGAGTGCTGCCACAATACTGGAACCTTCTACAAGGGGACACAGAAAACGGTCCTCTTCCAATTCATTCTCCCAACAAATATAGCCTCAGGGCTGCAAGGACACAGGTGCCCACAGAGCTAGCCTTCTCACCCAGCTCCTCTGCCTGGCAGCCTCTGGGCTGAGCTCTTCACAGCCAGTCTCTCTAATCTGAAGGAAGTGTGGTCTGTGGAATCAGGTGGGAGTTTCGTTTTGATTCATAAACCTGCATCCAATTTCACAAACGTTCATTGAGTGCAGACTCAGCCAGCCCACAAACACAAATCCAAAGGGAGTCTGAATAAGAAATGGGTAGCGCTGGAATCCATAAATAACCCCTCCTGCCTCACAGGGAGCCTCCAGCAGCCTGTGGCTCCTCACGTTTGGTAGAAACAGGAGGCACAGAGGCCGCCTCGGGTTGCAGCTTACCAGGTAAGGCCATCCTTACCCAGAGCTACAGGATGCCAGAGATGCTGAGTCTGTATGCCATTACTCATTCACTCCCCCACCATCCGTTCATTTAACAAGCACTAGGTGAGCAAAGACTACATGCCAGGCCCTGTCATAGTGGATGCTGGAAATGGCAGGTGATGCAGCCAAAAGTCCCCCCTCTGTCAGCTCCCTCAGTCAGCAAGCCAGGGTCCCACAAGAAGCAGCAGTTTTAGGCCGAGGTCATGTCTCTCTTCCTGGAAGAAGATGCATTGTTTTGGGTGAGACCAGCACAGGGAAACCCCAAATCATAGAATCATATAAACCTGGCAAGAAAGGCAGTCAAGGAGACCTTCAAAAGGAACACTGGAGAGGAATGTATCTCAGTTGGTAGAGCATTGGACTGATGAGTGATGCCCGAGTTTCATGCTCAGCACTGCAAAAAAATAAAAGTAAATGGGAGGCATCCGAAATAAAACCTACTGCCAGGCAGTGGTCTACAGAATGAGTTCCTGGACAGTCAGGACTACCCACACAGAGAAACCCTGTCTCAAAAAGGAAAAAAAAAAAAAAACAACACAGGACTGTGTGTGCAGGCTATAGAGAAATATGATATCATTCATACAAAAGACATACATGCTAGAATATGTTGTGGTGGTTTTTGTTTTGGGTTTTAAGACAGGGTCTCACTATGTAGCCCCAGCTGGCCTGAACTCACTGTGCGTACCAGATTGGTCCGAGTGCAGTGTGCTCCTGTCCTGAGTGCTGAGATTGTAGGTGTGAACTACCACACCCTGAAAGAGTTCTCATAACCTTCCACTTGGCTGAGAACCACACCGATAGCCGTCACCAAATAATCTTAAGCTTTCAATGACTTTCCAGAAACTTAAAAAGGCCGCTCCTGGGAAGCTGTCCATGGACATGCTGGTCCTAGAGGAGGAGAAGCGCCTTGGGATGCAGAGTCCCGCTTTGCAAAAGGTTAAGGTAAGTGGAGGACCGATGGCAGGGCAGCTAGACTCCCTACCCAGCTCATCTCGCTGCCAGCTGAGCTCCTGAATCATCCCAGTTCCCCAGTCTTCGCCTGAGTGTGGAGGTGATGAATCGTCTCCATGCAGGGCCAAGAGCGCGTGCGCAAGACATCCCTGGACCTGCGGCGCGAGATCATTGATGTGGGTGGGATCCAGAACCTCATAGAACTGAGGAAAAAACGCAAGCAGAAGAAACGAGATGCACTGGCTGCGGCCCAGGAGCCACCCCCTGAGCCGGAGGAGATTGTAAGGGTCCAGGGATGGACAGATGTGGGCAGGGGGAGCCTGGAAAGCCCCGAAGTTCCCTACTATTCTGTGAGTGGATGCTCTTCCTGCAGACCGGCCCTGTGGACGAGGAGACCTTCCTGAAAGCCGCAGTGGAGGGGAAAATAAAAGTCATTGACAAGTATCTGGCAGATGGAGGTTCAGCAGACACCTGTGATGAGGTGACAGCCCCCTCCAGTGCCCCTGCCTCCCCTGTAGGTCCACCACCATAGCCGGCTCAGGTCCTGGATCTGCTCCCTCTCAGGGCTTGTTTGAGAAAACTCACGGATGCTCTTAGGGTGGACGCTTCCTCCCTCACTCCACAGCTTCCCAAATCCTTTTTAGACCTTTCCCCAGCTGAGACCACATCTGTAACAAGTGCTACATGTGTTTCTGTATAGGAGATGAAGGAATAGAATCCAGTTAAGAGAGCTCAGGCTCAGGAGATTTGGGCTGAAACCCTATGTCTCCACTCCCTAGCTGTGGGACCTGTGACTGGGCTGTTACCTCTCCAAGACTCAGACTCTGCTACTGCCTTCCCATTATGTTATGATCAAATGGACCAATGAGCGTTGAGTGGGTGGGAAGATTATAAAGCACGTGCTGAGATAGGATTCTTTCTTTCTCATGGCATACGCTCATGCTCCTTTTTATAATTACATTTATTTATCTTGAGACAAGGTTTCACTGTGTAGCTCTGGCTCTCCTGGAACTCACCATGTAGACCGGGTTGTCCTTGAACTCACAGAGATATGCCTGCCTCTCTGCGTCTGTGTTCTGGGATTAAAGCCATGCACCATTGTTTATTGATTATTAATATCATTAGTATTATTTGCAGTGCCAGGACATTGTGTGTGCTGGGCGAGTCTCATCCCAGCCCCTGGTTTTATTGTTCTGTGGTGGAAGTATATAACATGAAATACGTCATGCTGATTCGGAGTGGCGCTAATTACATCACAGTGTTGTGTGACTATGGCCACCCTCTGGTTTTTAAATTTTCCTGTCACCTGTGGTACTTTTTTCCTCTGGAATTGCCTCTTGGTACTTTTCAGATGCTCTCACCTCTCACACGGGACCAAGCCTGCCAGTGGCCGCCCACCCTTGGGCCTGCTCTGCACTGTACTAGACTACAGCTTTTCTGTTCTTTTGCCTCTCGGGTCTTAACCTTTTTTCTCCCATTTCCTGTAAAATAAGAGTACAAAACAAGAAAAAACGAGAGGAAGGCCATGAAAGACTGCCATAGCCAGATTATCAGCGTGTAGAAAGACTTGAATTCCCTGAACCCAAAGCAGAAAGTGGCCTTAAGAGAGGGAAGTTTGTTCTTTCCTCGAAATCAGCAATTAGGTGTGACCTGCACATCTGGACCCTGCCTAGCACTTGGGGAAATAGAGTTCAGCCCGCCAATGCTCCCTTGTACTCAGGAATCACCTGGGAGCAGCTTGGCATGGAGGTCTCAGTGAAATCATGGCACATGAGCTGTGAGTCACCACCAAGCATCCTAGCACATGAGGGCCGAATAGCTGTGCCCAGCAGAGAGCCAGCTGCACCAGCTGTGTGAAGGCTGGCTGGCTGCTTGGGGACGAGGGAAGAGGCTGGAGCACCAGGGCAGGCTCCAAGGCCAATCTTAGTAAAATCTGGCTCGACACAGAGCACATGGACACCAAGTTTTGGCAGGGCCAAGACCTCAGTTTGATGGGGTATAGGCTCTGACCTGGCACTCAGGCCTGACAGTCTCTCTGGGGACAGTTCCGTCGGACAGCCCTGCATCGAGCTTCCCTGGAGGGCCACATGGAGATACTGCAGAAACTTCTGGAGAATGGGGCCACCGTGGACTTCCAGGATCGGGTGAGACGGCAGGTATTGGGTGGGAGGTAAGAAGTGGATCTAGTATCAGTAGAATTCTACTTCCTGTCAATTGGCAGCAGGCTGCCAATAGGGGCAGGCCCTATCTCTGTGTGTTCTGTGACATTGGGTAAGCCCCATCTCCCCGCTGAGTTGCCTCTGTGACTCTCACTTGGACTAGTTGGGCCCTGGGTTGTCTGTCTCACTCCCTGTTGCTTTTTTTTTTTTTTTTTTTTTTTTTTTGTTCTTCACCTTCTCGGCCTCAATCCTTTCCCCAGAAAACGTTCTCCCCTACAGTTCTGCCACTAAATGCCACCCATCCCTTCTAGCTGGACTGCACAGCCATGCACTGGGCCTGCCGTGGGGGACACCTGGAGGTGGTGAAACTCCTGCAGAGCCAAGGAGCCAATGTCAACGTGAGAGACAAGGTGAAGCTGCGGTGCTCGGTGCAGTACACACTGGGTGCTGCAGGGAGGGAGGGGCCCCAGGGCAGGTAAGTAGTGGGCTAGCCCAGGGTCTACAGTGACCGTGGAGAACTTCCAACCCTTCAGGAAGCTTGGGAGCAGTGCTGAGAGGCGAGAGAAACAAAAGACTACTCTCGAGGAGGTGTGGCCCACTGCGAGGCTGTAGGATTTGCATATCCATGCCATCCTTTATCATCCACCTGACACACAGCTTATCCATTTTCTTACTAATCTATCATCCTTGTGTCTGTCCATTTCTTTACATGCAATCTTTTTTTGGTTTTACGAGACAGGATTTCTCTGTATTGTTTTGGAGGCTGTCGGTCCAGCCCGGCCTCCCGGCCTCGAACTCACAGAGATCCACCTGCCTCTGCCTCCCGAGTGCTGGGATTAAAGGCGTGTGCCACCACCGCCCAGCCCTACATGTAATCTTGACCTCTGAGATACTGTTCTTCAGCTGTAAAACTTGTGGGTTCTTGTGCAGATTAGGAGGGGAATGTTTGTAAATGAATTACTTTTTAACACATGAGGCTTTTTCCATATCTGTCACAGCCATCCTCAACTAACGGTATCTGATATGATTATTAAAAAGAAGCTGGGCATGGTAGTACACACTTTTAACTCCAGAACTCAGGAGGCAGAGGCAGGAGGATTTCTAAGTTCAAGGCCAGCCTGGTCTACACAGTGAGATTTTGTCTCATTATTTTAAAAAACTGGGCTGGGAGGGTGACTCAGTAGTAGCATCCTTGCTTAGCACGTGCAAGACCATTGGCTCAATCCTCAGTATCCCAATGAATAAACTAGTCAATTAATTAAAAAAGAACCTAGGCATAAGCAGTGCCCCTCTGCAATCTCAGCACTGAGGAGACAGAGACAGGAGAATTGAGAGTTTGTAGCTACCTGGGCTACCCAGTGAGACCCTGTCTTTTTAAAAAGAGTAGAGGGGTGGACAGTAGTAGCTCACTGCTAGGCCAGAGGGGAAGCACAACAGGCCAGCCAGAGGAGGCAGCACTTAGAGCTGTATAATTAGACTACTGGGAAGCATAGTGGCATGTTGTACCATTGTCTCCTGTCCAAGGCTCTGGCCTTGGCGCTTAGACTTGGAAGTAGGAATGTGCTGGAGATAAGATAGCTCCCCCACCCCAGAACACCATATTCTAGCCCGTGTGCCCACTGTCCTGCTTCCTCTCCACACAGCTCCTGAGTACTCCCCTGCATGTGGCTGTCCGCACTGGACACGTGGAGATTGTGGAACACTTTCTTTCCCTGGGCTTGGATATCAATGCCAAAGACAGGGTGAGTGCTTGCTTCCTTCCCTGCTCAGCCACCGTGGGTCTGAGGGCAGCTCGCAGGGTGCCATGGGTGAGTAGTCCTTCCCAAAAGCACTCTAGGGCTGCAGCTTCTGAGCCGTGCTATCTACCCCGACTCTAGGAAGGGGACAGTGCCCTACATGACGCTGTGAGACTCAACCGCTACAGAATCATCAAACTGCTGCTCTTACATGGGGCTGACATGATGGCTAAGAACCTGGTGAGTTTATTTCTCCGGCTTGGTGCAGGGTGAGCACCTAAAGCCGTGGCTGCATAGTGGGTGGTCTGCAGAGGCAACGGGGCAGCCCCAGCTGAGGCACACATGCCATTGGCTCTTGCCCACGCCACCCTGATCACCTACCTTCCCAGAGCTCTCTATCAAGGTCCAGACCACAAGTTTAGAGAAACAGTAGGAGGGGCGGTGAGAGGACTTTGCCAAGGTCCCCATATATGGCAAAGGGGATCCCAGTGTTCAGGCCCAATCCTGGAGGTCCGGATGGAAGAGAAGCCAAGTCCTTGGTTGGTGTGACCATTCTAGCATATCAAACGGTGGGCCTCAGGTTTTCTGAGAATGGATGTCCTCTGATCCAAGCCTATGTTTTAGTCCACAGAACAATCACAAAGGAGGGGCATGGAAAGGTTCCTCTGTCACAAGAAAGGCTAAGGGACACTGAGGAGGTCGAGGAGCATGCGGAGAGGGTGTGGATGGTCCCAGCTTCAGCACTGCAGGCATTGGTGCTGGACAATTCACAGTGAAGGGACTTTCCTGTGCCTTGTAGGAGGGTCATGCAGCATCCCCGCCCTCTGCCCACTGGACACCAGTAGCACCCACAACCTCTAACTGTGAACTGCAAGATGTCTTTACCCCTGGGCATTTGCCTCCAGTTGCGAACCACAGATGTAGCCAAGAGCAATTTCTGGTGGGCTGCTGAAACCTGAATAGTCTCCTATTTTTTTTCCAGGCAGGAAAGACCCCAACGGACCTGGTCCAGCTATGGCAAGCAGACACCCGGCATGCCCTGGAGCACCCTGACCCAGAATCAGAACAGAACGGACTGGAGAGGCCTGGGAGTGGGCGTGAGACCCCCCAGCCTGTACCAGCCCAGTAAATACCTACCCCAACTGGGCAGTAGTCCCTACTATGAGCTGCCTGCAGCCAGTCTGGCAGGAACACTCAGACTCAACACAATAAAGTGCTGTCTTTGCTATTTGTGGTGTTTGGGTCCATTTGTGCTCATGCAGGAACGAAGACTGGGTGTGAACTTGGGAACAAAGGGAATGTGGAATCCCTTGACTCCAGAGTTAAGCAATTTCCCTACTCTGGCCTGGCCTTGCCTTGTCTGCATCATCCTGTTTTCTTCCCTAATCCCTAGAGCCAGGATTGGGATATATTCTTCTCAGTGGTATACCGGTCCTCTGCCCTCCATCCGCAAGACTGTTCTATGGAGGTGTGTGTCTGTGTGTGGCCAGCAGAGGGATTACAGCCTGGCAGAAGCCAGGTGGACAGGAGGCGGTTTTTTTTTTCACAACTGCTTCTTGAGCTGCCAGTGACTGGTTACTGTGGGGCGGGGCCAGGTCAGTTCAGCCAATCACTGCGTCAGGCTCAGACCGAGGGTGTGTGTGTGTGTGTGTGTGTGTGTGTGTGTGTGTGTGTGTGTGTGTGTGTGTGTGTGTGTGTGTGTGTACGCACGCTCGCGTGCGCGTGTTGGGGTGGGGGTAGCTCCGGGCTTTGGGCCTGTGAGAAGAGGGCCCAAGGAGCCAGCTCTCTTTCTGGCCTGGGTTGTGGCAATTCTCCTGCTGCTTCCCAGCAGCCAAGAAGGCCCGCGTGGAGCTACTAGGCCCGCCCTTAGGCTGCACTCCCCACAAGTCCACAAGTTGTGGCTTGAGGAAACAAATTTTTAACAGGGTCTGTTGATTATTAACAGTGAGAAAAGGAGTCCAAACTCAGCTCCCCTGTGGCTTCAACTCTCCTGCAGAAATGCTAAACCCCAAGATGTGGGCCTCCATGAGGCAGGGGTTGAGCAGGGGCTTGTCTAGGAATATGAAGGGGAAGAAGATAGACATTGCCGGCATCTACCCACCCATTACCACCCCGTTCACCGCCACCGCAGAGGTAGACTATGGGAAACTGGAAGAGAACCTGAATAAACTCAGCACCTTCCCCTTCCGAGGTAAGAGGGCCGTTGGGGAGCCAGATCCAGGGAGGTGACACAGGGCTGACACCGTGGATGGAGCCCCATCTGCCTTTGTTTCCCCAGCTGTGGAGGGCTGAGGCGCCTCAGCTCCCGGGCTATTGTGGGGATCACGTGGGACAGTGAATGAAGGCATCCATGTCTACCAGGCCCTCTGCTGATGGGAAGGTGGATGGCAGTTGGCCCAGTCACATGACAGTGTGGCCAGCAGTCGCCTCCTTTCCTTCCAAGCCTGCCTGGCAGAACTACTTCTCAGTGTGCTGGTACCTCTGCTTTACCCCTGTTTCACCCAGGGTCCGAGAGATGTGGTCACTGTTCAAAACCACTCAGCTAACACATAGCTGAATTGAGATTTGGACTAGTCGATTACACGCTCTGTTCTGTCCACTGATTCTAACACCTCCTAAGTTGCTGGATCTCCCTCAAAGACTGTTGCAACAGATGCTGTTTGGTGGGCACCAGTTTTGAGACTGGTGTGGCTCTGACTGAGGTACAGGCTATCAGCTAGGATAGTGGCCTCGAGTTTCCAATTACAACTCTGCCAACGGTCCTTACTATGGGTTGCTCTATGTCTGTTTCCCCATATGACACATGGGGGTGATAAAGTCCATATCATGGGGTAGCTAGAGGAAGAGTCCAGAATAATGTGAGTAAAAGCATGGTGTAAATCCAAGAATGCTATTCATTTGGAGGTATTGATTACTGAGATGATGATTATTAAAAGTACAAGTGACATTGTGGCAAAGCTGCCTTGTGACAGTGACTGGTGGCCCAGCTGAGCCCACTGCAGTGGTCAGGTGATATGAGTGTTTGTCAAGGGACAAATGGCCTATGGGTTCACATACTGAACAGAGCTAGTGCATCTGCTGGACATTGCTTATGGTGGTCTGGAGTCAGGCTGAGACCTGATTTCCTTAAAGTAAAGCATGAAAATTCTTAGCTTCAGAGAACACTTTGCTTCAGCTTAAGGATCAAGAACACTCTAGAGCAGGGGCCAGAGGACTGGCTTTTGTATCCACGGTGTTTCTGCCATCCAGGAGTGCACGGGGACCTCCATATTCCTCTCTGGACCTGCCTTTTGCCTCCCTAACTCCCGTCACCAGCATGGCATACCCTGGACAGTTTGAGGGGATTTGGTTTATGGGTTCCTGATGGTGTTTGACTCCTCCATTCACCACATACCAGGAAGTTGGAGCCTGTGGGAGGAAGAGTCCAGTGTCTGGAGGTAGAAGACTCCTGCTCTGGCTATCATAGCGACTAAGAAATCACAGCCTCCCCCCCCCAATCCAGTTTCCTGACTTGAGAACAGGAACTAAGCCCCCAGGCTCTCAGGCATGGAGTTCAGCATAATTCCCCCAACATGGTCAACCATACAGCTGGCATAGAGAACATAGACAGACGCAGGGGTCTAGTCACGGCTCCAGCATGCAGCCAAAACATTAAATCTGTTTCTCTTGCTTTCTGGAATAGACTTTGCAGTCCAAGGGGCAGATGGAGACAGCTGTCACGTGCTACTTGGCATCAGTGTGGGCAGCAAGTCCTCTAAAGAGGAGAGGGAAGCCTGCTCTTGGTGCTTCTGTGAACACAGAGTTTTCTTTTTCTTTCTTTCTCTCTCTTTCTCTCTTTCTCTCTTTCTCTCTTTCTCTCTCTCTCTCTCTCTCTCTCTCTCTCTCTCTCTCTCTCTCCCTCTCCCTCCTGTCTCCCTCCCTTCCTCCCTTCCTTTTTTTTGTTTTTTGTTTTTGTTTTTCGAAGACAGTGTCTCTGTGTGGCCCTGGCTGTCCTGGAACTCTCTCTGGAAACCAGGCTGGCCATGAACTCAAAGACCCACCTGCCTCTGCCTCCTAAGTGCTGGGCTTAAAGGCATGCACCACTGCCCAGCTAGTTAGTTTCTATCTTTATTTTTAAAGTATTGCTAATTTGTGCTGATTATTGAAATGAAGAGTATTCCTTTAAAAATAAAAGTTAAGGGGCTGGTGAGATAACACACTGGAAGGGTTCTTGCTGCCAAGCCTGATGACTTAAATTCAATCTCCAGAACATAAGGTAGAAGAGAACCAACTTTGCAAGTCATCTCCTGACCTCCACATGCATTCCATGATACCTGTACCCCCCAAAATTGTAAAATATTTTTTAGACAAATTAGTTATTGCCTTTTCAAATATCACATAAAACTCTACAACAGTCTGGCAGTGGCAATACATGCCTATAATCCCAGCATTTGGGAGGGAGAGGCAGGTGGATCTCTGTGAGTTAAAGGCCAGCCTGGTTCACAGAGGGAGTTCCAAGGCTACAACAGAGAAACCCTGTCTCAAAAAAACAAAACACACAATAAATATGAAAAGAATGTGTAAAAAATTTAGCCTCTATTTGCAATATAGAAAATACATGTCAGTTCTAAACCAAAATAGTTCCATTCAAGTACAAACAACAAATGATAAGGAAGATTTAAAAGCTATGCAGTTAGCAAAACAAACCGACCACCACTAGCTACTTGGGAAGGAAGAAGTGGGTCTTAATTTGTAGATAAGGGATGTCTTTGGTAGTTAAGAGAATTACCAACTCTGCAAAAGCTTGTCATTCATATACGGAAGCATCTCTCTGAGACCAAGAAAATCAGAAATGGTGTTAGTACCACAGCAAGCACAGGGTGTTGTGCACAGTACAGACTTGAGTGTGGTGCACAGGGTTTTATGGTTATAAAAGTGGGACTTGAGTAAGAGCTTCTGTAATCTTAAGCTTTTAAATTTTATTAAGTAGAATAAAAGTTATAACCAAACATGTGCCTGAACAATGACAGGATCAATAGACATGCTAACTTGGAATGGGGAAATCTCATCGGAGTCTCACCTCTAGAACGAGAACCACAGCTGACTGATAACTGCCAAGAGAAGGATTAGCTTCTCCCAGGGATGAACCCCTGAATTAGTTATCCAATACAAAGTGGTCAGCCCCGAGATCATGTACACAGGGAGTTTGCTGGTTGTATTTATGCATATACACGTAACAATAAAGAAAGAGAGGCCAACAATTGGGGAAGGAGTGAATCAGAGAGCCATAGGGAAGGTTGGACAGAGGAAAGGGAAGAGAGAAGTCATGTAATTATATTTTAATTTAGTTTTTTTTTTGAGACAGGGTTTCTCTATGTATCTCTAACTGTCCTAGAACTCACTCTGTAGACCAGACTGGCCTCAAACTCACAGAGATCAACCTAGCTCTAGCTCCTGACTGCTGGGGCTAAGGTGTGCACCACCACACCTGGCATTAATTTAAACTTTTTAATAAAAGTAAAACTTCACTTGGGAGGCAGAGGCAGGCGGATCTCTGTGAGTTCGAGGCCAGCCTGGTCTACAGAGCGAGTTCCAGGACAGCCTCCAAAGCCACAGAGAAACCCTGTCTCGAAAAAAAAAAAAAAAAAAAAAGTAAAACTTTTAAAAGGTTGTAGCCAAGGACTGGAGGGAGGGGTTGTTCGGAAGGGCCAGTGGCCCTGAACTCACCCTTGTAAACAGCCTCAGACATGGACTTTGAGTTGTTATTTCCAGTGAGGCTAGTAAACACTCACAGGGGCAGTTCACCCAGGCTGCAGTGATGAGAGCCCCTCAAGCATGGAGAGTGGGACACGGCTCCTTCTGAAAAACATCTGTTATATAAAAATTACTTGATGAAAGAAAATATTTCAAATAATATTTTTGAGGGGGATAAGAGGTTGAGACATAGGTTCTACATAGCCCTGGCTGTCCTAGAACTCACTTTGTAGACTTGGCTGGTCTTGAACTCACAGGGATCTGCCTACCTTTGCCTTCTGAGTGTTTGGATTAAAGGTGTGTGCCACCATGCCCAGTAAAAACTTTTAAAGATGATTTTATTTTTAACTTTGTGTAGGTATGTGTGCTTGCACCTGGGCATGGGCATGTTGAACACAGTCACCAGAGGAGGCCAGAGGTGTCAGATCCATTGCAGCTGGAGCTTGACAAGTGCTGGGAACGGAACTCAGGTCCTCTAGAAGAATAGCAAGTGCTTCTGACCCATTTCTCCAGCCCCTCAAATATGTTTTTTATTAAAGATTTATTTATGTATATAAATGCTCTGTTTGCATGCCAGAAAAGGTCATCAGATTCTATTATAGATAGTTGTGAGCCACCAAGTGGTTGCTGGGAATTGAATTCAGAACCTCTGGAAGAGCAGCCAATGCTCTTAACCTCTGAGACATCTCTCCAGCCCATAACACAACTTTTTACAAGGACCATCTGGGCTTTTCTGCGTGTGCTACATGTCTTGAGGGAAACAGTAGCCCAGGTCTGTTTCTAGCTCCAAATACACAGGAATTACAGGATTGTACAGGATTCTGTGGCAAATCTGGTTAGCCAGCCACTTACTCAAAACTTCATGATGCTTATTTACTGGGGCAAAAATATCTGGATCTTAGCTGGGCATTGTGGTGCACGTCTTTAATCCTAGCACTTGGGAATCTGAAGCAGGTGGATCTCTGTGGGTTCGAGGCTAGCCTAGTTTACAAAGTAAGTTCCAGCACAGCCAAGGCTGTTACAGAGAAACCGTCTCTAAAAGCAAACACTCTGGCAACACTCTGTAGTTTACGCTGGAAAGGCCCCAAGCCCTGGGTCCTGATGCTTGTCCTCGGCACTCTGCCTTCTCAGCCCATTGCTTTGTCTGCTCTCGATTGTGACCTCATATTGTTCCAGAATGAGCTCCTTCCTGGGCCCTTTCCTTTCTGAACCCTGTAATGGATCCAGGAGAGAGTGTATATTGTGCTGACAGCACTCGGGTCCTTCAGGAGATATTGACCAGGGATAGGTTCCAGTTCAGCTAAGGGTGTCCCAGGTTGTCATGGTCAAACTGACTCACTGTCCTCCGTGCTCTGGAGGCCGCTAGATGAGGAACAATGAGGGAAACCAAAGACTGGAAAGTCAGAGGGACAGAGCAGAAGAGTGTACAGCAAGGGGAAGACAGAAGCATCCCATAGCTAAATGACACTGTTTCCAGAGGGCAGGAGGCGAGACAAGACCCAACCCTTTCATAAGACTTCACTAGATCACCTCACCCCACCCCACCCCCGCTGCCTTCCTCACAATGGGGTTCATTGCTGAGGTGTCAGAGGGCCTACTAGGGAGGATGAGGCAGGTGCCTGCCTGCCAGACACCTGCGGGGCCGGAGCCCTTTCAAGCATGAACCATACCATCTGGGCTCCGCCACTCCCAGCGTGCTCTTAGCTCTGCGAGAGGCCTAGGGCCCTGGAGGACTTCTTAAAGTTCCTCCAGCAACCATCATGCAAGGTGGTGCTGGGGACTGCCCTCGTCGTGCTAGGAGGTGGAGGCCTCATGCTGTGGGCTCAGAGGAAGAAAAGGAAGACAGCCATAGAGGAGTCTTCTGGGGACAGGCCTCCCGAGTCCTGCCGAGGAAATGACAGCTGGATCAAATCTCACTTTAGCCGCCTCTCCGAAGAGAGGTTGCCCACCCACCTCTATGCCGGCGTCAACGGCTCCTCATGTGAAAATAGGCACAAGGAGGCAAACACCACCATCCACATGGATACCCTCACCTCCACACATGGAGAAGGGGGCATGGTTCTGCACCGAGATTCCTTTACCAGCAAACAGAAGGTATCTGGGACCTCAGTGACCAAAGAGACCCAGAGGGAGTCAGGAAAGACCTTGTCAATGGAGGATGACGCATGGGCTGCTGTGGCTGCATGTACCAAGGAGATCGATGCCAAGGGGCATCACCTAGCTAACTCCATGCTGCAACGTGCCAAGACTTACAAGCAAACAGGCCATGTGGAATCCAGGGACATCAGCCCAGAAGAGCTGAAGGCTCTGGAGGAGGTGGAGATAAAGCTGAAGAGGAATTTCCTCACTCATCGGGAAACCACCATAGCTGGCTCCAACCAAATGCACACTGTCTATAGCCAGAGTCGCCATGGTCACCAACATAGCCATCCAAGCCACCAGAGCCACCAGAGTCATCCTGTTCACTCCAGAGACCAGGGTCATCATTCAAGTCACCAGAGCCACCAGAGTCATCCGGGTCACTCCAGAGACCAGGGTCATCATTCAAGTCACTTGAGCCACCAGAGTCATCCGGGTCACTCAAGCCACCAGAGTCATCCAGGTCACTCAAGCCACCAGAGTCATCCGGGTCACTCAAGCCACCAGAGTCATCCGGGTCACTCAAGCCACCAGAGTCATCCGGGTCACTCAAGCCACCAGAGTCATCTGGACCACTCAAACCACCAGAGTCACCAGGGTCAGCCAGGTGACGCAAGCCATGAGAACCATAGTCTGCCCAACCGCAGCAACCAAATCTGTGACTCTTGAAGCCACTTAACCATGTACCCCTTCCCCCAACAGGGCTGGCTCACATATACAGGCCTGTTTTCTCTTCTATGGGGAAACCTATGTGGTCTAGGGTAAGAGGCTGCCACCCATGTCCCTACTTCTGGCCCCAGTTGGCGTCATGAGTAAGGGAGGAGGGGATGCAGCTACCACAGCCCACGGGCCCTGAAGACCCACAAGAGAAGACATGAGGCAGATTACAGGAGCAGCCGTGAGCCCCACACTGACTCCACGTGCCTGAATGGATGGAGCCAATAAAGCCCTACCCGCCCTCCTTCTGTGTCCAGGGGATCTGTGACCAGCTGAGTTCTGGGCAGGGTTGGAGGAAAGGCTATGTCCCAGTAGTTCTGCAAGTGGGCCTTGGCTGGGGACCTCTCATTGCACCAGACTGAAAACCATAACAGTTTCCCCTGGCATCAGGTAATAGGACTAGATACTTCCAGAGGTTTCAAACCCACCTGCCTACCAAGAGACCAGGATGGAGTCAGGTGCTGGGGAAGAGGGAACCAGGGTCGGGCTTCAGCAGAGAGTAAGCCATAAGTCACCCAAGTGGGACTTTGGGCCCCATCCTCTTGGTGTCATCTCAAGTCCCTGGGGTCCATGGGGATCCATGTGTCCACAGCTCTAAAGCTGGAAGAGACACACCTGGGTCATGTCACCATTACTATGGCTATTGCATCTACCACCATTATTCAGACTACTTAGGTCTTTCACTTGTTTTTTTGAGACAGGGTCTCACTATGTAGCCCAGGCTGTCCTGGAACTCACCATGTAGGCTAGGCTAGCCTTGAACTCACAAAGATACACCTACCTCTGCCTCCAGAGTGCTGGGATTAAAGGTGTGTGCCGCCATATCCTGGCACAGTTTTGATTTTTGAGGTAGATGTTTTGCTTCGTATTAAGCCGTAGCCATAGGGAATGTATTCTACCCTATTAGGTCCCTGTGGTTCAGAAATAAAATTCCTCGAGGTGACATAGTAAGAGACCTTAGATCCAGCTTGCTCCACAATCCCAGGAAGCCCCCTGGTTTCTGCCTCTTCCACTCTCAAGGCTCTGCTTCTCTGCTTACCCCTGACATCTCCAGGCACACGTTACCTTTCTTCTGCCCTCTTATAAATTTAGCATTCTCCCTGAGTCTTCTTCCTGGGTCTCAGTGTAAGAAATGACCCTCTACCCCCAAATAAAGCAGCCACTTCTGTGAGTTAACAAGTCACTACCTGACTCCAAGTAAATCTTTGACATAGATCTGAATCTGTTATGTATTTACCAGGGGTTACCTTGTGCACCTTAGATATCTGGGGCAAATCACTAAGGATAGCTAAGGTCATTAAAGGTGACCAGTTGGGAAGTATTTTTATTTTCTGGACACTGCTAGTGTAAATTTGTATGAATTAAATTTTAAATGTTTTAGATTTACTGTTGACATCTGATATGTGCCTGTGGAGATCAGAGGACAATTTTATAGGGTCATTTCTCCTCATCTTTACATGCATTCCAGGGATTTAGCTCAGGTCATAAGGCTTGCACCACCAAGGTTGCAAGAGCTTTAGAACCCTGGACAATGTCACTGCCACAAATGTATATGAATTTTTATTTACATAATTCTCAGCAGAATAAAGGTCAACTTAAGGAAAACAGAAAGAATTCCTCCGAATGGGAGGGGTTCCACTGGAGGAATGTACAATATAATATTTCATTAAATTTTGTACCAGGCAGTAGTGGTACACGCCTTTAATCCCAGCACATGGGAAGCAGAGGCAGGCGAATCTCTGTGAGTTCGATGCCAGCCTGGTTTACAGAGCAAGCTCCAGGACAGCCAGGGCTACACAGAAAAACCCTGTCTTGTTTTAAAAAACAAAACAATAACACATTGTAATGAAGAGGCAGGATCTGGGGCTTCTGGCCAGCCAACCTAACTCAATGTGCTCCAGGCTAGGGGAAAAACTGTCTTAAAAAACAGGATAAACAAAAACAATTGAGATTGTCCTCTGGCCTCCACATAAATTTCTACCCTGACACACACACACACACACACACACACACACACGCACGCACGCACGCACGCACGCACACACGCACACATCTGCACATACATAACCACTCACAGACAAAAAGCACAATTTTGTTTTGTTTTTTTCAAGACAGAGTTTCTCAGTGTAGTTTCTTTGGAACCTGCGCTGGAACTCATTTTGTAGACCAGGGTAGCCTCAAACTCAGAGATCCACCTGTCTCTGCCTCCCGAGTGCTGGGACTAAAGGCGTGCACTACTACCACCAGGTCAAAATCGACAATTTAATTGAAAAAAATAGGGTCAATCACAGGGGAAAGTATTGGAGGCTAAAAACTTGCACAAAAGGCAAGAGAGTGGTGAGATTTGGCATCTGAAAAGATGAAATATACAAGCGCAGAACTTGAGATGGCTCAATGATGGAGCCCTGGCTGCTATGTTCAAGGCCATGGGTTTGTTCCTCAGCCCAGAAAAGACAAAGGGACATATATACCTGGGATGTCTGAAATCATGAACTCAAAGACTTACATAAAGCTTCAAATTAGCTCACAATTTTGGAATATATTTTTAAAAGTTTCAGCTAGGCACAGTGGTGCACAAATGTACTCTCAGCATGTCAGAGATAGAGAGGCAAGAGGGTTGGGAGTTCAAGGTCATCCTCAGCCACTTAGTTTAAGGCCAGCCTGGGCAACAAGAGACCTTGTGTCAAAAAAAAATTGGAAATATTTCAAGTTGACAAAATTATGTTCCTCGAGCACCCATGTTAATCCCCAGTTCTGTTTCTTGTGCTTATAAGGAAGATGTTATCGGCATTCCTCATATCCCATTGCCATCTTCAAAATTCAAGGCTTGCAAACAAACCATGAGCGCATGTCAAAGCTTTATTACAGTCCTGTTGTAAGCAAAACGGCCCATAGACAGACCACTTAAATACAGATTTTGGTGTGGACATTTTTATTAGGGGAAAAAAAAACATCAGGTGACCGTTAAGACTGATGAAAAAAGCAGCTGAGCCGGGCGTTGGTGGCGCACGCCTTTAATCCCAGCACTCGGGAGGCAGAGGCAGGCGGATCTCTGTGAGTTCGAGGCCAGCCTGGGTCTACAAGAGCTAGTTCCAGGACAGCCTCCAAAGCCATAGAGAAACCCTGTCTCGAAAAACCAAAAAGAAAAAAAAGAAAAAAGCAGCTGAATAGCCACCAGGGTCTGGCCTGAGCCATCTGGGAGGTGGCTGCTCTCCCAGATCCAGACCTAATTCCATTAAAGTTCATTGGGAAATTGCTTAAGCATTTTGTCAGGTATTTCTTCCCAGAGGGAGAAATTATAAATTACAAATTAGAGCATGTTAAAAAAAAAAAAGTTCTGCCTCAGGCCTGCTGATGCAGGATGGTTGCTTTATACCGCAGATTGGCAATACCAGCTCAGTGAGTCTATGTTGGTCATCATGAGCAGGGCTACCGTCCCTGGCTGAATGAACACACAGTAGGACAGCAGGATGCTGTGCGCTGCAGGACCCAGAGGGACAGGGATTTGAGACACCTGCGCTTGGATTTTGAGAGATCTTGACTGGCTTCAAAGACCTCCGTGAGCTACTGTGCAGAGGCAGGAGAAGGCAGGGGTTGTGGATGGAGGAGAACCCTGGTGAATTTGCTTTTGTGGTGCTTGACAGTGCGTCTAGGGCCTTGCACAACCAAGCAAGTGGTGTCCAAGACACACCCCCAGTCTGGACAGGGGTGAACATTAATAGATGGGTGAAGGCCAAGGAGAAAGCCAGAAGAAATGGCTGTGGAACTTAGAGTGAAGGAAGGAGTCCATCTGCTCTCAGTTCTCATCTTGAGGAAGAGGCCAAGGTGAGAGGGCTTGCCTGATCCCTTGGGGGGACTGAAGGGCTCCAAGCACATTTTTGCATGTGAGCACACAAAGGGAACATGGTTAAAAAAAAAAAAAAGGAACAGGGAAGGGAAGCTCAGAGGAGAAAGGCTCAGTGCTCAGAGCCCCACAGAGGAACCCCAGGGTGACACTTGAGAGGAGGGAGCAATGATGAGGCTCCAGGGGGCCATGACCTAGGATACCCCTTCTGTGAGACACTGTGCTTCCTTTTGGCCACATGCAGCCCATGCCCATTCAGTACCCTACTCAGGCCTCGCCCACCTGAGCAACTTCCACAGTGAGAGGGACTTTGGTGCAGGTGGGGGCAGTAGTTGAGTAGTTCTCCCAGCCATACTCCTGCTTTTTTTTTTTTTTTTTTTTTTTTTTTTGTTTTTCGAGACAGGGTTTCTCTGTGGCTTTGGAGGCTGTCCTGGAACTAGCTCTTGTAGACCCAGGCTGGCCTCGAACTCACAGAGATCCGCCTGCCTCTGCCTCCCGAGTGCTGGGATTAAAGGCGTGCGCCACCAACGCCCGGCTCATACTCCTGCTTTAAGGTGAACTTTTTTCCAACTCCAGAAGGATTGCACCTAGCACCCACACAGCACTAGACTCCAGTATAGGTACTTTACAAAGAGTATCCCATTTTAACTCCACTGTTTGAGAAAATAAATACCAGTATCTCCATTTTTTAGTTAAAGAAGCTAAGATTTGGTTAAGCCATTTCTTATATTTCTCTCTTTTAAAAAATAATTTATACACATCTGTGTATATGTGTCTGTCGTGTGTATGTGTGTGTGTGTGTGTGTGTGTATACATAACCACTGAGCCATCTCTCCACCTCCTCCACTTTTTCCTTATAAATTATTACTTTGAGATAGGATCTCCCTATATAGCCCCAGACTGGCCTTGTATTCATGATCCTCTCGCCTTGGCTTCCTGAGTGCTAGGGTCACACGTGTGTGCCTCCATGCCTGGTGGCTAAGTCATTTTCTCAAGACCTCACTCAGTTGGTAAGAGGACCAGCCTGAGAGCTGGTCCAGGATTTTTGGCAAGAGCCTGTGTCCCAACCATTTACTGCTCTGTGGCTGCTTCCCTGGCCCTTAGTGCCTGGGGACCTTTTATGTGGTCGATGCAAATGTCTCGGGCCTTTGATTGGACAGTAGCTAGAGTGAAGGAGGGGACTTTTCTGCAGCACCAGCTCCCAGATGTCAGGGCTTTGTGGAGCATTTTCCTAGCTGAGCTTTTGGAACGACTCTGTCAGATAGGGCTGGAATGAGTTGTCATTTCACAGAAAAGGAAATGGAGACTTAAAGAAGTGACGACTCCCCAGCCTGCATGCTTGGGAGTCAGGTATAAGTCAGGTCTGATTGTGGGTGGGAGGGTGGGAGGCAGTGGAGGGACGGGGGGAGTGGCAGGGAATGAGGGAGTAGGAGTGAGAGTGAGAGGCTCTGCCACAGGAGACTGGACTGTAGGGCCTGCTGCTGCCTCCCGGGGCATTAGACCCTACTGCCCTGTTTTGAGATCCACCTATGGAGTCCAGGAGCTTGTCTGAGTATGAGATTAAGAGTGACTTGGGAGTGACTATAGCTGGGCTAGGGAACCACAGTATAAACCTGTCACAACTTGAGGTAGCAGATAACCTTGGCAACTAAATAGAAGTGGCACGATCTTGGTCTTGAAACAGTGGAGGGTTGGTCCATGTTGGCTAAATGGGAGTCCTCGCCGGGCAAGCGGCTTCTTCAAAGGGGCCAGACACTCCCAGGAAGTAGTGAAACCTCCTGTACCAGAACAAGAGGCTGTACCTTCCCAGTCCTGAGGAATTGGACTCAGGACATAATCAAACTGAAGCCAAACCCTATTTGTTTCAACATGTTCCTTGTAGTATCACAAAGGAAAAGGAAAAGTCACTGTCCTAATGCGTTGGTGAACGACATGGAAAAGGTGTGTGTATGAAGTTGAGTGGACATCACACTGTGTCCCGTGAAGGGTGACTCACAGGAATCCTTTCTCTTGGTGTCAGTGCCAGGAAACTCTGTGTTTCTCCAGGACAGTTGCTTTGCTCTTATCTTCCAGTTTCTGCGTGTCATTAGGGACCACATTGCTCTTTTAGCAGTGACTACTGGGAACACGCTCATTAAATTTAGGGCTTGTTACACACAGTTGTGTGGCATGGATTTTGTATGCGAATACTCTCCCAGCTTTGTTGTCTCTTTCTTCCCCCACATTCCTATTTATTTATAATCCTAGCGTATTGGGTGCTGTAATTGTACACTACTTGTAATTCTCTCTCTCTCTCTCTCTCTCTGTCTCTCTGTCTCTCTGTCTCTCTCTCTCTCTGTCTCTCTCTCTCTCTCTCTCATTTTTCGAAACAAGGTTTCCCTGTGTAGCCCTGGCTGTCCTGGAACTCACTCTGTAGACCAGGCTGGCCTCGAACTCAGAGATCCATCTGCCTCTACCTACCAAGTACCGAATTAAAGGAATGTACCACCACTGCCTGGCTAACTACTTATGATTTTTATTGTTTGTTTGAGACAGGGTCTCTCATATCCCCCAGGCTGGCCTTGAACACTTGATTCCACCACTCAAGTGCTAGGATTACAGATGAGGTTTTTTTGGTTTGGTTTGGTTTTTAGAGACAGGGTTTCTCTATAGCTTTGGAACCTGGCTCTATAGATCAGGCTAGCCTCAAACTCACAGAAATCCACCTGCCTCTGCCTCCCATTGGGATTAAAGGCATGCACCACCACCACCCAGCACAGATGTGGGGTTTTGTTTTCATTTTTTCCTTTGTTTGTTTGTTTGTTTTAATGGAAGGACATTGTCTTTGTTAACTTTCCTAACACTGATAAAATACCCTACCTGAGTGAAAAACAGAAATATAAAGAAAAGGCCATGACTGCTCCTAGGTAGGGCAGAGGGTAACATTTATTGTAGATAAAATCGAGAACAAAGCCAGAGGCAGGGACATCTGGGAGAGTTCAGAGTGGACATGACCCTGAGCCATGTGAGGAGAGAGGGGAGAGGAAAGGAAGCAGATGCAGCAGCTAAGGCAAAATGTGAAAGGGGCAAGTAATCCAGGCGGTGGTGGCGCACACCTTTAAGCCCAGCACTGGGGAGGCAGAGGCAGGAGGATCTCTGTGAGTTCGAAGCCAGCCTGGTCTACAAGAGCTAGTTCCAGGACAGCCTCCAAAAACAAAACAGAGAAACCCTTTCTCGAAGAAACAAACAAACAAACACAAAAGGGGCAGGTAGCCAGAATGGCTGGATTCTATAGGGTAGAGCCTGGGGGCAGAGGCAGACCAGCCCTGGCCTGGGGAGGGGAGGGGTTGGGGGTGAGGAGGTTGACATACCCCATAACAGGTAGAGACTGAGGGATGCTGGGAGTACCTGGTGGCTGTTTGTCCCAGGATTTGAGACTTAACACTGACAAAAGCAATTTAAGGGGGAAAGGGCTTATTTTGACTCAATATTTGAGGTTACAGTCCATCCTGGAGAGGTGGACATCACAGTCCAGAATCCCAACCCAGGGAATGGCACCGCCCACAGTGGACTAGTCATCCCTCTTCAGATAACCTAATCAAACAACCCCTACGGGCACACCCAGAGCTTGGCTCCTGGAATGATTCCAGAGCTCATCAAATTGACAATTGAGGTTAACCAACACGGGCATGGAGAAGAAAAAGAAAAGGAAAAGAAAATAAATGGGAAAACACAGGAGGGAGGTTCTGACAAGAGTGTTGCTGCTGCTCGGCTTTCAGAGAAATAAAAATGTTGGCATCATTAACTGATTAGGGTTAGAAACCGCTCAAACAAATGTTTGATAAAGCAGGAGGGTGAGCCGGAAGCACATGCCTTTAACACCAGAGGCAGATGGATCATGAGTTCCGAGCCAGCCAGTGCTACATAGTGAGACCCTGTCTCAAATAAAACCAAACCAACAGGGTGACACAAGAAGAAAAAAAAGACAATACCAACTTTGACACAGAAAACTGGCAAACGTTAGCCCTGAGGATACACAGAATTGACATGGCTGAACACTAGCAGTTAACCTTCCTGCTGTGGGGGGGGGGTGTTGACCAGTGGGAAGCATGGCACCCAGGAAGCTACACACAGACACGACTGTCACACCTAACTATGGGAATGTAAAAGGAATTCATAGACATAGCCAAAGATCTTTCCAGAAAATGTTTGTTCCAGCATCATTTGCAGCAGCAAAAAAGTCTAAGTGTCAGATTACATAAGCTGGTTCCATTTATCTGAAGTGTAAATGATCTTATCCATGGGTCCTTGTCTATATTAAAAGTGTATAAAGACACAAAAGAACAATAAACACTTGAGTTGGGACAGAAAGCCCAAGAGGAAGGTAATAGGGAGGGTTGTCGTGGATGCTGGCACCATGGGTGCAAGTTATAGACTATTCTTTCTGGAATACTTAAAAGCATTTCACACAAAGGAAAATGGTGGGCACAGTGCTGTGCATCTGTTGAGAACCCTCTGTTTATGTCAGGACAGGGATGGGAAGGGTGGGTGGAAGGTAATCCTGGAGACAGTGTAATACCGGCATCCTGATATTCCTGAGAGGGTGGGATGGGTAGATTGCAGTGATGGGGCTCTGTTGTAGGCTTCGTGGTCCAGGGCTCTACTGGAGAGTTTCCATTCCTGACCAGCATCGAGCGCCTGGAGGTGGTGAGCCGCGCGCGACAGGCCATACCCAAGGACAAGCTCCTGATAGCCGGCTCTGGCTGCGAGTGTGAGAACACAATGCCTTGGGACCTGGGCTTGCGGGGTTGTGGGGGATCCAGGCTCCTGGGCCCTGGGGTTGGGTTCTGCCCATTGCTTTGCCTCTGCTGGGACCCAGTGAGGCCCTCTTTGCTTGCCTTCTCTCCTCTCCCTCACTGCAGCCACTCAAGCCACAGTAGAGATGACCGTCAGCATGGCTCAGGTTGGTGCTGATGCCGCCATGGTGGTGACTCCTTGTTATTATCGTGGCCGCATGAGCAGCGCGGCCCTCATTCACCACTACACCAAGGTAGGTGGGAGGAGTGGCCATGGATTACAGGCCTGGGATCAAGAGGAGGTTGTCAGAGATGGAGTCCATGCCTAAGGAAAAGCTAGGAGTGGAGTAGAGAGCCTATATCATGTTAATATAGTCACTCTAGGACCTAGGTATAAGGCCATCATGTACCAACTGTGTGACATTAGACCACTTACCAGACCTCTCTATATCAGTGTCCTTTAAAACATGAAGACTAGGAGCTGGAGAGATATAGCTCCATGGTTAAGAGCTCATAATGCTCTTACAGATGGCCCAAGTTCAGTTCCCAGCACCCATGTTGGGTGGCTTGCAACCATATCTAACTCCAGTTTTAGGGGATCCGAAACCTCTGGCCTCTGAGAGCACCATCACTCATGTACATATACCCACACACACGCACACATGACTAAAAAATAATAAAATCTATCTAAAGAAATGAAATAAAACAGGAAGAGTAAGGCCTTCTCCAGGGCTATACAAGGTCTGCAGCGTACATAGCTTGGAGTTGTTCCTGATGTACAGACAGCACTCAGAAGCTTCCCATCATTGCTCCCCATGCTTCAGGAGGCAGACCTGTCGCACAGCCCTGCAGTGACACGTCCAGCCTCCGGTCCTTCAGACCCAGCCACTCATCATCTCCTCCTTTGTGCCCCACAGGTGGCCGATCTTTCTCCAATCCCTGTGGTGTTGTACAGTGTCCCAGCCAACACCGGGCTAGACCTGCCCATGGACGCAGTGGTTACATTGTCTCAGCACCCGAATATCATTGGCATAAAGGACAGCGGTGGTGATGTGAGTGGCAACAGCCCCCAGACTGGGATCCCCTCCTCTTTCTCTGCTTCCAGCATGGTAGTTTCTAACCCAGAGTAGCTCTGGGACCTCTATCTGTCCCATGCTTGTTGGGTGGGCTCCCTGAGGCATTGTCTGAACTTTAGGGCATCTCTCTGGATATTGGGCTATATCTTGACAGCACGTGCCCAGCGGTCCAGGCTGGTTGCTGAGCTCTGGGGCCCAGCTCTCACCCTGCATTTACTGCCCTAGGTGACAAAGATCGGGCTAATGGTTCACAAGACTAGCAGGCAGGATTTCCAGGTGTTGGCTGGGTCAGTTGGCTTCCTTCTGGCCAGCTATGCTGTGGGTAAGTGTCCTGCTGCTCTCAAATGGTCCTAACCAACCAAGATGCACCCAGATGTTGGGACTACTGGGAGAGACAGGGTGGGAGGGGAGTGGGGGCAGGCCTGGGTCTGCAGGGAGCAGCTGTCTCAACTCTGGGTGCTTGGGCCTGGCCCTGTTGAGTGGGGGGAGGGCATAAGAGGACAGTGCTGGCCTGTAGAGATGCCTGCAGTTGCTAAAGACCCACATTCCATGCTTAGATGACAAAATTAGCTCCTCTAATATCACCCTGTAAATCATTTCCTGGGAACAGAGGTCTCAGGTCCCTGCTCTAGGCCAGGAGTCCACTTTCCTCTGCCTCTGACCATGGGACAGAATGAACGGTCAGACCTGGGGGGGTTGGGATGGGATCTCTAGCTGTCTTGCCAGATTCTCTTGCAGTCCAGCATCCTAGCAACGCCACGCAGGCCAACTGCTTTCATTTGTTTTGACAGAGGGTCTTTGGGTGCAGGTGGGATTGAGTCCTGGTGGGAGGGACAGAGGAGCAGAAGCAAGCTGAGACTGAGTAGATTTTTCGGCACTGTGGGAGACAATAGTGGTTTCCATTACCTCCGGGCTCTTCAGACTTCAGCTTTGGTCCCTCTCCCTTTACCATCATCCCACAGTCTCTAAAGCTCAAGGTGGGGGAGGGGCATTTGTAGCTCTTTCCCGATGTACAGATGGAGAAGGCACAGGGTCTGGAGGTGAGGGCAATTGAGCTGTGGTTTCAACCATGCTACTTATACACCCAGTTATCCAAGTGAAGACATTAGCCCTCACTGGGCCTGCATTTACCCTAAGAAATGAAGTGATCTGAAGATTAGAGGGCCAGCCCCATCAGCCACAGTGCCCAACACATAATATGTAATTTTTTTGAGACAATGTCTTTCTATGTAGCCCTGGTTATTCTAGAACTTGCTATGTAGTCCAGGAGGGCCTTTGAACTCACAGAGATCCACCTGTTCCTACTCCCTGAGTGCTTCTGGGATTAAAGGCATGTATCACCATGCCTGGCTATGAGTATCTTTTGTTTTAAAATAAATTTGTTCTTGTTAAATTTTAAAATTATATTTTATTTTGTATGCATATGTGTATGTGGGTGCAATATGTAATGACACATATTTGGACGTTAAAGGACAACTTTGGGAAGTTGTTCTCTTCTACCATTTAAGTCCTGGGGATTGAACTTTGGTCATCAGGCTTAACTGTAAATATCTTTTACCCACTGAGCCATCTCACTGGCCCCATAGTAGGTATCTTTCTTCCAGTCTTGAGCCGCTATACTTAGGGGCAGTCCTGACTCATCTTAGAATCTCACGCAAAGACTGAGTGTCGTGCCATGAAGCCAAGGGGAAGAAATGCTCAAGCTCCTGACCCCACATCCAGGCTGCTTTCCCACACCCTACCAGTGGTGACCTGGTTAATAGAGGAAGAAGATTTTAGAACTTCAGTTCCTATTTTCCCAGCCCCAAGACCCTGTTGGGGGAAACATGTAGATGGGAAGTAGGTGAAGGGGCTGTCTTGTAGGCTGTGCTCCCTGTCCCACCGCTGGCTCGGAGCAGCAACTGGCATGCAGACTTCTTATTTCCAACAGACAGGCAGAGTCTGCCTCTGGAAGTACATACTCTGGACACACAGGGCATGCCTGTGACATGACCCAAAGAGTATAGAAATCTACATCCCGCCGGGCGGTGGTGGCACACGCCTTTAATCCCAGCACTCGGGAGGCAGAGACAGGCGGATCTCTGTGAGTTCAAGGCCAGGCTGGACCGACAGCCTCCAAAACAATACAGAGAAATCCTGTCTCGTAAAACCAAAAAAAAAAAAAAAAAAGGAAAAAGAGAAAAAAAAGAAACCTACATCCTTGTTCCCAAAATGAAAAGGTATGGGGCCCAGGCTTTGGGATTCTCTATAGTAAGTGGCCCTGACGGATGTTCTGTGTCTCTTTTGGGCAGGAGCTGTTGGGGGTATATGCGGTCTAGCCAATGTCTTAGGGGCTCAAGTGTGCCAGCTGGAGAGACTCTGCCTCACAGGGCAGTGGGAGGCTGCCAGGACACTGCAGCACCGCCTCATCGAGCCCAACACCGCGGTGAGCTCCCAACCTGGGCTGGCATGGGGTCCCTGCTCAATCCTTCCTTTACAGAATGTCCATTTAGAGAATATCCCAGTGTGGGAGCCTCTACTGCCTCCCCAGGAAACTCCAATTGCAGAAAGGGTGAGCCCCGTCAGTTCTCAAGCTTCATGGTTCATTGGAATTCCCATGTGGGCCAGTTAAATGTCCAACCCTTTGAACATGCACTGAAACAAGTGTCCTGAGTGATGGCAACATCAGTGACTTTGGGACTATACCTAGAGGCTCAAAGCCTAGAGACAATACGCCACTGCTTTACAACAGCTTCACAGGGTACAGATGCTGACAGAGTGACTACAGCAGGGGAGAACTCGGGGTACAGACACTGACAGTCAGAGTGACTACAGCAGAGGAGAACTCGGGGTACAGATACCAACAGCCAGAGAACTGGAGATTTTCCAGGAGAGTCCTCAGAGTCATGTGCTCTGCAGCTCAGACTTTATGGTCCAGTTCTTTTGGGGGCAGGTCAAGGGGAACTCAGCAGGAATGGTCAAGATCAAAGCTATTTTGAAATCTGAAGAAAGCTGAAAAATACATATCCTTATTTTATTTATTTTGTGTGGATGGAAGTTTCTGTTCCTACTGGTCTCGTGTAGCCTTTTAGTCCCAAATAAACACACAGAGGCTTTTATTAATTATAAACTGGCCGGTAGCTAGGGCTTCTTACTGGCTAGCTCTCTCTTTAACTATTATCCATTTCTATTGAACCATGTATCTCCATCTGGTTTTGGCAGAGAATGCCCTGTCGTCATACCTCCCTGGTAGTTACATGGCATCTCTTGGGTGACTCAGTCTTCAATCCTCTTCCTAGAATTCTCCTAGTCTGGTAGCCCTGCCTATATTTCCTGCCTGGCTACATCCTGCCTGTCCATTGACTGAAACAGCTTTATTCATCAACCAATAAGGGAAACATATTCACAGTATACAGAATGACACCCCTATCAATTTTGAAAGAATTTCACTGTGTTGCCAAGGCTGGGTTTGAACTTGTTGCTTATTGCGATCCTCCTGTCTCAGCCTCCTAAGTAGCTGGGACTGTCCTGACTTTGCATTTGCATTAATATGAATCCTCATTGATCACCTTCTCTGTCTGTATCCTTAACCAGCATACATGTTAGGCTGTCTTATATCAGCTCTTTTGATAATTGGGAAGTAACACATGTTTCTGGTGGCTGAGGACATCGAACATCTTTTCATGCATTTGCTTGTCACACCCTTGTCACTCAAATATGTTTATGTCCTGTGCTCATTTTCTTTCTGGTGCTGGAAATTGTGCGCAAGCCTCACACAAAGCCATGTGCTATTCATATCAGTCCTGGCATCCCTTTTCTCTTCTTTTCTTCTCCTTTCTTTCTTTTTTTTTCTTTCTTTCTTCCTTTCTTCCTATAGCCTTGGGTGTCCTGGAACTCACTTTGTAGACCAGTCAGGACTCAAACTCACAGAGATCTGCCTGTCTCTGCCTTTCAAGTGCTGAGATCAAGGCATGAGCCATCACACCTGGCATCTTGCCCATTTTCTAAGTGAATGTCTTTCTTAATTGTTAAATTTGGAAGAACTACACACTAGTCCTTTGTTGAATGTGTACTTGTAAATATTTCCCCTAGTTTATAGCTTGTCTTTTTCATTTTATTTACATGCTTTTGGTCAATCAAATTTTAAATTTTGGAAAAAATTAACTTTTTTTGCTTTTTCAAGACAGGGTTTCTCTGTGTTGCTTTGGAGGCTAAAAAATTAAAATTTTATTGATGTCAAATTTATCAATATTTTCTTTCTTGACTCATATGATTAATGTCAAGCCTAGGAAGTCTTTGTTCAGAACTAGTGGCTAAATATATTCTCCTACTTTGCTTCCTAAAAGTTTTATAGTTGCATTGTAAAAAGTTTGTGACCCATTTTGAGTTAACTTTGGTCAAGGCTTCTTTTTTTTGCCTATGTATATCCACTGCCTCCAAAACCATCTGTAGAGAAAGCTTTCTTTCCTCTGCTGAGCTGCCTTTCTGCCTTTGTCAGAAGTCAGCGGGGCAGGTTTGTGAGAGGCTATTTCTGGGTTCTCTATTCTCTCCATTGATCCGTGTGTCTATACCTCTACTGTGCCACAGTCTAGACTGTTAGCTGCCGCATAAGGGTCCAAGTAAGTCTTGTAATAGGCTGCTTCCTCTATTTGTTTTTTTTAAATCTTCTTTAAAATCACTTGAGGTAATTGATTCTTTTGTCTTTCTATATTAATTTAGAATAATTTTGTCGACAACTACAAAAAAATCTTATTAGGAATTGTTAACCTATAGACCACTCTGGGATGACAACATTTTCCCTGTGTCATTGTTCAACATTTTTGTTTCTTGAGACAGGGTTTCTATGTGTAGCTTTGGAGCCTGGAACTTGCTCTGTAGACCAGGCTGTCCTCAAACTCAGAGATTCACCTGCCTCTGTCTCCTGAGTGCTGGGATTAAAGGCATGCACTACCACATTCAGCTACTTCATGTTTTTTTTGGGCAAGTGAAAATGGTATTTTAATTTCACTATCTGTATATTCATTGCTAGTATACTAGTATTTAGAAACATAACTCTCTCTCTCTCTCTCTCTCTCTCTCTCTCTCTCTCTGTCTGTTTCTCTCTCTCTGTCTCTGTTCATATGTGTGTGTGATGAATCCCAGGACCTCAAGCATGCTAGGCAAGTTGGTATATCACTTAGCTGCATTCCCAGCCCTACAGCTGATTTTTAAAATATTTATCTTGTATCATACAGCTTTGCTGAACTCACTTAGTAGTTCCAGGAGGGGTTTCTTGTTTGTAGATGCCTTGGAATTCTCTACATAGATAATCATATCATCTACACACAAGGGGAGTTTATCATGTCCATTTTGATGTCTACGTATTTCATTTGCTTTTCTTGCATTTCTGCACTGACTAGGACTTCCTGTACTAGGGTGAATAAAATTCCTGGCTCCTGATCTTAAAGAGAAAACACTCAGTCTTTCACACAAGTATAATGCCTTATCTAAGTTGTTGCAGATGCTTTTTATTTTATTTTATTTTTTGTTTTTTTTTTTTACGAGACAGGGTTTCTCTGTATTGTTTTGGAGGCTATCGGTCCAGCCCGGCCTCGAACTCACAGAGATCCGCCTGCCTCTTCCTCCCAAGTGCTGGGACTAAAGGCGTGTGCCACCACCGCCCGGCCAGATGCTTTTTATTAATCGAGAATATTACTCTCAATCCCCGGTTTTCTATGAATTTTTACAAATCATCAATGAGTCAAATGTTTTTTCACTTTGATTTATATGATCATGTGACTATTCTTTAGCTTGCTAACATGAACTATATAGTCAATTTTTAAAAACCTATTTATTTTTTATTTTATGTGTGTAGGTGTTCTGCCTACATGTATGTACACCATGTGCATGCCTGGTGGCCATGAAAACCAACTGAAGTTGTAGATAGTTGTGAGCTACCTATGTAGCTGCCAGGAACTGAACTTGGGTCCCCTTGACTGCTGAGCCATCTCTTCAGCCCCAAGTCACTTTTTTGTTTTGTTTTGTTTTTTGAGATGAGTGTCTCTACAGAGCTCTATCGATCCTGGAACTTACTATGCAGACCAAGATGGCCTCAAACTCGTAAAGATCTGTTTGCTTCTACATCTCCAAGGGCAGATGCCAGGCTAATCACTTTTCAAAAGTTGACACAGATGTGCATTCCTGGAAAACCCTCATTTAGTCATAGTATGTATTTGTTTTGTTATATTGCTGAAATTTCATTTAGTGATATTTTGCTAAAATTTTTATATTCATTAGAAATGGTGATCTATTTTTTCTCCTTATTTTCTCTCTCTTCTCTTCTCCCTCCTTCCTTCCTCCCTTCCTCTCTCCCACCCATCCTTCTTTCCACAGTGGGAAAGGATGCCCTTAATTCCCAGCACTGGAGATGTAGAAGATTCATCAAATGAGCTAGGGGATTTTCTTTGCTCTTCTGTTTCCTGGTAGAGATGATATGGAATTGATATTAATTCTTCTTCAGACATTTTGTGGAATTCCCCACATGTGTGGCCATGGTGATTCAATGGGATCATTGGACTACAATTATAGAAAGTTGTGAGCCACCATGTGGTTACTGGAACTGAACTCAGAACCTTTAGCAGAGCAGCCAGTACTCTTAACTGCTGAGCCATCTCTCCAGCTCTCTTTGTTGGAACTTTTATTTTAAAATTTCTATTATTGCCGGGCATTGATGGCGCACGTCTTTAATCCCAGCACTTGGGAGGCAGAGGCAGGAGGATCTCTGTGAGTTCAAGACCAGCCTGGTCTACAAGAGCTAGTTCCAGGACAACCTCCAAAGCCACAGAGAAACCCTGTCTGAAACCCCCCCCCAAAAAAAAAGAAAAAGAAAGAAAAGAAACTTCCTATTATTATTGGGGGTTGCACATGCATGTCCTACTGTGCATTGGAAAGTCAGAAGACAACTTTGCGGAGTTGGTTCTCCTACATTTATATGGGTTCCAGGGATCAAACTCAAGTCATTAGGCTTGCCTGGCCAGTGTTTTGCCTACTGAGCCATCTCCCCAGCTCCTGTTGCGGATTTTATTGATTGTGCCCCTGATACTGTATGGTTGCTATCACCCGTCCCAAATCTGAACTAGGGAACTCACCATTGCGTTGATTCTTGGTGTTAGAGGTCCCAGGTCCATCTTTCCTCTTCAATCTATCTTCAGAGTTTTCAGTGAGACAGGGTCTCACTGTGCAGCTCTGACTGGCCTGGAACTTGCTATGGCCTCTACCTCCCGAGTGCTGGGATTAAAGACCCTTATACCGCACAGAACAGATTGTACTGCCGGTTTTCTGTAACGTCCAGAGTGTTCGTCCATGGTTGTTGGAAAGAACGAGCACAATGTCTCTGTCTTCTCAAACATGAACGTTTTAAATAGTTTCCCAAGTTGTGACCCTTTCCACCCTGAATATTATAATATATATATATATATATATATATATATATATCAAAGTGGGTATATAAAACTGAGAACATTACTTACCTTAGGTTTGAATATTTTATATATACTCAATTTATAATCATTTTTACTTTCCTGGCTTTAATGGGAACAAACTTATTAAGACTTTTTCCCCTAAATCTATTTCTAGAAACAAAGTCAAGCCAACAAACAAAACATTGCCCAGGCTGCCATTGAAGTTTCTCTATAACCCAGTCAGGCCATGAAGTTATGATCCCCCTGCCTCTGCCCCCAAGTAACTGGTATGATAGGCCTGTGCCACTAGATCCTCCTTACCTTGACTGTGCTTTTGCTTTTAAGTTTTGCATCAGAGGCAAGTATGCAAACTACCTGTTCACCAACTCCATCGTGGCAGGCACTCTGTAGCAAGGGCGGGGGCGGGGGTGTTCTAGGTTTCCTGCCTAGCTTGGGTCCTTTCCTCAGTTTCAGAAGGACAGCTGAGAAGGAAAGGGGTCTTCTTCCTGGATGTGGAGCTCCCCACCCCCACCAGTGACTCTCAATAGTTCTAAGAACTTGCAGAAAAGAAGCCTTCTAGATAAGGGAGGCTGGGACTGCCCTCAACACTCTGGCCATTCCCCTGGGGTGGAAGCCTGGTTTTCTCACTCTCATCCACCTCCAGGAGAAAAGGGCCCCCATGTCTGCATCCTGCCAGGACGGAGGGGGGGGGGGAGTGGTGTCTCCAGCAGGCTTGGGGACTGCTGTGATTCTAATGGTGTTTGTCATCTGATGCTTGAGTCACTTCTATGGGTAGGTGTTGATATCATCTCACTTTACAGAGGAAGTGGTGTTGGCTGCCCCCATGGGAAGATGGGAAGCCCCTCCCTTCAGGCTGTGTCCTCCTATGCCAGCCCTGGGCACACACTCAGGAATGCCTGGAACACCTTGTTGCTGCTGCCTGAGCTGTAGGCTCAGACACTCCAACAGCAGCCTGATGTCACTTTATTGCCCTGTTCTTGTCCAAGGCATGTTCTTCTGCTGCTGCCTGCCCCCTCCAGCCAGCCTCCTGCCCCAAGCTATATTTAGGACTTTCTAAGGTCTTTGTCACCCAAACAGCTAGCCCTTTCTCCAGGACCCAGGAGGAAGTACATTGGCTATCTTCAGCACCCATGATAGCAACAAGGTTTTCTCCAGGTCCTGCACGGTTCCATCTTCTTCTGGAGGTTTTGACCAACTACAAAGCTTCCAGCTTTTAAAAGCCAGGCTGTTAAGACATCATGGGTGGGAAAACATCGGTTTGCTGATGACGGCTGTCCTCTAGTGGTGAATAGTTGTAAGCCAGTTTATCCAACATCCACCCAGCCTGTCTCCACTGAACACTTCATTGCTTTTACCCTTAACGAAACCAAACCTCTGAAGTTTCCCTTCCACCAAAATGAAGCTTTATTACATAATAGTTCTTTCTTAGTTTTTAGGTCACCGAAGATTCATTCCAATATTTCCATTCAGTTGCTATAACAAAAGGAGAGAAACTGGATGCTTTATTTATTCTGTAAAATTCCTTGTATGATTTTAACCTGTGGCAATAGCTGTAGGTGCTGTAATATGCAAGCTTTTAGAGATAATTTTTCTGGGGAAGAGAAGTTGCTCAGGCAATAAATAGTACAGTTATACATCAAACCTCCTTTGGCTAATGCTGTATTATCTTCTGTGAAAGCATTTAAATAGGTCTAGGAAGGAGCTGTGGGTGTGTGGGGGACCCTGATGTTGGGGACTGAGGACCTGGACTATGCCCAAGGCTGTCATGGAACCGTCTCCTTCCTTGCTAACCTAACCAGGTCTGCTGTGCTGCAGGGACCCAGTAGAGGCGGGACTGTGGTGCCTGGGCCTTGCCGACTTCTTCTAGGACAGCCTTCTATCCCAGCACAAGTGCTGGGTGCCCGGCTGCTTGTTGGAGCATGACTGGCGAGGTCAACCCAGTCGGGAGACAGACATGCCGGGCAGACAGAGCTTAAGTGCCAGGTTTTATTAGGAAGGGGAGGGAGGAGGAAGGAAAGAGAACAGAGGTAAAGAGACACAGAGACAGAGAGAGGACAGAAGAGGAAGACAGGAAAAGGCCTGCCTGCCCCAGGGGTACAGCGGGAAAGGAGAGCATGAGTGGGCGGGGTCTGTCTTTTAAAGGGATCCTTTGCATAGTGGCTGGCCAGAGTACTGCCTGAGTGCATTCTGCCATGTGACAGGGGCAGGCCAGCATACTGCCTAAATCCTTAAAGTAGTTTGCTTCCTAAACCCCCAAAAGGGACATTCCTCCAAATCTGGATTCTCACTGCAATCTGCACCACAGATTAGAGTTCTTTTCCAGAGAGTGGGAACCCCAACTTTATGAAGCAACAGATGCCAAGGTTCAGGTAGATGTGTCTGAGGTATGGGGGCTCCACACGCTGTCTGTTCTAACAAGTGCTTCTTCTCAGGTGACCCGGCGCTTTGGAATCCCGGGGATGAAGAAAACCATGGACTGGTTTGGCTACTATGGAGGCCCCTGTCGTGCCCCCTTACAGGAGCTGAGCCCCACCGAGGAGGAGGCCCTGCGCTTGGATTTCAGCAACAATGGCTGGCTCTGACAAGGAGGAAACACCTCGCCCGAGCCTTTTGGTACTTCCTGTTCCCACAGCCCGATGAGGAGCAGGGCATTAGGAATTGGAGCTTGTCTTAATCACTGTTCTATTGCTGTGAAGAGATACCATGACCCTAGTGACTCTTGTAAAGGAAAGCACTTAATTGGGCCTGGCTTACAGCTTCAGAGATTTAGTCCATTATCCTCAATGTGGGAAGCACGGTGGCGTGCGGCAGACATGGTGCTGGAGAAGGAACTGAGAGTTCTATATCTGGATCACACGCAGGAGGAAGAGAAAGCCATTGGGCCTGGCTTGAGTTTTTGAAAACCCCAAAGAGCCCACCTCCAGTGGCACACTTCCTCCAATAAGGCCACACCTCCTAATTCTTTCAAACAGTGCCATTCCCTAAGCATTTAATTGTATGAACCTATGGGGACCATTTTTATTGAAAGCACTTTCTGTTTTTGATGGTTTTCTTCACTGTGTAAGCTTTTCCTTAGCCGGGTGTTGGTGGCGCACGACTTTAATCCCAGCACTCGGGAGGCAGAGGCAGGCGGATCTCTGTGAGTTCAAGGCCAGCCTGGTCTACAAGAGCTAGTTCCAGGACAGCCTCCAAAGCCATAGAGAAACCCTGTCTTGAAAAACAAAAACAAAAAAAAACCAAAAATAAAAAGCTTTTCCTTAATTATGTCTCTTATGTCTCACAAGTTGAAAGCTTAGGAGGGTAGAGGCTTGCCCTGAGGTCACCATTCTCTTTATTCCAATCAGCATCAGGGCTTTCTTTAAACTTTTTTTTTCCTTGAGCCCTGACTTAGCTTCATTACACTTCCTGGTGCTTTGTTTCTCCTCAAAATGTACATTTTATGTTTTCCCTTGCTCAGCTTGCCCCTTTCTTAGATCTGCATAAGACTGGCCACTAATAACCACATGGCACAGTCAATACTAGGCTGTCTTGAAATCTGCTTTATCACAAGAACAGGCTCTGGGCCACTTAATAATATTCTTCTCAGCCAGGAGTAGTGGCACACAGCTTTAATCCTAGCACTGGGGCGGGAGGGGAGGGGAGGGGCAGAGGCAGGCAGATCTCTGTGAGTTTGAGGCCAGCCTGGTCTACAAAGTGAGTTCCAGGACAGGCTCCAAAACAATACAGAGAAACCCTGTCTCGGAAAAAAAAAAATCTTCCCCTCTGAACCCTCTTGAGCTGGGCCATCATAGCCTACTGCACTCCCAGAACCTCCTTCCATGCTTCTATTAGGATGGCCCAGTAAGCCCTACTTCAATCGTCCAACTGCTTTCCTATCCAAAGTCCAAATTCTGCCAACAAGCAGCATGGTCAGTCTGTCACAGCAATACTCTGCTCTCCAGTACAACTTCTCTTAGTGTTCTATTGCTGTGAAAAGACCCTATGACCAACTCTTATAAAGAAAAGCATTTAATTGGGGGCTTGTGGTTTCAGTTATTCAGTTACATGGTGTTGGAGAAGTAGCTGAGAGTTCTATATCTTAATCCACAGGCTAGGAAGACAAACCCACTGGGCCTGGCTTGGGTTTTTGTAAAACCCTAAAGTCCACCTCTAGTGACACATTTCTTCCAATAAGGCCACTCTTCCTAATCCTTTCAAATAGTGCCATTCCCTATGTATTTAAATACATGAGTCTATGGGGGCCATTGTTTTTGTTTGTTTGTTTCTTGGGACAGGGTTTCTCTGTAAAACAGTCCTGGCTGTCCTGGAACTCACTCTGTAGTCCATGCTCACCTCAAACTCACAGAGATCCGCCTGCCTCTGCTTCCCAAGTACTGGGATTAAAGGCGTGCACCACCACCGCCCAGCATGGCGACCATTGTTAATCAACCACCAAAGGGCTCCTTTCCCATAAGCTCAAGGCAACTTTCAGCTCCTCTTTTCACAGCTTGTGGCTTCTCACATAAGCATTCTGCACAGAGTCCCTAGAGACTCTCTACCAGGGACAATCTCTTGTCTCTTCTGAGGGTACCATTTCTTCTGCCCTAAGGTGTGTGAATCAGGGAACCTAGTGAAAGGCTAGGGAGTGTATCTAGAAACCAAGGAAGTTGGTTACTAAAGGGACCATTACTTCTGAGTTGAAGCTAGAAATCTTAAATGTGCATGATACAGCTGCAGTCGGGAATAGCCCTAACCATTTACATTCTGACTCCTTCCAGAGGAAGCAGCTGCATGGAAAACCTGATCAGAACGTGTTCCAAGCTGCATTCTAGCCACAATGCCCTCTCTTAACTCACACGTCATACATAGTCTTGTCTGTAGCTTTGATTCTCACCATTTAGTGACCGAGACAGCCCAGTCCCTTGTCACATTAGTAAATAGTGACACCTGGTGGATGGACATTTGGTCTATACTCTAGAGGACTTCTGACCAGCCCAGGTATGAATCTTGAAGACTTGGACTGAGATGGGATCATGCTTTTCTCTAGTCTGAAGACATTCTACTTTTATTATCAAAATGGATCACTTTGTTACTATAATAAAATATAACAAGTAAAACTTGAATGTCTATGCAGTAGATTTCCTGGCCTGATGCCTGTAGGATAGGCATTTTCTCACCACTGAGAGAAGCCTTAGTAATTCCAAGCAAACAGCCCACTATTAGAGGGGTAGCCTAGGAAAGCTTAATGATTATTTTTATTGTGTACACATGTGTAATTACTCATGCAGGCAGTGTGGTGACCAGTGATGTCAGGGAGTCCTCTATCACTCTCCACTGTAATTTTTCAGACACGGGTCTGACACTGAATCTGGAGTTTTTCATTTGGTCATACTGGCTGGCAGCAAATATCTGGGATCTGCTTGTTTTTATCCGTAGTGCTAGGGTTACCGGCATGCACCACTACGTCTGATCTTTATGTGGGTGCTGGGCACTCAAAGGCAGCTCCTCACGGTTTCCCAAGTTGGCTCTTGGGCTTCTTTTATAGTCACCTTCTAGAGAGGTGGGGCTTACAGACTAGGTTTACGGCTGATGGGAAAAACCTAGACCTGAGAGAAGCAGCCTAGAAAGCTGTCTGAGAGTTCAGACTCTGAGCTTTGACAGCCCCGACCCTGGTGTCTGTGAGACCTTAGGGTAGCCCCCTGATTTCCATGAGTCTCAGCTGTAATAAACATTTCTCCCAGACCTATGGGAGAGACTGAGATAAGAACTGTAAATACACAAGATAGCATGATGGGAGTGTTCTACTACTGGGTGCAGAAAAAGGGAAACGGGCAGCAGGTGACTTGTTTGAGGTCTTCCAGTAGGTCTGGCAATAACTGGTCTTGGGGCTTATATACACTGATGCTCAATCAAGTAGAAGGGAGCTGGGATCAGAAAGAGTAGGCCACAGAAATCCCATCCCGCCCTGTCATTTACTAGCCTGGACAACCTGAGCCTGCTGGTTTTAAAAACCTCATGCCTTCTACTCCACAGTGTGTGTGTGTGTGTGTGTGTGTGTGTGTGTGTGTGTGTGTAGCCATAGGTCAACTTCCTGTGTTCCTCAAAAGCTGTCCATTTTGGTGCCTGCTAATTAGGCTAGGCTAGGCTGGCTGGACAGTCACTTCCAGAGATACTCTCTTTTGTTTTGAATCCCTAGACTTGGGAGTAGAAGCATACACAACCATGCCCAGCTTCTCACATGGGTGCTGAGGATCAAATTCAGGTCTCATGCTTGCACAGCAAACACTTGACTCATTGGCTGTTCTCTCCAGCTCACCACAGGGGTTCTGAGAATCAGGCATGCAGCAAAGTGTCAGTGTTAGCTCCAAGCATCTCTCATGGATAGCTTGGAGCTATCCAAATAGCATCAGGTTGATATTCACGAGTTCCCAAGTCCAGAAAGTCATGAACATTAAGTGTAGGCAGTTGTGGTGATTGGTTTATTCCTATAAACACTTGTTTCTACAGTACAGTTCAGGCAAAACATAGAGGCACACAGCTATGATTTCCACCACAGTCTGCTGTTGAGGGAGATCTGAGGCTGGGAGCTGGGCTAACTGGAGACCTGGGGATTATTTTGGCAGGAAGATCTGTCCCAGGCCCGAGGGCCAAGATTCTTGCTTGACGAGTCACAAGTGAAATGGAGGAGCCAATGCCAGTCAGTTCACACGAGGGTGGAGTCAAGTCTTCCAACACCCAAGGGGCTGAGAGTCTGATCCATTGGTGTGCTGGGAAGGAACTCTCAGTGCAAGCCTTCCCTGGGATTCAGGTCATCCCATAGGAGGCCTGGGTAGCTCTGCCCCTTGCCCTGGATTGAATGAGTATAGGTCATAGTTACTCTTACACTAGTTTCTTATTTGGCCATTCTATGTATGACATCTAAGGGAGAGGGAGGCACAGATGGGGACTGGGCTGTCTGCTGTAGCTCAGGTAAGGAAGACAGTTTACTGTAAAGTTGAGAGGGAAGAAGGCCACACTCTTACACTGAGGGGACATAAGAAGACAGAGACAAGCCTGCAGCCAGGCCTCCAAATGCAGAGACTGAGGGGGTAACACACAGAAAAGCTCTGGCCTGGGTTTTACAGAGCTGCTGTGGTCTTAGTCATGCCTGTCTTTTTCCTGATTTCTCCATGGCAGCACACAGGACTAGCCCTAAGTTGATGCCAGGGTCATTTGCCATAAGGGTAGGTGGATTGAAGAGATTCTATATGGTTTGACAGCAGAGAGAGAGAGAGAGAGAGAGAGAAGGCCACAGCACTGGGTACCAAGGTTCTAGAACCAGAGTAACAGCAAGGAAGAAGGGCGGCCTCTGTTCTTGAGCACATGAGGGTCAGGGAAGGACAGATCTGCTGCAGGGTCTTGGGGCCAAAATCCTCCATGCTTTTCTGCGACGGCACTCCTGATTGGCAGATGATAGCATCTCACGGGCTGTGGCGTCACAGTCATTCTCATTGCATATCCAGGTCATTTCTTCACCTCACATGTACGAAGATGCTTCCAGCTGTGCCCAGAGCTCCATCAGGCAGTGAGGTTCCTGGCTGACTTGGAGGCACTCTGAGCCCGCTGGACCACAGCAGAGCACTTCTCACGACGCAACAGCTTGTTGTTCTCAAACAGACCTTCATTTCGGGGTATTCCATGAGAACCATCGGGGAAAGTCAGCAAGCCTTGGAGGAGGGCAGAGAGAATGAGAAGGCATTAACGTTTCAGGTCAGCTTCATGTGTAGAGGCTGAAGAAGAGGAAAGTGACGGACATGGTCACCACAGATTGCTGGAGAGTCACAGAGAATTCAGGAAAAGTAGGAGTGCTCCGCCCATGTTACACTAAAGCATCTACCGAGCTGAAGCTTACCGAAACCATTGACTCTGCCATTTTTAAATTCCCCCTCAAAGGTCATGTTGTCATAGCGAATGAAAACTCCGACGCCATTAAACTTGCCCTGGGAAAACTCCCCCTCATACCTGCAGAGACACCAGGATGTTAGTTAGCCTTTAGTGGTTAGATTAGCTAGCTGTCCAGGGTAACTGAGGCACACAATTACCAGTGTGTGAGTCAAAGCACAGAGCAAAGCTTATTCCGCCCATCCCAGAGTCTGTGCCATGCCGCGCCCGCTGCGCAGCCTGTGTCCGAGAATGTACGGAGGGTGTCGGGGATTGACAACACAGAGACTCGTTCAACGGTGTAAAGAAAACTTTAAGCAGGCCCCAAAAAGGCTCAAGAAAACTTCCCAAGAAAGGCCTCCCTCCAGAAAAGCTTCTGCTCTCTCCTTCCCCCTGATTGGTTCTGCTTTGACACCAGAAAACTGACTTGGGTGTGTCAGAAGAGGTGGTCAGTCTTTGGAAAAGGTCGAGGTCAGGGCGGTTCCAGTGGGCCAGTCCTTTTCTGGAACTTATGGCCCCGGGCATTGTATTGTTTTTAGTAAACATTGTCTTACAGCTGCCTGTTCCCAGGCTGATGGGGAAGTGGGTCTCTGTTCAAGGTCTGGTGTCCCCACAGTGCCATTTACACCATTCCCCAGCAGAGAGAGGGGTCAGAAGGCATATATATGAGGGCTTAGTTACAGGAAAGGAATCTAAGTGAACAGAGGTAAAGTAGAAGCTCACTCACCTCTTTGTCATTTCCAATTTCACAACTATTTGATGTGATTTTTTGTTTGTTTGTTTGTTTGCTTAGAGACAGAGTGTTGCTGTGTAGTCCAGGTTGGCCTCAAACCCAAGATACTCTTGCCTTTGCCTCCCCAGTGCTGAGATTACAGACGCAGGTCACCATACGTGGCTCTTATGTCTATTTTAAAATAATAAGGGCTGGCAAGATGACTTAGTAGGCAAAAGAAACCCATGCCTGATGACTTGTATTAAGTCCTGGGTGGAAAGGGAAAACTGACTCTGACCTTCACAAATGCTATGACACACCGTTTACAAATAAATAGACAGATAGATAAAAATTAAATAAAAAAATCAAAGTAGCCAAAGAACCCCCTGTCTGTTTTTTTTAGGATCCAGCAAGCTCAGGGCTGAACTGACAGAATCTCACTAGTTCAAAAACTGAGAAAGAAATGGCCTAACACTTACCTTGAGCCATCTGAGAAGGTCAGTACCCCAAAGCCATTGAAGAGCCCATTCTCAAAGTGACCCAAGTAGGTGCCACCATCAGCAAACATCAGTTGACCAAAACCATGTCTCCGTCCTGAGCAAAGAGAAGGACAGGGGACCAGGTTGGAATGGGGCAGCTTCTTCTCACTGGCTTAGCAGTCCACACTCTACACAGCTTTATCCACAAAAACAAAAACAAAACTGCCCTTAGCATCTGTGAGTGTGGAAAGCCTGGTCTCGTTGACCACAGGCCTGGCTACAGTGTGTGGAAAACCCTGCTCTCCTTGAGGCACAGGCCTGGCCACCGTGTGAGCTGCCCTTCACCTCTGTGAGTGTGGAAAGCCTGGTCTTCTTGGGCAGTCTCTTGGTTGGCTAGGACTGAGCCAACTCTGAAGTGCTCAAGCTGAGTTTCCAAACTGAACCATTAAACTGCTTCTGGTATAGTTTCTAGCATATTTCACAGCTCCAAAGAATTTTTGCTATTCCTAAGAATAGATTACTTCCTGGAGTAAAAAAAAAAGTCAGGAAACTCAAGGCAAGGAACGTCACTTGTTCTTGAGTGTCTTCGATAATTTCCAGATCCTCCTTCTGAAGACTCATTGCAATGAAGTCACTGCAGTGAATCCTAAACTCTCTAATTTGCACCCAGAAGAATTCATTTGCTCTTCTGGGTACATTAACATTTAAGACAACAGACCGCGTGAAAGCACTATAAATCCAGAAGTGGGCAGACTGAACTCATTTCGTCAAACTCATTTTGCATTCCTTCATTAAGGTACTCTGTGGAGCTGAGTCCCGCACTGAGGAAGGAAGATCCACGAGGTGAACCGCCCCAGGGGCCCTTCTCACCCTCCTTCCACTCGCCACGGTATTCTTCCCCACTGGAGTAGGTAAAGGAGCCTTTCGTCAGGGTCATGGTGGTAGCTTCCGGAAGGAAAGGATGGCAACTCTAAGAAACAGAAACCAGTGTCACATCATGGCTGGAGGACTCAAGGCTGCGCTCTCAAGTGTATACTGCCTCAGGTGCACTTAAGAAAACACCCACCTTGCCACCCACCCACCACATCTGGGATGGAAATGGAAGCGAAATCTACAAGCATTTACTCAATGTCTACTATGGGCTTAGATGTATAAAACAGAGTCTCTCTCCCCTCAATGAAGTTATAAGCTCAGCAGGTGAAACCCCAAACTGCAGAGACAATGTAATTCCACACAAACTCATACGGCAGATAATGGCAAGTACAGGGGTGAGCAGCCCTTAACACAACCACGGTGCAACACCTGTGACCCCAGCGCTTGGGAAGCAGAGGCAGGTGGGTCATGTGTTCAAAGTCATCCTCAGCTACAAGAAACTGTCTCGGAATAATAAACAGGAAAACCAAAGCCGCACAGTAAGAAAGTAAAAGAACAACAAATAGGCAGAAAACAAGAAGCTGGTGTGACTAGAGAAGACGGCTTATTTAGGGAGTGATTGATACACTGCAATCTTGAGGCCTTTTTTTTCCCCCAAGACAGGGTTTCTCTGTGGCTTTGGAGGCTGTCTTGGAACTAGCTTTTGTAGACCAGGCTGGTCTCGAAGTCACAGAGATCCGCCTGCCTCTGCCTCCCAAGTGCTGGGATTAAAGGCATGCGCCACCAACGCCCAGCTTCTTCACCTGTTATTATAAAGGAGTTTGTACTACATCTGTGAAGTTCCTTAAACACTTAAGATCACAGCCGGGCATTAGTGGTGCATGCCTTTAATCCAAGCACTTGGGAGGCAGAGGCAGGCGGATCTCTGTGAGTTCGAGGCCAGCCTGGTCTACAGAGTGAGTTCCAGGACAGCCTCCAAAACGATACAGAGAAACCCTGTCTCGAAAAAAACAAAAAACAAAAAAAAAAACAAAAAAAATAATAACAGGTGAAGAAACATAAGCTCAGAGTAGTTAAAAAGTTTTTTGGTGGTGCTGGAGAGATGGCTCAGTGGTTAAGGCCACTTGTTGCTCTTGTAGAAGACCCAGCTTTCATTCCCAATCTCACATGGTGTTTCACAGCCATCCAAACATCAGTTCCAGGGGGGTCTGAAACCTCCCTCTGACTTCTGCAGTTACCAAGCAAGCACACGGTGCATGTACATACCCACAGGCAAATATTTATACACATAAAAAAATCCAAAAAATATTCAACAAAAATGTTGTTGGTGGTTGAGCAGGGACAAGCACACAGTCTTCCCTGATGATGCTGGCCATCCTTCCTTCATGGTGAGCCTCTGGTTTTAGGTCAGACCAGTTCATGGTGCTGTCTGAAAACTATAGCAGCTAAGTTAGGGAAAGAGTCTGGCAGTAGGGTGCGGATGGGCTTGTGAAACAAGGATTGTAATAGGATGAAATCTGTGATGAAGGAAAATGAATGTGACAACAGGAGGGTTGGAGTAGCAGAATCCAATCAGAGAAGCCTGCAAGGAAGGGACAGCTTCTGATCAAGAGACAGACTTGTGTGAGTCTGGGTTAGCTGTGCGCATTACCTGGTTAGTGGAGTGTTACAAAGATGATGATACAGAGCCGGGCCTTAGTGGCTCACGCCTTTAATCCCAGCCTGATCTACTGAGTGAGTTCCAGGACAGCCTCCAAAACAATACAGAGAAACCCTGCCTCGAAAAACCAAAAAACCCAACCAACCAAACAAACAAAGATAATACAGATGTGTAAATGAAGAGGTTTGAGAAGCAACAGACTTGCCCGGGGGTTGCACATAGACCTGTTCTGCTTCCAGTGCACGAGTTCAGACCAATGTTCTAGATGAGGACAGATCATGTGGAGCAATTGCCCCATCTGGCCACAGAAATGTGAACTCAGCAAGCCCCAGGGAGCTGCCCTCTGAACCTAGCTGCGTGGTAATGACTCACAGCTTCATTGGGAAAATAAATAATAGTTGTTTCAAGTCACAGTGTTTTAGAAGAGTGTGCTATCACCCAGTAAAAACTGACATACATATTCATGTGAGTGGATGATGGCAGGCATGCAGTATAATGAGAACAGAAGACATGCTATGATAAATGTATCATAGAAAAAGAAGCCACACCAATAGCACTCGTGGGTGGTAAGAGAGACAGGTGCTCAACATATCATTAAGCATAAATGAAGACGAACAATCAATAAATAGAAATATTTTTCAGTTTTCTAGATCTTTTTATTCACCCCTTCATCTTTTCTGTATTTAAGTGATACAATGTTTTCTCAAATGATAAAATGCAGATTCATAGGCACAAACTTAAACCTATTAATCCAGAGTCTGATGCCAACAGGACAAGTGCACCTTTTCTTCGGGATACAGGGACTAGACCTAGTGCACAGAGCTGAAGAGGACCCTTAAATGCTGTGGGCCTGGTGCCAGTGACCAGTTCCCTCTCCTTTCAGGTCACAGAGGAACTGAAACTCTTATCATCAGTTCAGTATCAGAGCAGGCTTGGATAGAGGTCAGTGCAGCGTCTCAGCAAATACAACATTAATGAGAGGAAGATAAGAAGTGTTCCATAAGAATTTCAAGAGAGAAAACTCTTTGGTAAAGCTAAGGTATTCTGACAGCTATCAGTCATCAGTAGCTCTTTCTAGAACTAAATGAGTTAATGACAGTCAAAGTCAAAGGATGGTACAACTTGTAAACATGCTGGCTTGGTGTCACATGTCTTTGATCCCAGCATTCTGGAGGCACAGGCCAGCTAGGGCTACATATGAGACCTTGTCACAAAAACAAACAAACAAATAATAAATAAAAACCCTAAATTGCAGCATAACTCTTCAAAACACACCCATAAGAATCTGAAGAGCTCTCTCTGTGTGTGTGTGTATGAGACACACACACACACACAAACACACACACACACACACACACACACACAATGTGTGTGTATTTGGTGTTCTGAGACAGGGTCTCTCAATGAAGTCCCGGGTAGCCTGAAGCTTGCTATGTAGACTAGGCTGGCCTTGCATTCAGAGAGATCCTCCTGCCTCTGCCTCCTGAATACTGGGTTTATGACATGTACTACCACACTTGGCTGAAGAACTTACCTTTGACTAAATTTTATAATTGTACTGTCATGATGAAATCTGTCACTAGATTTAGGAGATCTTAAGATAAGAGCATTTTCAATCCCAGCACTCGGGAGGCAGAGGCAGGCAGATCTCTGTGAGTTCGAGGCCAGCCTGGTCTACAGAGTGAGTTCCAGGACAGCCTCCAAAGCCACAGAGAAACCCTGTCTCGAAAAACCAAAAAAAAAAAAAAAAAAAAAAAAAAAGATAAGAGCATTTTCTTTAAATGTTTAGTGGTTAACAAATTCCTCTTCGCCTGCATGCCTGAAGAGGGCCTTGGATCCCCTTATAGGTGATTATGAGCCACCAAGTGGTTGGTGGGAATTGAACTCAGGACCTCTGGAAGAAAACCCAGTGCTCTTAACTGCTGAGCCATTTCTCTAGTCCCTGAAAACTTATTTTTATTACCAAATTTGGTAATAAAGCTTTTTATTTAAAAAGTGCTTTAACTTTACGCACATGTGTGTGAACCTGCAGGAGTGTATGTATACTACGTGTAAGTAAGAGACCATGGAGCCAAAAGAGGGCTTTATACCTCTGGAACTGGAGTTACAGACTGCATTTTCATTTTCTTTTTTTTTTTCAAGACAGGGTTTCTCTGTGGCTTTGAAGGCTGTCCTGGAACTTGCTCTTGTAGACCAGGCTGGCCTTGAACTCACAGAGATCCGCCTGCCTCTGCCTCCCGCGTGCTGGGATTAAAGGCGTGCGCCACCAACGCCCGGCCTGCATTTTCATTTTCTAAAGTCATTTGCAATGTCTCCCTAAGTTTGGTCAGGCTTGGACTGCTTTAAATACAGCACCATGGAAGTGATGCTCATCATAAATGTTCATCCTGCTTATTGCTAGACCCATATCTTGAACCCTGAGCCACCTTCTAAGAACACCTGACTGGAGACAGTGAGCAGTGAGATGGCTCAGTAGGTAAAGGTGTCTGCCCCCAAGACTGACAACCTGAGTTTGATCCCTGAACTACATGGTGAGAGAAGGGAACTGACTCCAGCAAGTTGTCCTCTGACTTCCACAAGCATAACATAGCACACACACACACACACACACACACACACACACACACACACACACACACACACAGTGCAAAATAAAAATGTTACTTAAAAAATACTAGCTGGAGGCTCCCAAGTAACAAGGAAGCCAAGTCAGTTACAGGTCATGTGTTGTTGCTCCAGTGGGCATTCTCATTTTTTAATCATCTTGGTTCAGCCAGGCACCAGGCATCAGTGAAGAAGATGCCAAATGATTCCGGCTCCCAGACACAACCCACATCTCATCTGAGAACTGTGGGACAAAGAGAAGCCCTCTCCATGATGTCAGGCCCAGATTCCTGGTCTACAATATCATGGGGGTAGTTTTAAGTTGCCAAGTGTTGGGTTAATTTGTTATTTAGTGATAGCAAACCGCACACCATTTGCCAGTGGCCCCTGCAACCATTCTGTGCTGTTTTTCAAGAGTATATATTACCAATTCCATTCCTTTTTGATCTAGAGAGATACAGTAAGTTCAGAAGTTGCTTGTCAAAACCATGTCCAGTCTCAAGAAGCAAATCAAAAGTGCTAATTAAAAGGAACATATGTAGAATTTTGGGGTCTCAGGTTATAGCTGAATACATTTGGCTAGAAACTGCTACATGTGTTCAAATAGTTGTTATAGTCACTACTTGGGACAGTGTTTGAATTAACTTACGAGTTGAAGCCGGGCGTTGGTGGCGCACGCCTTTGATCCCAGCACTCGGGAGGCAGAGGCAGGTGGATCTCTGTGAGTTCGAGGCCAGCCTGGTCTACAAAGTGAGTTCTAGGACAGCCTCCAAAGCCACAGAAAAACTCTGTCTCCAAAAACCAAAAAAAAAAAAAAAGAAGAAGAAGAATTTTTGTTTGGTTTTTGAAAGAGGGTCTCTCTATGTAGTCATGACTGACCTGGAACTCACTCTTGTAGACCAGGCTGGCCTTAACTTAAGAGATTAACCTGCCTCTGCCTCGTGAGTGCTGGAATGCTCCACCATGCCCAGCTTTAATTAAGACGTTTTAAAACAAAGACCAGTAATCCCTTCCCCAACCTGAGAATATTTATTTCCCAGTTAGAGACAATTTATTTGGGAGCAGCCATCTTAACTACCCACACATCTCCAAAGGCCAAAGCCGTGTTTCTCAAGCAGGCAGTCTCACACAGTTCTTTTAGTTATTATAAAGAAAGCAACCATGGCGTTTTAGAGCCCTAAAAGGAGAAAAAGAAGGCTGTGATGAACAAAGATTAGGAAACCGGGAATACTGTTTTAATGGAAAATGAAATAATTAGGTTTTTAAATTTATAATTATAATCTCCCTTCAATTTGGAAAGTAAGCAATGTTACTGCAAACAGGCCTTATTTAGGAAGAATGTGGGATACTTAGATGAACTTACATAGATCCTCCCGCCTCTGCCTCCTGATTGCTGGGATTAAAGGCCCGGGCCACCACTGCCCGGCCCAAAAAGGTTTGTAAAAGATGATGGGGACGCGAGAGTGATGGACTCTCGGGAGTCACGCTGTCAGAACACTATTCTATGTCAAAGGAAAGGAGGATGCCTGGGCCGGGCTCTAGTAGAGCGAAGTTACTCTGGTACCTATGCAGTTCGTGGATGCTGGATAGAGATGACACCAGCCAAGTAACTGAAACAACCCATTCCCCAAGCCTCAGTACGTGGGTCGTTTTCCTACCTGTGGCACAGACGCGCCCCAGATCAAACAAAGCCCTAGACCTTCTCCAGGCAACCCAGTCCTCCGCTGCATTTATTTATTTATTTTTTCATTTCAGTCTGGCTCCATACTTTTTGGGGTCGGCTCCCACCCCACAGGCTCTTCAGCTCTCAATGGTCTGGCATTCCCACCAGACACAGCACGGCACACCCCTCTCCATAACCAGTGCCCTGTGTTCTCCAGGGCTGCGATCTCGGAATCGAAACTCCAAACCCAGGTTTGGAACCCCACCCGCAGCCACCTTCAGGGCAGTACAGCCCGGACACAGGCGCACTCCCCAGCCCCGGTCACCTGCTTGACGCCTCAGTCTCCACTTTGTGGACCACACTCCAGCATCCACCTCCCACCCGCGCCACGGGCCAACCTGAGCTTGGCCTCTTGGGGACGACCGTCACGCCCCGACGCGTCGCAGGGCTCCAGCGGCCAGGATCTTGGCTCTTCTCGACTCCCCACTTACACCTTCCCCTCCGCCACCTCCACCCGCCTCAGTCCCACTGGACGCCGCCATCCCTGATGGTCGCACTGGGCACAATTCCCGCTGTTCATTGGCTGTTACCTAGGCAACCGCGAGCAACGCCACTCCCCATTGGTCCACTCTTCTTCCGTGCCATCTTTGTGAGGGGCCGGGTGTTTTGGGAGGCTGGGCCAAATATCTGAAAGAGGGGTGGGGCTGAGCCTGCTGTCTCACCTCGAGCAGCCAAACAGAAAAGGAGGATCCAGGTTTCATCTCTCCAGAGACTTCCAGGCAGAAACTTTAAGCCCATATAAGGCCGAAGGTGTGTCCAAAGTGGCCACTAACTCAAGAGGTTCTGATTTTTATGTTCATAAACAGTTCCACCGCTAAGTATGAAGAGAGAATCTAAATCCAGCTTTAAAAGCTCAGCTTTCTAATTAGCAAGGCGCTACATTTTTGCATTCACAGGGACTCGTTATGAACCACATCCTTTGTATTTGAAATATATTGCCATTATTGGAGCAAATCTTCCCAAATATTGTTCCGAAATATCCGTGTGTCCATGTTTGTTTACTGGACCGTGTGCGTGCAGCATGATGTCAAGTTCTACCAGGCTTGGAAAGCCACGATCATTGCTGTTTCTCTCATGGGACTTACTATTACGAGACAAAGCAAACTGCTTCAAATTGTTTTTTGGTTGGGGATTTCTTCATGTACAGGTTAGAAAATGATAATGATGAAAATAATAATGGCTTTTCGGGACTTATATGAGAACACAATTTAAAAGAATTTCTTAGTTGCATGGTGGTGGCACACAATTTTAATCCCAGCACTCAAAAGGCAGAGGCAGGCAGATCTTTGTGAGTTCGAGGTCAGCCTGGTCTTCAAAGAGAGTTCCATGACAGTCTACAAAAACTACAGAGAAATCCTGTCTCGAAAAGCCAACAACAAAAAAATTAAAAAATAAAAGGATTTCTTCATCCACAGGTTAGAAAATGATAATAATGACAATAATAATGACTTTTCAGGATTTATATGAGAACACAATGTGTGTGTGTGTGTGTGTGTGTACACGCGCACGCGTGTGTGTGAAGATACCTGAAGAGGCCAGAAGAGGGTGTCAAATCCCCTGGAACTGGAGTTATAGGTGTTATAGGTGGTTGTGATCCATCTGATGTGAGTGCTGGGAACTGAATTCCATCCCGAGATCAGCAAGTGCTCTTAACTGTCGATCCACCCCCGCAGCACCCATTCTCCACTGTGTCTGGGTTTGGAGTGGACGTGCTTCACATCACACCCCTGCCCTCCTATCAAGCAAGCTCTTTTCTCCAAGGCTCCTGGTACCATTTATTTATTTATTTATTCTTTGGTTTTTTTGAGACGGGGTTTCTCTGTGGCTTTGGAGGCTGTCCTGGAACTCACTCTATAGACCAGGCTGGTCTTGAACTCACAGAGAACCACCTGCCTCTGCCTCCGGAGTGCTGGGATTAAAGGCGTGCGCCACCAACGCCCGGCTCTTGGTACCCTTCATATGCCCTCTGCTGCTTCCCTCAGTCAAGCAGGCTGTCCTAAATAAGCTCTTCCTCTTTCTCTTCGGCAACGTCTTATGTGCACGATGTGCCTTTTCTGTCTTTCTTCTCCCGTCAGTGACTCAGTTACTTCCTTTAGGAGGTGGCTGTTAGCACAGGTTCGTGTGCAGTTTTTGCTCACTCTTCAGACCGTGTTCATCCAGAGTGAGGACAGAGGCACACTTTTCTTCTTTTCACTAATGAAAACGAGCACTAACTGTGTCTAGACTTGATGTGAATAAAGTCATGGGCTTTTTATCATCAAGGGACCAAAACTTCCCTTAATGATCAGATAAAGCATTGAATCATTGGCTCAGACACTATGTAAATTGCTAGAGGGTTGGGATTTTTAAACTATTGAGATAGCATTGGGTGAACAGGACATCATTACTTCATTGTTGTCTTCTCAATTCTTTGAACATAGCAGGTGCTTAGCGACACAAAAATGATTTTGCAGTTTCACAGCCAGTTCATGGTTGGCACTCAACAAGTAGCTTAATAGCCGGGCGGTGGTAGTGCACGCCTTTAATCCCAACATTCGGGAGGCAGAGGCAAGTGGATCTCTGTGAGTTCGAGACCAGCCTGGTCTACAAGAGCTAGTTCCAGGACAGCTTCCAAAGCCACAGAGAAACCCTGTCTCGAAAAAACAAAAACAAACAAAAAACAAGTGACTAACAAAGCTATTAGGAAAGCTTCCGAACACCTGTCTGCCAATTGGAAGCTGGGGCGGGGCTAAGGACAGAGGGCGTGCCTGACCCGGGTTTGTCTTGTGGAACATGCGCAGTCTTTACAGAAGGTGACGCGAAAGCTGTGGAGGCCGTGATTGCGTAGGGGCAGGTTCTGATTGGCTACTGTTCGAGCGCGAGGGGCCGTACCTACGCGTCGCCAAGTAAACAGGGCAGGCTAGGGGCGGAGCTACGGAGGCCCCGCGCTCTGATTGGTCAGGCGGGAGGTGGGGAGTGCCGCGGATTGGTCGCGGCTGCGAGCTCGCTGGAGTGGAGCGCGCCGGGTCCCCGAGCCGGCTGCCTGAGGGATGGACGAGACGAGCCCGCTAGTGTCCCCCGAGCGGGCCCAACCCCCAGAGTACACTTTCCCGTCGGGCTCGGGAGCTCACTTTCCGCAGGTACCGGGGGGCGCGGTCCGCGTGGCGGCGGCCGGCTCCGGCCCGTGCCCGTCTCCGCCGTCCTCGCCCGGCCACGACCGGGAGCGGCAGCCTCTGCTGGACCGGGCCCGGGGCGCGGCGGCGCAGGGCCAGAACCATACGGTGGTGGCGCAGGCCCAGGCCCTGGCCGCCCAGGCGGTCGCGGCGGCGCACGCTGTTCAGACCCACCGCGAGCGGAACGACTTCCCGGAGGACCCCGAGTTCGAGGTGGTGGTGCGTCAGGCCGAGGTGGCCATCGAGTGCTGCATCTATCCCGAGCGCATCTACCAGGGCTCCAGCGGTAGCTACTTCGTCAAGGACTCTCAGGGGGTGAGCGCGGGGGCGCGGGCGTGGCGGGGACGGCGTCCCGGGACCAGGGAGAAGGGGAATCGAAAGGGTGCAGAAGAGAAACTTCAACGCCAGCGCTCTCCCCTTCCCCCGCCCCGGCGGTATTGGTGATGCTTCTGGGGACTAGAGATGGGGAAACCTCGCGGGATGAAGAAATCAATCAGAACCTTTTTGATGAGGGAAGCGTGAGCGGAAAGTGAAAAGAGGAAATTGACCAGATACCGGGCAGAGAGGTGCTGACCGATTCTGCTTTCCAGTCGGCCCCTCAGATTCAAACTACTGGCACAAGTATCCGGTCATTGCCTCCAGATTCGGGGCTTCAGGCCTATCCTCTTTCACCTTTTATTACCTTACTTTTGCCCAAAGCATTGCGTCCCTCTTCTGTGGGTTAGCTGATCCATCACGGGCTCTGAGGATTTAATTCTAGCCTCTGTGTTGTGGGGTTGTCTGTGCCGGGATCCCGAGTTTCTTTAACAGTCATTGGTGACAGCGTAGGTGGACTCATCAGTGCCGTCTGCCCTGGTTATTGCTCACTTCTGGGAAAAGGTTCACACCATTGCTTATGGTTCCTCGGTTTAGAACATGGGGCTTTAAACACAGGAGATTGTCTTCTGCCCTTTAATTTCTCCTTCAAGCGTATCAGCAGTTTTTACTGACCTTAATTTTGTTCCCTGCTTGTGTACTGGGGGTATGGAAATAGGATAACATGAGGTATGAGGTGACCAGGGCAGCTGAGAGGTGACCTATTATTATGTGTATTTAAATAATGGGTGTTAAAATCGCCTCAAAATTCCCTTGCATTTTTTTTCCAAGATAGTTTTTCAGTGTGTAGCCCTACCTGTCCTGGAACTCACTCTGTAGACCAGGCTGGCCTTGATCTTAGAGTTCCACCTGCCTCTGTCTCTCAAGTGCTGGGATTAAAAGCATGTGTCACTACTGTGAAGCTGGTCCTTTGCATTTTTTTTTGGTATGAACTTAAAATTTTTTTCCTTTAATTTTAAAAATTTTATTATGCATATTGATACTTTGTCTGCATTTATGTGTCTGTGCACCATGTTTATGCCTGATGCTGGGATAGTCCAGAAGGGGGTGTTGGAATCCCCCAACTGGAGTTGCAGGTGGTTGTGAGCTGTTGTGTGGGTGCTGAGAATTGAACCCTGGGTGCTCTGGAAGAGCAGCCAGTGCTCTCAGCTTCTGAGCCATCTCTCCAGCCTCCAAGTGTGCTCTTTAGATGCTGTTGTGTGTCTTAAAATGGCTGGGATGGGCTCTTACTTGTAGCTCTTGGTAGAGTTCATTGAATAATCCATTCATCCAGAGTTGTCCCTAAGACTACCAAAACCAGAGAGCAAACTGTCAACTTTGTTTGTATAAACTGGATTGGAGAAAGCTTTGAGAATATGCAGGTCCCTGATGCAGCTCCCAGCATAACAAAACAACTCAGCAAGATTTTTTATCTTTTTGGGGGGAGGGGACCAGAATGAGTTTTAAGGTAGTGGTTGTGTTTTGCGAGGCAGGTGGGTAATGGTTAGCATGTTGGCTGGATCTTACCATAGCTGTAGAAAGAGTTTTGTTTTTTCTCTCATTTAGAACTAAGTCAGGGCCAGGTGGTGATGGCACGAGCCTTTAATCCCAGCATTTGGGAGGCAGAAGCAGGCGAATCTGAGTTTGAAGCCAGCCTAGTCTTTAGAGCAAGCTCTAGGACATCCAGAGCTACACAGAGAAACCCTACCTTGAAAAACCATAAACACAAGTATATTGGATTAGTTGGGAAGGGGTGTGGTGCTCTGATAGGTGGGATCTGTCACCTCAGTAAAACACAAGGGGATTTTGTTACTGTTGTCTTGTTTTTGGTGGTGTTCAGGATCCCAGTTCTAATTTTCTGTTGTTCTCTGTTAGAGGTAAAATCTACACACAGATGTCTCCCAAAAATTATTAATATGATTGCTCAGCTCCCACTGAAAATGTGGTTTAGGACAGAGGACCACTTTCTAAATGCTTGTGGGAGGGACTAGACTGGCCCACAGATACATTATAGTAGGTATTGTCACCTTAGAATCTGTACCAGTTGTATTTATTTTATTTAATTAATGCTTAAATGATGCTTACCTTATGCCAGTACTGTTTTTAAGTGCTTTATGAATATTAACACTTATCCCCCATAAACACCTTAGAAGTTGGTACTATTTCAAATCTGCAGGTGATCCTGAGGTCCCTCCCCTAGTAAGGCAGGCATCTTGGCTCCCCAGTTCCTGCTCCTGGAAGCCAGGCATCTGAATTCACAGTTTCTCCTTTTAGCTGTGCTGTTGGTTAGTATTGGAGTTGCCTGTGTGTGACTGATGTTTTAAAATAATAATGAAAAAAAAAAGGTTCATTTATCTCAAATGTAATGGAAGTCTACAGGAGTCCCAGAACCTGCATGGCTTTTCATTTCAATCTCAGATTTAGCTGTTCTTAGCACGTGGCTACTCAAGCTTGTTTGTCAGCCACTGGAAGAAGGGAAGGAAAGAATGTGTCTCCACCCTTTTGGGCACTTCCTAGAAGTTGCACCAGATTTTTCTGCCTACATACTATTATTCAGAACATAGTTGTAGTAGTTGTCTGGGAGTTGTGGTTTTTATCTCGCTTACAAGATAAATTAGACATCTTATATCAGGCAGAAGGGGAAACAGGAGGAACCAGTAGTATGTGTAATAACTACTTTTGGGACAGTCTGAAAGATTTCTTTTTTAACATTTTAAAATTAATTTTTTGTTGTTTGTTTTTGAGACAAGATCTCACTATGTAGCCCTGGCTGCGTTGGAGCTCACTATGTTGAAGTGGCCTTGTTATGGCTAGAATTAAAGGTGTACAGTACCAGGCCCAGCCTATCTTGATTTTTATTTATTTATGAGTGTGTCTGCAGGTTTGTGTGCCACTTGTATGGGGGAGCCTAAGGGGGTCAGAAGTGAGTGTTCCATCCCCTGGAACCAGGGCTGTAGGCAGTTGGGAGCCACCTGATGTGGGTGCTCATGGTGCTGGCACTCTCTAGAAGGGCAGCTGGTACTCCAGTTCATCCTGAAAGACTCTGGACTGTGACAGCCTTCATTCCACTTCCTGGTTTATGGTAGTTTCTGCCAAAAGATGACCAAGAAAGGACCTGGCACAGTAAAATGGAAAATGCTAGATTAGAAGCCGTCATGGTGATGCCTGCTCACATTACCTCTGCTCACTTACAGTCTTGGTGCTTTCGATCTCATGTTCACTCAACTACAGATGTCTTTTCTCAGCGTTCACTCTGTTATGATTCTCATACTCCCAGGAATTGCAGAACACGTGGTCTATCTAGTTTAAGAAGATTAATGAGCCAGGCATGGTGGTGCAGGCCTATAACCCAAGCCCTCGGAAGTCAGAGGCAGGTGGAGCTCTGTGAATTTGAGGTCAGCCTGATTTACATAGTGCCTTGGAGGCCAGCCAGGGCTACATAGTAAAGTAAGACCCTGCCACCAGAGGGGGTGGGTATTAAGTGAGATATCACACATGAAAGACCCAGGTAGTTCCTGGTACTTAGCAGGTACATAGTTAAGAGGTTTTTTGTTTGTTTGTTTGTTTTCCCATTTTGCCCTTTTATTTTTGTTTCTCTTTTAAAACAGGGTCTCAGGTAGCCCAGGCCGACCTCAATCTAGCTATTTAACCAGGAATGACTTTGTACTCTTTGATTCTCCTGAGTTTCTGGGATTGCAAGCATGTTCTTCTTGTTGTATCATGACTGACTTCATTTTGTCCTTTTTTACAGTTATATACCTATTGACCTTTATAGTAGGCTTCTTCGATACATGATGTTGTGTAAGGCGTAAGTAGTGTAATTTTGGGAGGATATTCTCATAGCCACTGGGAATAGCAGTTAACTAATGCTCTTTTGTCTTTGCATAGAATTACCAATTGCAGTGTCTGTAGGACTGTCCACCCACATTTTCTAGGAACTTTATATCGTATCAGTATTTTCAACCTTAAAATATATACAAACACATACACATACATACAAAACCATCTTATTGGTTTGATTTTGTTTGTTTGTTTTGTGACTGGTTCTTTTTTTTTTTTTTTTTCTTTTTTGGTTTTTTTCGAGACAGGGTTTCTCTGTAGCTTTGGAGGCTGTCCTGGAACTCCCTTGGGAGTCCAGGCTGGTCTCGAACTTACAGAGATCCACCTGCTTCTGCCTCCCGAGTGCTGGGATTAAGGGCATGCGCCACCAACGCCCGGCTCTTGTGACTGGTTCTTACTATGTAACACTACCAGACCTGGAATTTTGTAGACCCAGGCTGGCCTTTAACTCAGAGATCCATCTGCCTCTGCCTTGTGAGTGCTTGGATTAAAGGCCTTCACTACTACTTTGGCTTGTTTTTATTTAAAAAAATTTTTTTAGGCAGGGGCTTATTGTATAGACCTGGCTAGCCTGGAGCTCACAGTGATGATTGACCACCTCTGTTTCCTGAGTGCTGGGATTAAAGGTGTGCACCATCATGCCTAACAAATGTTACTTTTAAAATCCTGTCTCAAAAAATAAAAAAAACTGTTTATTTATTGTATATGTGCATGTGCCTCTAAAGATAACATTTGCTTTTGAGACAGCTTTGGAGGCTGTCCTGGCACTAGCCAGTTCTCTCCTCCAACCACATGGATTCTGGGTCATCACACTTGATGGCAAGTACTTTTTAACCTGCTGAGCACTCTGACTAACCCCTAAATTTTTTTTTTTTTTTTTTTTTGGTTGTGAGCCTAGCCTTTAATGGCTGAGCCATCTCTCCAGCCCTAGCCCCTACATTTAAAAGAAAAACCAAAAACAAAACTTTTAACTAAGGGTCACTTCTGTGAATGTTTTCTTTTTTTTTTTTTTTTGGTTTTTCGAGACAGGGTTTCTCTGTGTTGTTTTGGAGGCTGTCCTGGAACTCCCTTAGTAGTCCAGGCTGGTCTCGAACTCACAGAGATCCGCCTGCCTCTGCCTCCCGAGTGCTGGGATTAAAGGCCTGCGCCACCAACGCCCGGCTCACTTCTGTGAATGTTACTATGCATACATGATTTACTTGAACTAAAGCTTTAAGTTGTTAGGAAAAAGAATTCCTTCCCTTTGTTTTTTACTTTTCTTTTTGAGACAGACTCTTAGTATGTAGCCCAGGCTGGCCTTGATCTTCCTGCTGGAATACAGGCCTGCACCATCACACCTGGATGGTTTTGTTTATTGGGTGTGGGGGTCTGTGTGTCAGCATTGTTTCCCAGGCTGGCCTTGTACCCTGGGCTCTAGCGATCTTTATTTAGTCTTTCTGATTGGTAGCTGGTACTACACCCTTATTCTGGTCATTGCTGCTTAGCTATCTGAAACTTAGGTTCCAGTAATTGTGGGTTCTGACACCAGCTAGTGAGAAGTCTCTTGGTTCTGTTTTTATTCATAGACTACTGATATGTAAGGTATCTGTACATTATTCTTCATTAAACAGGGAGATTAGTAAGTGGGTGTTAAAGAAAGATACTTTTAAAATCAGTACAGAACTGATACATTCTGGGTGTAACAGGAATTGACTGTCTAGGAGAGAAGATGGGGAGATAAGTCAGCCCTTTTCTTAGCTGAATACTGGTATTTAAATTTGAGGGGTTTTAGAGTTTGTCCTCTGTGGAAGAGAAGAGTATTTTTTTTTTGTTGTTGTTGTTTGTTTGTTTTGCTTTTTCCAGACAGGGTTTCTTTGTATTGTTTTGGAGGCTGTCCTGGAACTCACTCTGTAGACCAGGCTGGACTCAAACTCACAGAGATCCGCCTGCCTCTGCCTCCCAAGTGCTGGGATTAAAGGTGTGCGACACCAACGCACAGCTGATTAGTCAGTAGCATAGCTCACTGTATGCAGCCAATAAGGCTCTGGAAATTAGGGCAGAGGCTGTTTTGTGTCTGTTGAGGAAACCTGCAACGTGCTCACACAGACTAGGTTCTGATCAAATTTAAGCAGAACTGAATTACACTGAGGTCTATTCTTAGTCCTAGTCTCCCTCTCTCTGAATGTCCTTTTAGTTCTCTATTCTCCCTCCCCTTTCATTCCCTCAATTATTTAATCCAGACAGTATTCTCCAATGAAGCCCTTGTGTGACTGAGATAACCTTAATTTTTTTTTCCTTTGAAGAGGAAATTGAGGAGCCTGGCAGGTCAGTACATAAATGACACTTGTTTGCAATTTGGTCTTCAAGTTCTGCTTTCTTTAAGTGGAAGGATTTAATTTATTCCTGGTACTTCTCAGCCCTCACTGGTATCTGGAATCTTCACCCCCCTCACTGGAAGCTGGATGCTGCAAGCTGCACTGTTGAGGAGTTTGTTTCACCATTCTTCCCAACCCTGCTTTTAGCTGAGAGTCTGTGGCTGCTTTGGTTTTCAGAGACTGGGTTCCAGATGAGCATGCTAGCCTCTGTGCTAGCCACTTTGGTTGAGAAAGTAATTCTGTGGCAGGGCATGGTAGCACACACCTTTAATACTAGCACTAGAGAGGAAGAGAGAGGCAGGAAGATTTCTGTGAGTTCAACTAGTCTGGTCTATAAAACAAGTTACAGGCCAGCCAGGGCTACATAGTGAGACTGTCTTTAAATGAAGAGTAATTACAAAGACTTACAGTTCATATTTTACTTTTACCAACAAATAAGTTTGACTTTAAGAGTAAATTGTTTCATTCTGGAAGGAAAAAGAGAGTTCTGGGTTTATCTTGCCTTTTCAACTCCTTGCAAGGAATGTTTGAAGGATCTGGCTTCAAGATTTCTTTTTAAAGATTTATTTATTTATTATGAATACGACATCCTGCCTCCATGCGTGTCTGCACACAAGAAGAAGGGACCAGCTCTCATTATAGATGGTTGTAAACCACCATGTGGTTGCTGGGAATTGAACTCAGGACCTCTGGAAGAGCAGCTGGTGCTCTTAACCTCTGAGCCATGTCTCCAGCCTTCAAGATTTTTTAAAACATTTTTAAAAAATGAATCACACTGATTCTTTTTTTTGTTTTGTTTTTCGAGACAGGGTTTCTCTGTATTGTTTTGGAGGCTGTCCTGGAACTCACTCTGTAGACCAGGCTGGCCTCAAACTCACAGAGATCCACCTGCCTCTGCCTCCCAAATGCTGGGATTAAAGGTGTGCACCACCAACACCCGGCTACACTGATTCTTTTTAAAACTATTTATTTTTATTTTATGCACATTGATGTTTTGCCTGCATGTATGTCTGTGTGAGGATGCCAGATCTGATGGAACTGGAGTTACAGACAGCTGTGAGCTGCCATATGGTTGCTAGGAATTGAACCCAGGTCCTCTGGAAGAGCAGCCAGTGCTCTTAACCACTGAGCCATCTCTCCAGCCCCTTAACATTTTTTTTATTAATTTATATTTTACATTCCAATCCCAATTCCCCCTCCCTCCTCTCTTTTTGCTCTCCCCCCACTACTCCCTCCACCTTCCATCTGCTCCTTGGAGAGGGTATGGCTTCCCCTAGGAAGTCTACTAAGTCTGTCCAATCATCTTGTTGAAGGAAGACCAAGGCTGGCTTCAAGATTTAACTTGTTAGAAATGGGATGAGTAAGTTCTCTGGTACTCAGTTAATGGAGGCAGATGGGTCTGTGTTGTCTGCTGTGACCTACCCTAACTCAAGAAGTTATGACCTGAGTTATGCCTTATGACCCAAACAATCCCGAGTTGGCTGTGATTTAAGGGAAGAAGAAGAGTCATAAGATGAATCACTTGGTTAGCATATCTGCTTTTCTTCCTTTGAATTACCTGTTTGGATTCTGGAAGGAATGAGATAAATAAGTCCAGAGGGCCTAAGGTTCTGGGAAAGAAAACACTCAGAGTCTAGGTGTGGTGAAGCACACCTTTAATCTCAGCACTCAAGAGGTGGATCTCTGAGTTTGAGGTCAGAGGGTCTTCATAATGAGTTACAAGCCAGCCAGGCTACACAATAAGACCCTGTCCTATCTCCACAAACAAACAAGACCAGCAAAACAGATTAAGAGACAGGGTTTCTCTGTATTGTTTTTGGAGCCTGTCCTGGAACTCGCTTGGTAGACCAGACTGGCCTTGAACTCACAGAGATCTGCCTGCCTCTGCCTCCCGAGTGCTGGGATTAAAGGCGTGCGCCACCAATGCCTGGTTAGATTGTGTTTCTTAAACTTCTTTTTTTTTCAAAGTTTTGTTAACATGCAAGAGATGGGATAATAAGTCTGATAGAGGAAGTGTGTCACTGCTAACGGTGGTTCCATAATACTTCATGTCCTTTCATTTTCTCTGCTAGACTGGAAGCCAGCAAGCGCAGCATCCTACTGTCTGCACCCTTTTGGAGCTTAGGTCATAGGCATTTGCAGGGATGCTCAGCTTGCTACTTGCTCTTAACTGCTGAGCCATCTCTCCAGCCCTGAGTCTGTATGCAATTGATAGAAATGATACTGTATACACATACATACACCCTGGAAGTTGGAGTTTGAATGTACTAAGTTTCTGGCACTCTAAAATAAAGTGTTAATGGGGATAAATGAAACAGGAATTCTTACAATAAAATATAAGCAATTGATTAGTTGTAAATTAATGTTTCGGTTTTGGGGAAATGATTAATTTGGGGCCATTGATGAATCAATCAAGCCAGGTGGTGATGGTACATGCTTTTAATCCCAGCACTCAGGAAGCAGAGGCAGTTGAATCTCTGTGAGTTCCAGGACAGCCAGAGCTACACAGAGAGAAACCCTATCTCAGAAAAAAAAAAGTATTACCAAGTTGGCTTTTGGGTTTTGCTCCTAGAAACATGCAAACCCATTTCCTTTGAAGCACAGAGTTACATCAGAGAAGAGAGATGGGAAAAGCAAAGGAGTGAAACAAGAAGAATAAGGAGCTATCTTGGACATAGCTCTTTCTAGCAGCCTGTCTCCACTGAGTCAATATGTGATCTACTACTCAGCTACTCCAAGACTTCCAAATCACCTTCCCTACCCTCTCTTTCTTTGTCTATGTAGAAGATCGTTGCTGTCTTCAAACCCAAGAATGAAGAGCCATACGGGCAGCTTAATCCTAAATGGACCAAGTGGTTACAGAAGTTGTGTTGTCCATGCTGCTTTGGCCGTGACTGCCTTGTCCTCAACCAGGGCTATCTCTCAGAAGCAGGGGCTAGCTTGGTGGATCAAAAACTGGAACTCAACATTGTACCCCGTACAAAGGTCAGTGACCCATTTCTGGGAACTTTAGTGCTTTGCTAAAGGTTTGCTGGGCCCTGATCTCTCTTAGTGGAATAGAGGATTCAGGGAGGGCTTGTTTAAATCTGGGATACTCAACCTTTTGGGAGTGGGTGGTAGGGATAGGCTTACAATTTGATCATCTGAAAGCTATTCACAGAAGGACACATACATTTTATATACAATCTTAGGAATTCCACAGGTACCTCATATACATTTATGGGCTTCTCATGAAAGACAAGTGTTTTTGTGTTGTTGACACTGATGCAGGAAAGGCTCATAACTCATTCATGTTCTCTAATGAGGGAGCTGGAAGGATACCTAATGATTAAACAGCTTATAAAAACACCATAAGACCCTTCACCAAGCAAAGTTATCTGCCACAGACAGAGACCGTTATGGAAAACTGTAACTGATCAAAATGCAGAGATGTGGACTATAGTCCCAACTAATATGTGGCAACTCTTACGGGCAAGTGGATGGAAAGACTGAAAGAGCCAGAGGAATAGGGAGCTTACTGTAAGATGTCTTCTAGGAATGTCAGAAGCTACATCCTTAAAGTCTCACCAAAATGGCCTAAACATGAGCTGAACAAGACCTCCACAACAGACATGCTAACATGGAAGGGGGAAGCTCATAAGGCCTGAAGCCTGAACAAAGATCTACAGGCAACTAAGGAATTCTGACAGCAGTTCTTTCCAAATAATGGACAGAACTAGAAAGCCATTCTGAGTGAGGTAACACAGGCCCAAAAAAAGACAAATATAGCATGTACTCACTCGTAAGTGGATACCAGACATAAAGCAAAGGATACCCAGCCTACAGTCCACAAACCCAGAGAAGTTAGAACCCTCTTCCAGATCTATTCTTGTGAAAGGATTCTATCCAGCTGATCAGAGCATCTGTCACTTTGGAAACAGGGCCCATGTTGTGAAGGTTGTAAAGGTGCTTCAAATAGTAAAGTTGTAGTTCTCAGTCACTGGCTGTTTTGTCCCTTGTTCCTGTGAGCTAGTGAAAGTTTCATTCGTCATACAGGGAAGAGTGCTGTGCTGGGAAAAAGAGCTGCAAATGAACCTGATGGCAGGGAAGAGAGGCTTTACTGTGGGAACAAGCCAGGGTTTCTAAGTGGAAACTGGGAAAATTGCTTTTTTTTTCTTTTTGAGATGGGGTTTCTCTGTGTAACAGTCTTGGCTGTCCTGGAACTCTCTTTGTAGACGAGGCTGGCCTCAAACTCACAAATATCTACCTGCCTTTGCCTCCTGAGTGCAACACCTGGTGGAAAATAGTGTTAAGAAACCCCCCCCCTTTTCTTTCTACATTTATTTATTTTGCATAGCAGGGAGCACATAATGCCAAGGCTCACGTGTGGGAGTCAGAGGACAGCTTCTGGGAGTTGATGCTCTTTTTCCACAGTTACTGGTTCTGGAACCAGACTCAGGTTGTTAGGTTTGGTGGAAGAACCCTTACCCACTGGACCATCTCACTAGCCCTTTTCTTTTCTTTGTTGCTCTTTTTTCTTCTCTCCTCTTTTTCTCCCTCCCTTCCCTTTCCCTCTTTTATTTCCTTTCCTCCCCTTCCCCCTTTGAGATCAGGCCTCACTCTATAGCTCATTCTGGCTAGGAACTGACTGAGTAGACTGGGCTGGCTTCAACCTTGTGTGGTACTTCCTGGCTTTGCCTCTTAAATGCTGTGATCGCAAACATGTATTTCCATGCCCAAGTCATTCGTATCACAAAGGTTATGAGATAGTTAATATTGTGTGGCTTTGCCACCTCAGAGCCCTTCATTTACAGCTTCACAGATAAGGAAATATGAACTGAAGAAAAATTGTGGGAGATTCTAGAGGCCAGACTCAGAAGTAATATATATATATATATAATTTTATCAACTTTCTATTACCCCAGATTAGCCGTATTGACTACCCTGGACCATAAGACTGAGAAATGCTTTCTCTTCCCTGAAAGAGGAACATTATTACTGATCATCCAGCTGTTTTCTGCAACAGTGGTCTTCTTTCTTAAACTTATCCTAACCTAAATCTTTTCTCTTTCCCCTGTAGGTAGTATACCTGGCCAGTGAAACGTTCAACTACAGTGCCATTGACCGAGTAAAGTCCAGGGGCAAGCGGCTTGCACTAGAGAAAGTGCCAAAAGTTGGCCAGCGGTTTAACCGAATTGGACTACCACCAAAGGTATAGATTGTCCCTATCTGACTTAACAAAGTTGATGGTCTATGGTGGCATAATCACTCAAGAGGGGGAAGCAGGTACCGACAGACTTGAATTGGGCATGTGAAAGACCTCCTTCTTTCTCACTTCTGTCAGAGATCTCAAGGTGGGAAATAGCTCTCCAGGGAATGTGACCTCAGAGTTCTCACTTTATTCCTTTAGTGTCTAGACCATTTGGTTAGGCTTCTTCAGCTTGGGTAGCTGACCCTCTTCCACTCTGTTTCTCCTATCCTTACAAGGAAATGAAGGCGTGATACTTGTAGAACGTTCCTCTTCTTTGACTGAACTCCACAGAGTTGTTGTGGGTCTCCTCCTTACTCCTGTGGTCTTTAACGTGGCCTCTACAGATATGATTTTGTTCCTTCCATCGGGTTGTAGGTCGGGTCATTCCAGCTCTTTGTTGAAGGCTACAAAGATGCAGACTATTGGCTGCGGCGTTTTGAAGCAGAGCCTCTCCCTGAGAACACTAACCGACAACTACTGTTGCAGTTTGAGCGTTTGGTGGTGCTGGACTACATCATTCGCAACACTGGTGAGCAGCCAGGCATGCTCCATGCCTTGTGCCAGGCTTCTGAGGGTTGAGGTGGGCCTGCAGGTCTGTAGGAGCCAGACTCAGTACCTTGTGAGGATGGCATTCCTCTGTTCAAATGGGCAGACATGTTTAGAGGGCCTGGAAGACCAATTTTCTGGGCTAAATTTTGTTTAGATATAGTATCTGCAAGTTACGAGATGTAGTGAGGCCTGGGATTAGGATTTACTTGGCTTTTCCAAAGCACTGTGAAAAGTGCATTCATTCCTGATTCCTAGACATTCTTAGAGATTGAATAAGGCAGTATTGTCTTTTTATGACTTTCTGTTTTTTGAAAAGGGTTTCTCTATTTATCACTGGTTGTACTGGGACTCTGTGTAAACCAGTCTTGGCCATGAACTCAGAGATCTAACTGATTAAGTGGGCTATGACACCTGGAATATTCTTATATATTTTTTAATATGCCGGTGAACTTGAATTCGTCAGACCTGACCAAATCTACATGTAGCAGGGAGTTTTTGATTACTAATCTATCTCCTTAGGAGATTTTCTGATTTTTTTTTTTTTGGTGGTTTAATCATAACAGGTTTTGTGTGTCTAGAACTTTTTCTGTATCATCTGGGTCATTGAGTCATAAAGTTGTTTTTAGTGTTAAATTCTTTTTTTTTTAGAATTATTGGTAATATTTGTACTTTCATTTTTGAGGCCCCCCCCCCCTTATTCCATCTAGCTGAAGGTTTGCTTGTATGTTTTGGGTTTTTGAGATAGGGTTTCACCATGTGACTCTGGCTGTCGTGGAACTATCTATGTGGACCAGGCTGGTCTCAGTCTCACCAAGATCCTCTGCATCTGCCTCCTGAGTGGCATGACTAAAGGCATGTGCCACCACTGGTGCTCCTAAAGACCAGCTTTTGGTGTCACTGCTTTTCTGTTGTTTGTTGATTGTCTGTTCAGTGTACTTCTGGCCCAGTGTTGTAGCTCTCAGTTCAGTTTGTTCTTCTTTCTACTCTGCAAGAGATTAGGTGGAACTGTTATTTGTAAGCTTTCTCACTTTGCAGGGTAAGCATTTATCACTATAAATCTATCACTAAATATCCTACTGTTATGTTCTGTACAGTTTGGTAAGGTATATATTTCTTTCATTGTCTCTTAAGCTTTTCTTAGTTACCATTGTGATTTTTTTTTTCATTCTTTGGTTATGTAATTTTGTAAGTTTTCTATTTTCCTTACCTTTTCACTTAAAGAAAATACTTTACAGCTTTTCTTTGGTGTGTCCCAGTTGTTAGTGTTGTATTTAGGACCTACTATTCAGCAAAGGGCTTCTTATGGCCACAGCTAAGGGAATAGCTGAGATCACTAAAACTGACTGACAGATGGGTCACTCTGCAGTGCAGATACGCTGGACAAAGGGGTGATCCACATCCTGGGCGAGACAACAAGAAACTTGACTCTACTCAGAAGGGAGTTTTTGTTTTAGTTATATAAAACTTATGCATTATTTATTTCTGGACCTTTTTGTTTAATATTTTCAGAGCAGTTAACCATGGGTAACAGAAACAACAGGAAGCAAAGCTATAAATAAAAGAAAGCTATGAAATAAAGTTAATAACCAAGCAGTAGCAAATAGAAAACTGGAAAACTGGGCACAGCAGCTCATGCCTGTATTCCAGGAATGAAGAAATAGTGCAATGAGTTCTGGACTAGCCTGAGCTACACAGCAAATTCCAGAACAGCCTGGACTACAAGGTGTGACCTTGCCCCCCCAAAAAAAGGAAAATAGAAAATTTACAAAATTGCATAACCAAAGGATGAAAGAAGAAATCACAATGGTCACTAAGAAAAGCTTAAGAGACACTGAAACAAACCTTACCAAAATGTACAGAACATACCAGCAGAGTATTTCATGATAGATTTATACCTGTAAATACTTAACTGCAAAATGAGAATACTCACCGAGGCCCACCTCTCTACCTGAGGGCTGAGACTAATAGTGTGCAGCACCCAGCAACAGAATTTTCATTCATTTATTCATTTTCTATTCTTATTTATTTTGATGCTTAAATTGTCCCTGATTTGGTCAGCGCTCATGTGCTCTTCTGTATCTGTTATGAACACTTCCTTAATTTCTAGCACAAGATGTTCTGGGTTCATCTTTAGTCTCAAGCTGGAATCTGTCATTTCTTCTATGTTCCTTTTACTGGAAGAGGGTATATTTATAGCTATGAGAATTTATGAGTTCATATGAATACCTGCATTTTCATTCAGACTCCAGGCTCATTTTAGCTGCCTTTCTGTTTAATTTATAATTCCTTTCCTGATACAGACCAGGCTCTCATCACAACTATTTACAATACAATAAATCCAGAAAAAATATAATAAATTTACTTATTTGTTTAGTCTTAGACAACACAGAAAGTAGTTTCTTAATTGCTAAAGGGAGGAAAAAATAAGAGGTAAATGTGAGGTTTTGTAAAAATCATTAACTTTTCCTCAAGTTGCAGAATTATCCAGTATTATTGTTTCCTCATCCCCCCCATTCTCCTCCTCTTCTTTGCCTCTTTTACTTCCCCATTCCTTTCTTCTCCCTACTCTTTTTTTTTTTTTTTTTTTTTGAGATATCTTCTACCTGTACTGGCCATGTATGTTCGCTCTTCCTGCCTCAGGCCTCACTAATGTCAGGATTATAGGCTTGTGACACTATACCCACTACAAGAATACTTTGCCCACCTACAGGGATATTTTATTCATAATGTGTGTTCATCTTTAAGAATATGGCTTACCAGCGTTGGAGAAATGGCTTCATGGTCTTCCAGAGGTCTTTGGTCAATTCCCAACAACCTCATGATGGCTCACAGCCATCTGTAATGAGATCTGGTGTCCTCTTCTGCCCTGCAGGGATACATGCAGGCAGAACAATATATGTACTAAATACATACATCTTTAAAAAAAAATTGCTGGGCGTTGGTGGCGCACGCCTTTAATCCCAGCACTTGGGAGGCAGAGGCAGGTGGATCTCTGTGAGTTCGAGGCCAGCCTGGTCTACAAAGTGAGTTCCAGGACAGCCTCCAAAGCCACAGAGAAACCCTGTCTCGAAAAACCAAAAAAAAAAAAAAAAAAAAATTAATGGCTTACGCCAGGAGGTAGCCACAGCACAAACCTTTAATAATCTCAACACTCAGAAGGCAGAGGCAGGTAGATCTCTTTGAGTTCGAGGCCAGCCTGGTTTACAGAGTGAGTTTCAGGCCAGCCAGGACTACATAGAGACACCCTCCTATCTGGAACCCCCCCAAAAAAAAAAGGCTTACCAGACTCATTTTCATTTTGACAAATCTTTTTGTTTGCTTTGGGTGTGTGTATCTGTGGGTGGCCTTTCCATAGCATAACCCAGACTGGTTTGGTGTTAACTCATGATCTTTCTACATCAGCCTTCTGACTGACCCTCTTTCTCTCCTCTTTTGCTGTTCTTTTGAGACAGTGTCTCACTTTGTAGCTCCAACTGTCCTGGAACTTGCCATGTAGACAAGACTGGGACTTGAAGAGATCCCTGTTTCCCAAGTGTTGGGACTAAAGATGTGCTCTACCAACCTGTATAGCTTGAGTTCTAATTCCCATGGTTGTGATTTTTTCAGTTCTCAAATTCTTCTTGGTTCTCTTTTTTTTGGTTTTTCGAGACAGGGTTTCTCTGTATTGTTTTGGAGGCTGTCCGGGAACTCACTCGGTAGACCAGGCTGGCCTCGAACTCACAGAGATCCGCCTGTCTCTGCCTCCCGAGTGCTGGGATTAAAGGCCTGCGCCACCAACGCCTGGCTCTTGATTCTTTTTTTTTTTTAATATATATTATTTTCTATCGTTTTCTGCTGATATTTTAGTCTTGCTTTTAATCTTACTTTTTCCCCAGGTGTTTTTGAGGCAGAGTCTTACTTAGCCCAGGCTGACCTTGAACTCCTGATCTTCCTGCCTACACCTGTGTGCTGGCATTGTAGGCATGTACCTCCTGTCTGTGTGTTTTATCTTCCTGAAGATGATAAATATTTTACTATGTCAGATGTCCCCCTTGCTTTGCAGCTCTCTATTGACACTTCTTTATTGTGTTGTTTTTTGTCTCTGTGCTTGGTTAATCAGATAGTCAGAAACTGTAAAACTCCTAGAAAAATTCTGGTCTGGGGTATGACAGTTATGCCTGCCAGTGCCTAAGTCACCAGCAGCCCAGGGTCACCTTAGCCTCAGGTATTGAGGAGCAGCTTGGTTTGTTCCCAAGATGGGCGGCAAGTTTTTGCTGTCTAGAGCCACAAGACTATAAGTAAGGCCACTTCCCAGCCTTCTGGTCCCCTCCTCCCAAATCAGTCAGTAGGCTACAGAAGCTATAAGGGCTGGCTTCTTTCTGTGGGTGCTCTTTCTCTCCTGGACCCAGCTCTTAGATTTTTTCCCTTCTTTTTTCCATTCCTCCAGACAGTCTTGTAGTAAATAAGCTAGGCTGGCCTTAAATTTAAGATTCTCTTGCTGCAGCCTCCTGAGTACTGGGATTTTGACTCCCAAAATTTTTATTTTTTTAAATTAATTAATTAATTAATTTTTTGGTTTTTTTGAAACAGGGTTTCCTCTGTATTGTTTTGGAGGCTGTCCTGGAACTCGCTCTGTAGACCAGGCTGGCGTCGAACTCACAGAGATCTGCCTGTCTCTGCCTCCCGAGTGCTGGGATCAAAGGCGTGCACCACCAACGCCTGGCTGACTCCAAATTTTTATAATTTTCCAGGGATCTTAAAATGTTTTATCTGCCCTGTAGTTGGTCTCAGTTTGAGGGGTGGGCCTAAGTGCTTAAGCCATCATTTCTAAAATCAGACAGGTTATTTCTATTAACTTTATGTTTCCGTTTGCAGACCGAGGTAACGACAATTGGCTGATTAAATATGATTGCCCAATGGATAATTCTAGCTGTCGGGTAAGAGGTTGATCTATATCTCCATGGGGGGGAGGAGTAACCCTTAAACAGTAGAAACACAGAATAAAGATTTAGGTCACAAAAATTCAAAAGAGTCAGAGAAACACAGGAGTTTAAAGTTAATACTTGGTGTAGTTTTTTTCAATGTGTTTTAAGGACCACCCTGCTGGGTAACAGTCATTGGAATAGCATCAAGAAAAGGAGTAACTTTGAAGCACACTGCATACTCTTTCCTGTGAGCTGCATGCTGCACCGTGGCGTAGTAAAGGTTGGAAAGTATTGCATTAAATGAATCTGCCTAATGCTGTCTACCCAGTGGCTCCTGAGGACTCAGATTCCACAAGTTTAGAAAAAGCTGCTTCAAAGCCTTTTCCTTTAAGTTTTTTTCTTTTGAGATTCATTTCATGTGTATGAGTGCTTTGCCTACACATGTCTGTACACCACACGTGTGCCTGGTGCCTTCAGAAGCCAGAAGAGTGCATATGATTTGCAGATGGCTGTATGCCACTACCCGGTCCTGGGAGTCAAACCTATGTCCTGGAAAAGCAGGACAATGCTCTTAACCTCTGAGTGGTCTCTTCAGCCTCAACACCAGGAAATTCTGATGCAGGGATCTTGGAGTTGCAATTCCTGTTCCTGTGGTGACCCTAGTGGAGCCTAAAGAAATTGTGGAACTAAGTAGACATAGTGTCCCTGGTGTAGCCTCCAAGGCTGCTCTGTCTTTCTACTCAGTTCCTGTCAAGGCACGCAAATGTACATGTCACATGATGATCAAGGGCCTCTCGCAGTGTGCATGATACACACCTGTAATTCCAGCACTCAGGAGGTGGAGACCAGCCTGAGCAGTACAGTAAGAACCTTGTCTCTAGGAGTGGACACTCCTGAGAACCTTGAGCAGATTATAAATGAGGCAGATGCACTAATGCACTAAGTCCAGAAAACAGGATGAGACCAGTAGAGGTTAGACTTGAGTAAGCTGAAGGAGGGCTGAGATGAGGTGTCTTGTTACTGTTTTATTGGAGTTTTTGAGGCAGGGTTTCTCTGTGTAGCCCTGGCTGTCCTGGAACTCACTGTGTTGATCAGGGTAGCTTTGAACTCACAGAGGTCCTCCTGCCTCTGCCTCCTGAGTACTAGGGTTGAAGGTGTAAACCATTCCTTTTCCCCCTTCTTGCTGCTATTTTAAAGGGCCTGAGAAAGTCTCTCTTTTTTTCTGTAGGAGACAGATTGGGTGGTGGTGAAGGAGCCTGTCATCAAGGTGGCTGCCATAGACAATGGGCTAGCTTTCCCACTGAAGCACCCTGACTCCTGGAGGGCATGTAAGTTAAGAGCAGTGGGCTGTGCTCTGAGCCATTGCTACAGCAGGTTTGGTCTAAGAATTGATAAAATACTGTAGCCTCTGGCCTTTTACACAGTGGCCCCAGCATATGGCAACTGTTCCATATTAGAAACTATTATAATTTTTACCATTTATTATTTCTACTGGAGTAATGGTTAATGAGACAGTAGAAGCATATGGGCTGCCTGTGTGGCATGTATAAGGCCCCTGGGTTCCATCCCAGTTTCTGCAAAGTAAATAATAAATCAGTATAAAGGTGAGTTTTCTTATTTCCTCTTTGCATCCTTTTTTCCCCCTGTCAAAACAGGGTTTCCCTGTGTAACAACCCTGCCTGTCCTGGAAGTCGTTTTGTAGACCAGGCTGGCCTCAAACTCACAGATCCACCTGCTTCTGTTTCCCCCAGTGCTGGAATTAAAGGCGTGTGCCACCATCATCCCAGTCACTTTGCATTCTTAAAAAACTCATCTTTTCATAAGTTACTTCATTTGGGTTTCTGCAGATAAATTGCTGCCAATGTCCTGTCTTCCTTGGTGTACTCCACACCCCATTTTAACTGAGAATCTGTGGAAAGGAAAAGAAATGCCAGTAGGAGTCACCAGCTCCTTTTGTAGCACCAGCAGTCATTTTCAGGATCATCTGAAATCTAGCAAGTAGTTACATCTAAATAGGCTTCTTTGTGGGAAAAAGCTCTGAGATTAGGCAGCTCTGGGAGTGGCTCTTGAGTCCTGTGCTTACTAGTCATGCAGTCTTAGGGTCAGCAGTACTTGGTGGAAATGGATTTTGTTGATTTTCTGTGTATATCAGGGAAGAATTGTTTTCTCCTTGGCAGACCCAGGATGGGGGAGGTTTCTAGCATCAGCTTTGCTTTGAGCTTTTTCTCTTTTCAGATCCTTTTTACTGGGCCTGGTTACCCCAGGCAAAAGTCCCATTCTCCCAGGAGATCAAAGAGTTGATCCTTCCAAAGATTTCAGACCCTAACTTCGTCAAGGACTTGGAAGAGGACCTATATGAACTCTTTAAGGTCAGCCCCCAGGAGAAAGGCATTCTCCGTGGTTCATCTAATTAGTCCAGAACAAGCCAAGAAAGATACTGTCTCACACTTAACTGACTTGAGTTAGCCAGAAGAGCAGGGTTACTATATACCAGCTGAAGCTGGTTTGTGAGGATTAAAAGAAATGGCAGCCCTGGCGCTGGGATGATGTAACTCGGTTTGTAGAGTGCTTACTTAGGATACAGAAAGCCCTGGATTCCATCTCCAGCACCATCTAGATCCTGTGTGGTGTAGCTCTTAGCAGTGGGAGGCAGAAGGATCCAAAGTTCAGGATCCTAAGGGGCAGGAAATACTCTAGTTACTTCCCAGCCCACTGCTTCCTTGCAATGTACTTAATAAACTACTTAATTGGGGGAGAAAAACTAGGTTCCTGGGAAGCATTCATGTGAGTTCCATCATCTTCCTCTACCTTTCTCTTACAGAAAGATCCTGGTTTCGACAGGGGCCAGTTCCATAAGCAGATTGCTGTCATGAGGGGCCAGGTAAGCCTGGGACATCAAGTGTATGTATGCCCTGTGTGTTTGTGACTCTGCCCTAAAATACAGGAGAGGAAAGGTAGCCTGCAATTCCCTTCCTCTTCCATAGTGTTGATACCAATCCGTGTTTGCTGCCGCACTCCCTGAATGTTTATCCCTATACTAGTTGCTGGGTACATTATTGGTAAATAAACCAAGCATACTCTGGCCTTGAGCTGCTCAAGGTTGCATGCCTAGGTGGCTGAGAACTAGGCTCTGAGCCGGGTCACCCCACCAGTTACAGGTTCTGTGATGCTGGATATGAGTCTGAATTTTCTTGTTTATAGAATAGGGTAGTAACTGTACCACTTGTTGTGGACAAGTGCATGAGAGAATTCATGGTAAGAAATGAGAAAAAATGTTGCCTGGCACATGGTAAGTACGCTGACACTTGTATGGTTATAATTTAATTGTTTGAGTTACAAGTTGTATTATACTTCCTTTCAACTTCATCTTCAGAGGGAGCTGTAGAAACGGAACATTGTCAGGGACCAGCCTGTTCTACATAGTGAATTCCAGGGCAGCCAGGACTGTGTAGTTAGATCCTATCTCAAGAACAAAACAAAATTGTAGGTGTTGTATAAATTAAAGAATGCTCAGGGGCTGGAGAGATGATCATTGCCCCGAGTCATTGGTCTGTCTGGAGGCTAACTAACTCAGCCCTGCTTCTGGGCCTGGGTGGTGACTGGGTTGGTCAGCCTACCAGCTTTCCCTCATTGTCACTACCTTTCTCATCTCAGTCCCTTGCCAACACTGTAGCAGCCTTCACATTACACCCAGCTAAGGTCGTCATCTAGGGTAGCAAAAGGTAGAGGAGAATAGCAGGTGAAATTTTATCTTTCTACCTCATATTCTTAATGCTTTTGGAACAGCTTTTGCATTTTAAAACTGTTGGCAGAAAAAAAGCAGCAGGCTGTGATATAATATAAGCAAAGAAAGCATTGGTTTGAACATAGGAATTGCAGTTTGATTGCATACCCAGGGGCAGACCTACAGTGTGTTCTGGCAAAGGACATTGGAGAAGAAACTTACAAGGAACCTAGAAAAGTAATCTGACTTTATGTCACTTGTTTTGAAACTTTTTGGATCTGCTGATGGACTGTGGATAAATAATCATAGGGTAGGACTGTGTCCTGGCCTCCTGACTCAGAATCATGGTTTTGCTTAGTCATACACACTTAGCCAGTTTACCCACCCTGCAAAATGACAAGGCCAGGCACGTTGATACTCGATCTTTTTGAGGCTGAGGTAGGAAAGGCTTAGCTGAAGAGCATCTGCCTGGGCATATGAAGCTCAGGTTTGGCCTCCAGCACCACAGATTATAAAGGGGAGGGGGCCTCAGTGTCAAAGGGAGCTTTATTTTCAGTGTACCCCTGTAATTATCCCACATTCCAGCCCCACAGCCATGCAGCCTTGTTTCTTTGAACTCTCCACCTTCTGGGTCATATTTCCTGTTTTATGGCCTTAAAGGGTTAAAAAAAAGTATTTGTTTTCACTGGGTTTCTACTTCTTTGTTTGCTTGGGGTTTTTTGTTTGTTTGTTTGGTTTTGGTTTTTCAAGACAGGGTTTCTCTGTGGCTTTGGAGGCTGTCCTGGAACTAGCTCTTGTAGGCCAGACTGGCCTCGAACTCACTGAGATTTGCCTGCCGTTGCCTCCCAAGTGCTGGGATTAAAGGTGTGTGCCACCAATACCTGGCTGCTTGTTTGTTTTAAGGGTCTCACCATAATATCCAATTGGGATTCAGATTCCTGGCCCTCAAGCAACCTTCCCAACCTTCCCTTCTGAAATTGGAACTACAGGCAGATACAGTGTTTTAAAATATTGTTGGTGAGGTTGTGTCCACTGTCTATGTATTGCCCATTTATACACCTACATTCTCTTAATTTTTTTAGGGATTATTTTAATTTTATTGTATGGGTGTTTTTGCTTGTATGTATATCTGCACCCTGCTTGTGTGACTGGTGTCCATAAAGGCTGGGAAGCAGGTGTTAGATTCCCTGGAACTGGGATCACAGATGGTTATGAGCCACCATGTGGTTGCTGGGAATTGAACCCAGGTACTATGGAAGAGCAGCCAGTGCTTTTTAACTATGAGCCATTTCTCTAGCCCCTAAATTTTAAAATTTTCATTTAAAATTCTGTGTGCGTATCTGTGTTTGTCGCTGTGAGTGTGGTGCCTTCATAGTCCAGGAGACAAGCTGGAGTTTCAGGTGCTGTGATCCCCCTGACACGGGTGCTAGGAACTGAACTCAGGGCCTCTGCAAGAGCAGCACACACCCTTAGCCACCGAGCTGCCTCTCCAGCCCTGTATTCCTACTTTGGTAAACAGCCTGCTTCTGTGATATCTCATTGGTATTTATTTTGATTTGAAAGAGGGGTGCTCTTTGTAGAGGCAGGCTTGGATATTAGGATTCTCTCACCCATTTTTGTTTCTTTCAATGCAGATCCTAAATTTGACCCAGGCCCTAAAAGACAATAAGAGTCCCCTGCACCTTGTCCAGATGCCACCTGTGATTGTTGAAACAGCCCGATCCCATCAGCGGTCTGCGAGTGAATCCTACACACAGAGCTTTCAGAGTCGGAAGCCCTTCTTTTCATGGTGGTAGCCCTAGGGGAGGCAGAAGGGACCCTGCAGGTGACAGGAGAGAGCAAGCCTGGAGAGGAAGAGGCTGGTGCACTGTGAGCCTTTCAGGCCCTTCCTCTCTGCTTGCCCCCTCCCTCAGGGCCTTCCCACCCACAGGGAGGAGCACCGTCAGAGACAAGAGTAGCCTGGACCCTTCAGAGTATTGGGGAGGCTGGTGGAAAGCTGGCTGAGGAGGAGGAGCAACTGCTTCCCAGCATCTGGTGGCAGGCTGGGAAAGTCCCATCCCGACAGCCTCTCCATCCCAGTTCCCTGTTACATTCTGCATCAGAAAGAAACAAACAACAGAAACAAATGCTTACAGGAAAACCCAGATTTGATCCTCTCGAGTCAGAAGCCCTTATCTAGAGCTAAGTTTGCTTAGACATGCTCTGATGCCTAGCAGTTGTTTACTCCCATGGACTGAGCTGTGTCCGAGGCCCATTGCTGGCCCACAGACAGAAGCCACACCTCTCCTTTCTGTTTTTGCCAAACTGATCCTCCCGCTGCCACACTGTGGCACTAGCTTCTTGTGGCAGTGAGCAGGCTTTAGCTCTGTACGTGTCAGAGGTTCTGCACACAATCTTTCTGTCCTCTGCCCTGCTGCTGCTTGCCTAGCACTCAGCTGAAATGGGAGAGGCTAGCCTTGGCAGTTCTGTTCTGCTAGGAGCATGTGGAGGTGATTGATGTAGCCTAAGTGCATGCTGGGTGCTAGGAGGAGTGTCCATGGGAGCCTGGCACAGCCTCACTTCCAGGCCCTTCCTTAGTCTCCATGCTTTTCTACTTGGTTTCTGTCAGTTTTGGTTCTGCAGTGGTTCTCTCGGGGTTGTGGGTCAGCCAGTTCATGAGCGGCCAGGACAGTGTCTTTGTTCTTCCTGTTACCCTGATGCCTGGAAAGCAACAGGACCTGGTTCTGCCTCCTAACTGGCAGTGCCCCACAGCTTCCTGCCTTCCTGTCCTGGGCTGCTTTCTCCTCAGCTTCCTGAAGAGAGGCCTTCACACAGTCCCCCAGTGCCTGCCCAGCTCAGCGTGCGTCTTCCTGCTGCCCTGTCTCCTCCCTGTCTACACCAAAGTGAAGAGTTGGGCTTCAGGAGGGAGTAAAAAGAGGGCCACCTGTGGCTGCGAGGCAGCAGTGTTCACACCCTGTGCTGTGGACCCCTGAGGGTTCTCACATTCTACAATTGGTCAGTCAGCCTTGGAAAGAAATTGTCTTGAAGGCTTGAAAAAAAAACCAAAGAAAGGGAATGAGGACCACAGCTGTATGTCTCATCCGCTTGCCTGGCTCTCACTATCCAGGCGACAGAGCAGAGGCACACAGCTCTCCCATCAGCTGGGGCAGGCTGCTCCCCATCCAGTCCAACCTAGGAGCCAGCTTACTGTCAGCTTCCACTTAGCCAACATGAGTCTCTGAGCACTGGATATGCATGCCCTGTGGACGAAGGCACCGTTGTTTGCCCCATCCTGACAATCCCCGCCAGCCCACTTGGACTCTGGTCTCAGAACCATGTTTGGGAGGACTCCTGCCTCCTGATCACAGGAGCCTGCAGGGGTCCAGGTACGTGACATTCTTCACACCAGCCTGCTGGCGAGACCCCCCTGGGGTGCTGGAGAGAGCCCGAGATGCCTGGAGAGAGCCTGGGGCTCCACCAGGCTCTTGTGCACCGTCCTGCTCCAGACCAGCTCTGCCATCAGGAGGAATTGGGTCCAATGTAAGAGGGAGCCAGTGCCAGGCCTGATGGGCAAGGGTGCAGGCGTCCTTCCCTGCCTGTCTGCTTGAAGCCTGTACTCAGGTTGCCTTGAATGTGGAGACTTTGGGAGTGCCAAGAACCCAGAGTGTCAGGCACTTCCAGAACAGCCGTCCCCTGCCAGCCTGTCCCATGTCTAGAAGTGGAAGCTGGTTGGTGAGCACTGCTGCCCTGTTCTTCTAATGCACTGTAGAAATTGTATGTATTGTATTTAAATCAATGCAAATGTATGAATAACAAATCCAGTTCTGATCTCTTGGTCCAGTTTTCTTTGGGGGAAGGAAGATAAGGTAAATGCAATTTTAAGGCAAAGAAACATATTTTCATGGAGTTACAGAGAAAACAGTGTTTTCCCAAGACATTTTAAAACCTGACCTGAGTCTATTTATAGGACACAAGCTTGTTTTTTATATAAATGTTTGTTACAAACTTTTCTCTGGTAGGGGCTCTATAGTATTTGCCCTGGCCACTTCCTTGAGTCAAATTCTGGGATTAAGTGTAGAGCAGTGGTTCTCAACCCATGGGTTGCAATGCCTGGGGTTTTGTGTCCAAATGACCCTTTCACAGGGGTCACCTAAGACCATCAGAAATCAGAGACATGGCAGCAGCAAAAGTACAGTTATGAAGTAGTAATGGAAAAGAATTTTATGGTTGGGGAAGCACAACATGAGGAACTGTATTAAAGGGCTGCAGCACTAGGCAGATTGAAGCTAATTTAGAGAGGTTGGCTTTTCTCCTCCACCAGCAGAGGGCAGTCTTGCCATATAGGTAGCACCACTGTCCCTGAGGGTACTGGTTGGTGGGGAAGGGGAATGCCCGTGTGCCTGTAGTAGTTTAGAATAGTAGGAAGAGCCCCCCTCACCTCTAGGTTACGAGGCCATAGTGTGGTGTGTAAGAGTGATTGATTGTTCCTGTCCACCCCACCTGAGTATGGTTGGGCCCTTGGGCCTTCATGTTGCCTTCTGAGAGATAGTTTCCTTGCAACATACACACCTGGAAGAGGAAGCTGTAGCTCTGGGTCTCCTTGGGAATACCCTGTCCTTCCCTATCTGGCACAATAGGGAAGTCTCTATCTTGGGATTCTCTTCTGTAACAGACTCACAGAAATCTTGATGTAAATGTTTTTATTTTCCACTTAAACAAGTTTTCCCTTTGTACTGGCCATGACACAGGGTCTGAGACAGCTGGCTGCTTTATGGTGACAGTAGCTGGCAGTTAGTGACAGAAGTGGCGAGATGCTGCATCTCAGTGTGTATTACTTTCATCCCAGGGGAACGCCATGCAGCCCAGGTATACTGTTAGGTCTGAGGCATGAGCAGCCTTGTTATCCCTGGGCCTTGTTCCGGGCCAGGCGGTGGTGGCGCACGTCTTTGATCCCAGCACTTGGGAGGCAGAGACAGGCAGATCTCTGAGTTCGAGGCCAGCCTGGTCTACAGAGTGAGTGCTAGTACAGGCTTCAAAGCTACAGAGAAACCCGCTTTCAAAAAACTAAAGTAAAAAAAAAAAAAGTTCTACATAGTGCAGAGTTCAGTGAATGCTGGTTCTGGTTCTGATCTGAATCGAGGACAACAGTCCCATTACCGCTGTCATCACTTAGACACGGCCCTGCTCATGCCCCTCCTTGCTACTCCATAAGCCCTTTGGCAAAGTCCCTGCAACATCTGGGGAGGACCTCCCCACCCCTTCACTGGGTCAGTGTCTGATCTGGTGGAGGTAACCTGTGGGACCCGGCTTATTCCAGCTTCGGTGGACTCTGGCACTTGTCCTCCGGGAGTTCCCAAACTGCTCGCCGGAAGCCATGTCGGTGGTGCTGTCCTGTGGGTCGACCACTGTAGAACCAGGCTCTGGCGCTCTGTTGGGAACAAGAGTGTTATAAGCCAGCATCAACACGGAGAGCCTTACAAGTTTTATCACTATAAAATGCTGCTTAGAATAAAGAGTACCAAGAACTGTATGTCGGGTGAAGCAATTCTTTGCAACTCTGTATGTTAAGGCCAGGGAATGTGACACTCAGCAAGTCTCCTGACCTTTTTCTATCATTCATGGCATCATAAATCAGGCATAAATGACATCAGTTAATGCAAGCAATAAAGACTAGCTTGCCATCTTAGACCCGAGGACCTATTCAGTCCCTGCTGTTCAGACTGAGGGGATGATCCTAGCGGGGAAACTTGCACTGATGGTTTGTTTTACCTAGGTTCCCTGGGGCCCATTTCTCCTGGGCTGGCAGTGACATGGCCAGAGAAACTATTGCTTGTCCCCATAAGATCTCCATAATACCTGCTGAGATCTCTTCTCTGTAGTCCCTCAGCAGGCTTTAACCAGGCTTGCCTTGGAATGTAACCCAGTCTGCTGGGAATTTTTTGTCTTTCCAACAATACTCTCTTCTGCTGGCTTGCAGGAGTTACAGAATTTGGTAGTTCTGCTTCAACTGGGCTTTCTTTTCCATGAGGATCACAGATGTGACTCCAACATAACAACAGTCTTAGGTGCCACAGCAATATAGCATGAGCCGTAGGTACCTCACAGTAAGGCCTAGTCACCGGTTCAAGGTCACAGAGCCAGAGCAGTGGGCTGGCATCCCTTCTATCTTTTCCCTCAGACCTCCAGTCCCAGGCCCCTACCTCAGCCGACTACAGTGGTTCTGCCTTGGGGGCCTTTTCCTGCGCAGTCTTCTTAGGGCCTCAGCCACACGGTGATCCCCCGCACATTCCCAGATGATCTGGGCCCGCTCTTCAGCCAGCTGGTCCCCACTGCGCTGGAACAGGCCCTGGATCTGCACCAGCTCCGCATCCTGGAAGATGTTAGCAGAGGCCTGCTTTCGCCCCCGGGCCTCAGTTGAGACCTGCCACAGGGGTGGCTCGCTCACCACAGAGGCTGGGGTCCCCATCACCGTTGCTCTGAGGATAGAAGGTAGAGACATAAGCACTCCTGTAGCCATCAACAGATGAGGTGCTGTCAGCCAGGAGCTGGCCACAAATTGGGCAAGGGAAAATTAAAATGTATTCACAGAAAGGTAGGTACACATTTGCTATAACAGGCAGAGTGGAATGGGGGCTAGGAATATATCTCATTTGATAGAGTGCTTTTGTAGCATGCATGAAACACTGGGTTTGAGCTCCAGCACCACATAAACTAGGTATGGTAGTGCATGTCTGTAATCTAGCATTTGGGAGATGGAGGCAGGAGGATCAAAAGTTCAAAGTCAGGACTGGAGAGGTGGCTGCTCTTGGAGAGGACCAAGTTCAGTTCATGGTACCCACATGGCTGCTCACAGCCAGAGAAACTCTGGCCTCTGCACACCAAGCACATACATGGAACATGTTGTACATGCAGTCAAACACTCATACAAATACATCTTTTTTGGGGGGGGGGTTCGACACAGGGTTTCTCTGTATTGTTTTGGAGGCTGTCCTGGAACTAGCTTTTGTAGACCAGGCTGGCCTCAAACTCATAGAGATCCACCTGCTTCTGCCTCCCCAGTGTTGGGATTAAAGATGTGCGCCACCAACGCCCAGCACAAATACATCTTAAAAAGGAAAAGCTACAAAGTCATCCTCAGCTATATATTGAGTATGAGAACAGTATGGACTACATGGTGCCATGTTTAAAAAAATTGACAATAAATACAAGCATTTCCAGTTTGCTCTCAACTTGCTCACAGCAGGAGCCCTCACCCACACCTGATGTTCTGCTCTCTGGAAGGGTCTGAGTCATCACTCCACCCCTTTCAGAACTGTCACCCTCTCCCTTGCTTGGGCCTGGCCCATCTCACCACACTCACACTGCCCTACTTTCTATCCTAAGAATCCCACTTTCTTTTCAAGACTTAATACCTAAGGTAAATTCACAGAAGACATCCAGATAAAATCATAAAAGCTGTATTTTTACCTGGAAAATAGGAATAAGAAGACTTGTCTCTCAGGCACTATTATAGAACCCAGTTAAAACCTGTGTGGTAATTAACCCCCAGGAACTGGCACTTTCAGGTTAACGAGAAAGAAAAGGCTTCAAGTGAGGGTGTGTACTGTGTACTGGGTGATGCACTGCATGACAGCATTAATCCCCAAACACCTCTAGACGGTGGACACTGTTATTGCTACCCCACTGCAGAAGCAAGGGCCAGGGCCCAGTTGGACCCCATCCTTTGACTATACGGCCCCACAGTTTAAACTCAGACTGCTTCCTCCCATTTCCATGAGGAGTGAAGGACATCCCTCCTTATCCCACAAGGTGGAGTTGTGTCCAGTCACATGATTAGGTGACAGCATTATCCTCAGTCTTGAACCAGTGGTGTTCTCAGAAGAAAATTCCCAGTTTCCTTACAGAACTCTAGGGCTACAGCTGAGCCCAGTGCACAGAGTGACATGAAACTCGGAGGAGTCAGGGCTCTGCCCCTGCTTCTCCCATTCGCCAGTTGATAGGCCTCAGGAATGCCCATCACCTCCAGGCTGACAGCCTGCCATTGTGGGAGCAGGTTGAGGCTGGTGGCCTCAGAGGGTCTGTCTGCACTAGTGTTGAGTCAGTGATGCCATGACAAGGATGGGTAGCAAGTGCTTGCCTGCTCCTTGTTGGCTGGGAGCTGCATGAGTGGACATGTCTAACTAATTAGGCTCTAGACAGAGCCTCAACTAGGAGTTAGCATTCTCCCCACCCCTGTTTTCCTACGGTGAGTGGAAGTGTCAGAATCTGGCAGAAGTCTACAAACACTGCCAAGTGGTTAAGCCCTAGGTAGACTAGTCTGGGGTGGTAGAGAGGGGTGATGTCCCTCTTTCAGAATTAGCAGTGGCATCAGCAGGTAGCGGCTGTCAGCAGGAGACAATGGCCTGGGCCTGACTGCCCATGTTAGTTCCAGCACCCTCTACAGGGCTGCAGGCTTTCACTGGTCAGCCTCCAGTGAACTGAGTTAGTTACAACACAAGAAACCCGGGCAGTCCAGGGATCAACCTCAGCCACCCCCTAGGAATTCAGGCAGCAGAGTGAAGCTAGGATTCCAAGTAGGGTGAGATGGTAAACATTAGGAAAACTGACTTTTTATATTTTTATTGATTTATTTGTTGATTGATTGAGACAGGGTTTCTCTCTGTAGCTTTGGACTCTATCTGGCACTTGCTCTTACAGAGATCCACCTGCCTCTGCCTCCCGAGTGCTGGGATTAAAGGTGTGCACCACCACTGGCCGGCAGGAAAACCAACTTTGAAGTTGGGTCAGAACACTGTCAGAAAATACTTCCTGTCTCAATTCACTGTGTTCTGTCATTCCTCTCTGAGTTTCCCAGACAAAACCTTACCCCAGGAAGTTCAAGTGTATACTTGAACAATGGTACTTTGTAAAACTGGAAAACAAAAGCACAGGGCTATTAAAAGATTACAGCTGCAGCTTTTGTTCTGGAGCCGCCACAGAAGATAAGGGGTTGAGTGCAGTCGAGTAAGGACTAATTACAAAACCCTTCGGTTGGACACATGGGTTAAGAATGAACCCCAAAGGATATACTGAATGCTGAGGATGACAAAGTTCAGCTTATTGTGAGTCAGGCATTAAAGGAAGAACTGTACAGCTCTCAACAAAGACTTACACATGCTTCATGCCTCACTGGTGAGCCCACTGATGGCACCAACCTACAGTGGGGACATTCTCTGTAGCATGTGACATTAGTTCCACTGCTATCCCATAATTTCTCCATTCTGCCACCACCTCCTTGCTGGGAAGCATAGGTAACGCTGGAGACAGCACACTTAGGCGGGGTGGCAGTCCCTGCTCCCTATTCAGGTTGCTATCTTCGAATAACCCTGGCGATGGCAACACTCTCTCTAAAACACCCAGAGGTGTAGCTCAAGTTAACACTGGCCCTAGCCTGCTACTCTGCCCCTCTGGACGACAGCCAAAATCTATTGTTCCTCAAGTGGGAAGCCATGTTCAAATGACCCTGTGTCCCACATACTGCTGGCTTTCCAAATCTATACCCCAGAAGCGATGAAGAAAACCAGGTCGTTATTCCAGATCCATTTTCAGGCATGACCTGAAAATAAACTAGTAGATCGAGGTATAACTCCCTTTGAAAGAATTCAAAGCCCTGAGTTCCTGGATCACTGAGTGACGTTGGACAAGTCTCTTTTCCTTGGCTTCATTTTGTTCACCAAAATGGTGAGGGAAAAAAATCCTTACTGAGTACAGAGATGAAATATGAGTGCCCATCCTAGTACCTGGCATCCTACAGACACTCTCTACTCTGCATACTGGTTGAATGAAAAATGATGCCAGGGGAAAGCTACATAGAACCATGGTCATCATCACCGACATATTCAAACTCTACCCCTAACTTCATGGAAGAAAGCCTCTTGCTGTGTCAAGCACAGAACAGCACTTTCAGAGGGCTTTTTGGTCCTCATGTGAGGTGGCATCCTAATGTCCCTTGTTAGTGGGCACTATTGTTAAGTTCATTTTCCAGAGAAAACAGCTGAAGTAGTAACTTGCTCAACACCCACGGCAGGCAGGTGATCTCAGGCTATTAACTAGGTGGTCTGATCCGGGTGCCTACGCTCTCACCCAGTGTTACTTTGATTCTTCCAGATGGCTGGGGTGTTCAAAAGAATCAAGGGGGCAGAAGGTTCTGACACCTCTGAGAGCCTGCATTTCTGCATCTGGGGGTTTGGGAGGTCGCCACCGATCCACAGACAGGATTCCCACGCCAGCACTCCTCTGCGCTGGAGTCAGAGCGAGGGGAGCTAAAGCAGAATTCCATGGGGAGATAGATCAGCGTCAACAGATAGCCAGTTCCAACAGACCCCAAATAGGGATCCGGCAGTTAAGACGCCCACTCCAACCTCTCTCCGGCTTTTCGGAAGGGCAGACGCAGCTCTGGGCTTCCTGCCCTGAAGGTGATCGTATGGGCCAAGAGGAGGTGACTGGCAGGCCAAGAGCTTGGGAGAGGGTCTCTTGGCAGAGGGTACAGGGCGCCATCCCCAGCACAGTCGGCCCCAGGGATCAGAAGTGGCCGCTAGCAGAACAAGAGGCCCTTAAATAGATCTAGGATGTGCGACCTGGCGGATTCCTAGCTACGACCGTATTCCCGTGCGCTCCCGCGCAGAGTTGACCCGGACCATGGCCTACCTACCTGGTTGCCTTGGCTGCCCGAGGCGGGCAGAACGCAGCCGGGATCCGGTCCGAGCCACCTGGATCGCAGCCACAGTTCCCCGGAGAAAGTGCTCTGAGGCCCTCAACAACCAATCCTTGGCCACAGCCTTGCAGCGAGCAGCTGAGCCAACCTTCCCAAATCGAACGCGGAGACTCCGCTGGCCAATCAGCCGCTGCAGAGGGGGAAGGGCGTGCCTAGTCCCGCCCCTCTCCCGTGCCAGCCTCCAAATCGAGAACGAAGATTCTTTGAATCCAATCAACCACAGAGTATCGGTGAGGGGCAGGTCCTCCTCCGCCCTCCCCGCCTCCACCAGCAAACCCCTGCCCTCCCCACGCCCGGAGGCGCCCCCTTGATTGACGTCAGTCCCGGGGGTTGGCTCGGTTTTGCCCGCACGCACGCAGGCGGGGCCAGGTCACATTCCTGCCACCGGGTGCGGCGGAGGCTGCTGGCCCTGCTTGGTACACGTGACAGATGTCACCCACCCTTTTTTTTTTTTCTGGGCCAACTTCTGCGCGCGTGGTACGGAGTTTTTGCTGTTAAGATCCTCATAATCTGCTGCTCCTAAAACTCACCTCACCTCCCAGCCCACCTGGGCCTGAGATCCGAATGATTTTCAAATCTTGTAGCGACTGTGCATGTGTGGGTCTGTTACCTAAAGGAGGAAGTACTTTAAAGTCCCCTACTCTTTGATATCTGTCACTGAGACCCTTCCCAGTTCTTCCCAGTTCGGTTTCCCTGATGGGCAGTAACAGAACTGCAACCCTTGCCTTGGAGTAGCTAATAGCCTAGCAATGGAGGCTAACACCGAACCACCACTTAGAACGGGACTACAATCATGATCACGTGAAGTTGGAACAGAGTACAGAGGCGTGTTTGCGAGAAGGAACATAACAGGTGAAAGGAAAGCACTGAAGTTTTTAGAACTCGGAGCGCTGGGTGGTCTTCCAGAGGTCCTGAGTTCAATCCCCAGCAACGACATACATGGTGGCTCACAACCATCTATAATGAGATCTGGTGCCCTCTTCTGTCATGCAGGCGTACATGCAGGCAGGACACTGTGTACATAATATATAAATATTAAAAAAAAAAAGAACGGATCTGGGAAGAATAAAGGTAGAAGGAAGGAAGTTTGCTGTAGCCAAGATAAAACTTTTCTTCAGAAAGATGAAGTGAGGCCTGGAGATTCGCTATAAAGATCGAGGAAGCCAGGCAGTGGTAGCCTACACCTTTAATCCCCACACTCTGGAGACAGAAGCAGGAAGATGTCTGTGAGTTGGAGGTCAACCTGGTCTACCGCATGAGTTCCAGGACAGCCGATTCTACACAGAGAAACTCTTGTCTCGAAAAAAACCAAACCAACCCAACAAATAAATAGTAAGGTAGCCACTGTGGGAAGCAGAAGGTGAGGCGGGCATTGAAGCTTTCATTTGCCCCTTGGAGGGAGATAGCATGATTTGTACTTATGAGTAGGATTTCTGTGGCACTTACAGAGTGCCTGTAATTCAGTCAGTGTTCACTCATTTCCTCCTGGTGTTAAATTTGCATTTTTAGAAGGTCTCACCAGTTGCATCTTGGGAGTTGGGTTGGAAAGGGCAGAAATGATTGCAGGGATCCACGAGGCCATTTTTTCCCCTCTGCACTGCTGGACATCTGGCCCACAAGCATGCTAAGCAAGCGCTCTACCTCCCCACTACTATGTGCCCAGCTCTTATTTGTCCATCTGTTTGTTGTTTCAAGATAGGGTTTTACTCGGTAGTCAGGCTGACCTTGAACTTCCGTCCTCCTGACTCAGCCATTTAGCGCTGGGTCAAAGGGCTTGTACCACCAGGCCCAGTTCCCTCCATTAGGCCTTGGAGAAACCCCTTCATTGAGGGGTTGTTTGTGTTCTTGTCCAGAAATGTCAGGAGGGATGTCTAGGTAGCATCCCTAGATGTCCTGACTTTTCTCACTTTAAAGCCGACGTTCTAAGTTAAATTTCTCTTCTGTAAAAGTTTTAGGTGGGGAGGAGTTGAAGGAGGCTGGAGATATGGCTCAGTGGTTAAGAGCTCTGGCTGCTTTTGCAGAGGACCAGGGTTCAAGTCCCAGCACTCACAATGGCCTCTCACAACCATCTGCTACTCCAGTTCCAGAGGATCTGGTGCCCTTCTGTGACTCTGAGGGTACCAAGCACAAACCTGGTGTAAACCTGGTACACAGACACCCAAGCAAAAACACTCCTGCACTAAAGACGAACAAAACAACCTTGAAAAAATGTCCTCTCAAGAGGGAAGCTCTAGCTGGGATTTGTGGGATCCTTTTTATAAGGAAAAGGGAGCTTGTTTCTCTGCTTCCTCATCCCAGGACAATAGCTCCTCTTCGTCCCTCTGCACTAAAGCAACAAAAGGTTGTTTTTAAGGGTGGCTTCTCTGCTTTTCTTGAAGTCCTGGGTAAATGAAGAGAGATAGATAAAAGAGATAGAGAGTAAGATCACACAAAGGAAATCAGCAATGTTCATTCCACTCAAAGTGTTGCTTCGGAGTCTCAGCCAGCTGTGTGGCTGAGGAGGGCACTGCAGGCTCTTGAACCAGAAGGCAGGCCTTGGGATGAAGGACTCCTTTCATCCAGTCTTAAGCTCTAGGAAAGGCAGACTCTCAGCATATCCATGGTTAAAGGACCTGGGAATTCTGATGCCACCAGCTCAGATGGGTACACACTGCAGGAATCGGGAACTTGTGGCTTCCGGGTCAGATGTGACTAAGGCTGGGTGGAGAACGTCAGCTGTCTCCAGTTTTGCAGGCATGTACGGGTGCTCGCCTCAAAGTGGAACCGTTCCCATCACCGCAGATTTGTGATTCAGTATTTCTGATGAGAAGACAGGGCACTCCCCTGTCATGTGGGCCATGAGAAACGTCACCAGAAACGGGGACTCACAGAATGGTGCAGGAAATGGTAACTACAACATAAAAGGGCCCTGTCTCTTTGTTTGTTTCCAGTCGTGGTCTCTTTTTGTAGTTCACTCAGGCCTCAAATTCCAGATTCTCTTGCTTCAGCCTCCCGGGTGCTGGCTGGGATTACAGATGTAGCCACCACACCATCGCTTTGTGGGTCCTGCTGAGAGGAGGTTGGCACTGAGGAGTGCCCCTGGTGCCATTCAGGCAAAGACTTGGCTTCATCCCGGGCCCAGATTAAGATGGTAGGAACGGGCTGGTGAGACGGCTCAGTGGGTAAAGACCCTTGCCGCCAGTCTTGAGAGCTCCAGTTTGACTCCCAGAACCAACATGACGAAAGGAGAAAACTCACTCCTGCAAGTTGTCCTCTGACCTTCATACACATCCTTGACACTGGCATGGAGATGTGCACACATACATTCCCAGTTCAAAAATAATCAATAAAATGTAATCAAAATTGAGATGAATGAAGAAATCTTCTGGGTTGCAAACTTAACAGAGCACAAAAAAATTCAGCAATTAAAACAGATAACATCTTTTTAGGGACAACATCAAAACAGATGCCAACAATCAGAGATAACAAAATTTGAAAATTTAAAGACAGGACTTTGTTTTTATTTTGTAGCAGACATTCCGTTCCCTCCCGGCCAGGCTGTCACTGCAGTGGCTTCAGAAGGAGGACTGATGGTAGCATTTGGAGACATTAGGCAACTCTGCTTTTTATTATTTTTGGTTGCAGGGCTTTTATCCACTTTTTCCACTCACTTCAGGACGTGGGAGGTTATTTGCATAAGAATGTATGGGGTACATATTTCCCCTTCTGTTTCAAGCTCCAATGTGGTTCAGCCTATTTTTACCCACAAGGAAAGTCTAGGAAAGGGTGTCTACTTATTCTTTCTTAAGCAAATGATGGAACCTTTCTGTTCCTCAGCTCTCTTGTCTTTATAATGGGAATGATTGAAGCAGAGATACAGCTGGGCTGGAAAGTGTGACTTGGCATGAAAGACATCAGGAGTTCGTTCCCCAATGCTGCAAAATGAATCCATGTTTAATAAGAAATTTAATATGAGTGTTACTGTGACAACACAATGGAGTACTACAGGCTGAGTTCTTCAAACAGTCACATACTGAATTTTCTGGTTGTTTTAATTTTGTTATTGTTGGTTTTGTTGTTTGTTTGTTTGAGACAGGGTTTCTTTGTGTAACAGCCCTGGCTGTCCTGGAACTAGCTCTGTAGACTAGGCTGGCCTCAAACTCACAGAGATCTGCCTGTCTCTGCTTTCCGAGTGCTGGATTAAAGGTAAGAGTCACCATTCCCGGTGTCCCTGAACTTCTGATTCACTTTCAGTACTAGTTTATGTGGCATTCTGTTGCACAAATTCTAATTGGTCTTAGTAATAAGAACTCAGAGTCAGCTATCAGGGAGTGAAAGCTGAAGATCAGAGAAATAGAGCAGCCAGTCACTAGAGAGTTCTCACCTCTACCAAACTCAGACCAAAAGGGCGATCCTGCCCGCAGACTTCATCACAGACTGCATCCTCGGACTCACCGAGCTCCTGACTTCTCCTGACTTATATTCCTCTCTCTATCCAGCCATATCACTCCTGTCTCTACCTCCTTAGTGCTGGGATTAAAGGTGTGTGACTCCAAGTGCTGGGATCACCTTTGTATGAGCTCTGTTTCCTTTTTAGACAGATTCAATTTTGTGTAGCCCAGGGTGGCCTTGAACTCACAGAGATCCAACTGCCTCTGTCTCCCAAGTGCTGGGATTAAATGTTTATGCCACCACTGCCTGGCCTCTATGGCTAACTAGAGGCTTAGCTCTGTACTCTGATCTTCAGACAAGTTTCATTTGTTAGATCATAAACAAATTAATACCACATTTCCCCTTTTTTGTCTAAAATAAAAAAGAAGAGCCAGGCAGTGGTGGTGCATGCCTTTAATTCCAGCACTCAGGAGGCAGAAGCTGGTGGATCTCTGTGAGTTTGAGGCCAGCCTGGTCTACAGAGCAAGTTCCAGGACAGGCTTCAAAGCAATAGAGAAACCATGTCTCAAAAAATAAACAAAACAAAACAAAAAGGTTATAATTAACAAAAGACAAACTATATACAGCAAGTATAATAACTATATACAATTATACAGGTAATAAATACATCAACAATGTCTAGTCCATTAGCAATTGACAAATCCAGAGAAAATACTCCATATCTATCCTATCTTGATGAGCTCAAAAGGTTGTACCTAATTCACTTTCTATTCTAACTTGCATTACCAAAAGTGTCTTTTAATGTCTCTCAACCTTATACACTTTACACCTCTTTAGTGAATTTTTTTCTTTTTAAATTTAACTTAGAAACAAGGTTGCTTCACATGTCAATCCCAGCTCCCTCTCCCTTTCTCTTCCCTCCTTCCACACCCTCCCACCAACTCCCCTCCCCCAATCCCTACTCCTTTCCATGGGGGTTATCCATAGTCTGTTATTTCATCCAGGGCGGGGCCTAGGCCCTCCCCCAAGAGTCTGTGAATTTCTTTTCTGAAAAGAAAAACTATTACTATAAAGTCTTTAGCTCCATTAGAGACCTGAGAAGGAAAAATAGTATTGCCTGAGTAAGCAGGAAGTGCAAGCAAGATACTTCCAAAAACTGTGAGAAATAACAGAAACAGCTGGCTGCCTGAACAGTCACCCAAGTTTCCTCTGCAACACTGGGGCATCCATCTTCAGCCTACACAGGCCTAGAATATTCTGTGAAGCAGGATTTTTGAAGGAGTGTCCCACCTTGTCTTCACAAGGTTTGGCAGTCACTCTCTTTTGTGTCCTGCTTGTCCAGTTAGGACAGCAGTGTTGGAACTCATGCATTATGCTGACCCCGCCTACTGACAACAGGTGGGGCACCCACAGTGGCATGGCATGGCATCACTACTCGTCAACGGACTCAGTGTGCATGCAGGAGCTCCTATTTTAAGTTCTGTGCCACCATTACACTCTCTCCTCTTCATGCACTCCTCCCTTCCCCTGTCCTCCCCTCCCCTGTCCTCCCCTCCCCTGCCCTCCCCACCCCTCCCCTCTCCTCCCCCCTCTTCTCTCCCTTCCCCTCTCCCCTCCCCTCCTCTCCCCCTCTCCCTCCTCTTGCTCTGCTCTTACCCCTTTGTCTGTCACGTGTCTCTCTCCCCCCCTCTTGCTCTCCCGCTGCTGTGATAAACCATGACTCTTACTCTCTATCTCGTGCTGTATCATACTGGTCATGTTTTCCATCTTGCACCTTTTCACTTTTTCTAATTTTTAAACTTTTACAAAATAACAAGTGGTACTAGGAATTGAGCCCAGAATTACATCCCTAGCCCTTAGACTGAAAATATTTGAAAACCAAATGGGGTACAAATGAGATGTATGGTGCTTACCTTGTAGATGTCTGTGTTCAAGTAAGTTCTGGGAGTTCAGTAAAATAAAAAAAGATAATTTTATTTTGAGAAAGAAAAAAGTATGAAAACAAGTAAGTTGTATAAACGTGTATAGAGGTGTGTATAGGTGTGTGTGTCTATATGTATGTTAGATCAAACCCAGGGCCTTATACATGCTATTCATGTGTGCCACGGTGGGTGTGTAGAGGCCAGAGAACAATCACTGGGATTGGTTCTGTCCTTCCATGGTGTGGGTCATGGTTATTGAATTCAGATTGTCAGCCTTCCCGGCAAGCGTCTTTACCCACAGAGCCGTCTCCCTAGCCCTGACTCTGTTTATCTTGATCCATGAGCAAGGCCAGGCTGTTGCTTTGGTTTGAATCTACAGTGTCTCCCACAGGCTCACGTTCTAAATGCTAAGTATCCAGTCTGTGCTGCTCAGAGCCCTTAGGAGGCAGGGCCTGGCTGGTGGAAGTGGGTCACCGGAGGAGGGGCCTTTGAGGGTGGGGCTGTTGAGGGCGGGGCCTTTGAAGATTTTATCCTCACTGTTCAGCCTGCTGTGGTCTCTGCTTTCTGCTTTGCTGCTGGTAGTCTGAGCTCCTGCTTCCAGCCTCTCCTGTCATGATGGACTGAAATCTCTCTGAAACCATGAGTCATAAAAAGCCTCTTCCCACCTAAGATGTTTCTGTTGAATATTTTATCACAATGATTAAAAAAAGTAGCCAGTACAATTACTCTAACAAAATACCAAAGCCTAGCTAGCTTACCAAGGGAAGTTAATTTCCCTTCCTTTCCATGCATCTGTGTTGTACATAGGTGTGTGTGTCCAGGTGTATATGGTGTATGTATTTGAGGGGTGAATCTCAGATGTCCTTTTGCAGATGTTTCCCATTGCCCATCTTTTTTGGTTTCTTTCTTGGAGGCAGAGTCTCTCATTGGCCTACAACTTGCCTTGCCAGTAGGCCAGGCTGGCTGGACATCAAGCCTCCAAGATCAGCTGTCTCCACCTCCAAGTGCTGGGATTACAAACACAAACACTCAGAGATTTTTCATGCCGTCCTTATGCTTGGAAGGCAAATGCTTTACCAACTGAGCTACCACCCAACCTGAGAACTTAGTTTTCTCACAGGTCTTGAGGCTGAGACTTCCAAGTTGAAGGCACCATGAATCTGTGTGTGGTAAAAGGGGGTGATGGTGGGCAGGTGGCTCAGTAGTTGAGAGCACTTCCTGATCTTGCAGAAGACCTAGCTTCATTTTCTAGCACCCATGTCAGGTGGGTCAAAACTGCCTGTAACTCTAGCTCCAGGGTATTCAATGCCTCTGCCTCCCATAGGCACCTACACTCAGGTGCACATACCTAGGCACACATGTTGGGGAAGTCTTATGCCAATAAAGCACTGTCTGGCCAATAGGGAATCTAGATAGGAGGGACTAGGAGTCCAGGAGGACTCTGGGAAGGAGAAACACAGGAGACATTCAAGATGTAACCGCCATGGGGTAGGAAGCCCGGAAGGTCTCCGGTAAGAGAAATACATAGATTAACAATTATGGGGTAATTACTTAAGTCAGAGCTAGCCAGTAAGAAACAAGCAAGGCCAACAGCTTCATAATTAATACAGCGTCTTGTGTGTTATTTGGGGACTACAACGCGGCAGACCCAGGCGGCTGGCAGGTGATAAACCAAAGCGGCTAGCAAGGAAAAGCCTCCCTTAACACACACACATACACATATACACTGTAGTGGTCTGAATGAAAACGGCCCCATAGGCTCACAGGAAGCAACATTATTAGGAGGAAGTGTGTCACCAGGGGCAGGTCTTGAGGTTTCAGAAGCTCAAGCCAGGCCTAGTGGCTCACTGTCTCTTCCTGCTGCCTGTGGATCCAGATGTAGAACGCTGACCACTTCTCCAGCATGAAGCCTTCCTGCAGGCCACCATGCTCCCCATCATGAAAACGGACTAGACCTCTGAAGCTGTAAGCCAGCCCCAGTTAAATGTTTTCCTTTATAAGAGTTGCTGTGGTCATGGTGTCTCTTCAGAGCAATAGAAAACTGTAACTAAGACATACCCAATTTACAAATAATACAATAAATGTTTAAAACAAGTGATAGGGACTCTGTTGCTGCCTTTTAGATGGTGACCTCCCATCAGGGAAGGGAAAGAGGGAGGGAGGGAGGGAGAGATGGGGGGGATATCCAGTTAGTAAGGGGGGGTACTCCAGCAGGAAACATTTCATGACTTATTGCCCTTGCTCACATTTCTTGTGGGCAAATCTTATCCTCTGGTGTGGTTGAAGCAGGTTGTCCCCCTGACCCCAAGAGGGCAGGTGCCCAGTAGTAAGTGGTGTAGGGGGACCAGGAAGAGTCCAGAGAAAATGGTGTACCAATGTGTGGTCAATGTGATGGTCAACTTGAAAAAGTCTAGGATCACCTAGAAGATAGTTTCTAGAGTTGGTTTGGATGGAAGTCCACCCTAAATGTGGATGTTATTATTTCATGGCCTCTGAACTACATCAAAAGGGTGACCTGATACCAACATCCGTTGCTCTCCTTCCTGACTGCAGACCAACCTGCCTGCCTGGTCTGCAGGACTCCCTGTTGTGATGGACTGTACCATCAGACGGGGAACCACAACAAGCACTTTCTCTCTTAAATTGCTTTTGCCAGGTACTTTGTCACCACTGGAGGTCCAGAGGCAGGGAGGCTCCTGTGATGACAGTGGTGTTCATCATTGTACTATACCATCTCTGCACACTGGCAATATTGACTCCTATAAACCCAAGCCAGTTGCAGAAGTTTTATAGACAAGAGTCAATCAGGGCTCTATTTCTTCCTAATCATCATGGGTTTTGTTTCTTCGCTTGTGCTGTTTTATTTTTAATTGTTTTTAATTATTATTTTAAGACAAGATCTCCTCATCCAACATCCTCTGCTGTGCCTACTCACCCCTTCTTATGCTCTGACAACTGTCTCCATCATTTTGTCTTTTCTAGAGTGTCGCATACGTAGAATCATACAAATCATAGCTTCGGGGTTCCTTCGTTCATTCCCACACTTGAGCTTGAACACAGAGCCTTGTACTTGAGAGACAAACACTCTACCACTGAGCCACACCCCCAGTCCAGAATATAGCTTTTACTTTTCAATTTGGCTTCTTCTGGTTCTATGTATTCAGTTCCTTCCTGTATCCTGTGGCCTGATCGACCGTTTTGTTTCAGCACTGAATAATTTTTCTTTTTGTGGTGTACCACTGTTCACCCATCTGTCTACCCATTGAAGGATATCTTGATTACTTGCAGGCTTGGGGAATAATGAATCAAGCTGCTCTATGCATCACTGGTCAGTGTTTGTGTGGATGCTAAACTCATTTTAACACAATTCCTAAAGTAAGTCTATGCCGAGTTTTCTAAGAAACTGTCAGACTGTTTTCCAAAGTGGCTGCTCTGCTCTGCTTTCCCATGAACCAAGAGCCTCTCTCTGTTGCATCACATCCTTGCCAGCATTTGGTGTGGCCATTGTTCTGGATTTTGATTATTTAGAATTTTTATAATTTCCCTTTTGATGGGATCTTACTATGTAGATCTACTGACCTTAAACTGGCTGCTACCCTCCTGCCTCTGCCTCCCCAAAGCTGGGATTATAAGCATGCCCCACTATACCCAGTGGTGGATTTTACTCACGTTAATAGCTATTCATGGCATTGCATTGCTTTAATTTCAATTCCCTAGTGACACAGGATACTAAACATCTTTTCATATGCCTTTTTGCCATCATAAATCTTCTTTATGAAGTTTTAGCCCTTTTGCTCATTTTCAATAGAGCATTTCTTTTTCGTTGTTGAATTTTGAGAGTTCTTTATTATAGCCATCAGATATCTCCTGCAAATTTTTCATCATAGTTTGTGCCTCTTGATAGTATTCAGACATTGACTTTAAATAATGAGGACAATCTTTCCTCAACTTTATCTGTTAAATTTACCATCACATTTCCTCAGCTGAAACTGGATCATATATTCGGTCTTAAATCATTCCAAATAGACAGACAGATTGCCATGATGATCCAAAACCAATCCATTCGTGTGGCTTACGTCTGCACACTTTGCCATGTGATATCCGAACAAGCACATTGCCAACAGGAGCAGGAGAGAGGGGCTGGCAGGCGAGTGAGGGTGGTGGATCTGGGAACCCTCAGGTCCAGTGTGAGAGTGGCTTGTTATTTTCACATTCCAACCTTTGAGCTTTCGGGAGTTTGAGTACCTGGCCAACCCGCCCGCGTTCACTCTGTTCCAGGCTGTGGAGATGCTTAAGACGGGGATAGCTTGGTGCCAGAATCTGGGAGCAAACATGGCCCTCTAAACGTTGCCGACAAAAACTTAATTTGTATCCTCTCTCGCCATGTCCAGAACTGGAAGCCCACCAGGTAACCTAAGACAGACACTTCACCCAATTGCTCTCTTCTTTTACTATATAGAAAAGGGGGAGATGTTGGGAACTGCTAGAACCTTGAACAAAATGGAGTCTGTCAACCGTTTCTTGGCCTTCTGACTGCGTGACTGCGAGCACACATGCCCTTGAGACAAAGGAAAAGGCTAACCATAAAAGTTAAATTTACACAGAGCAGCCCACCCGCCTAGCCAGAGGGAAGTAACCCTTACAGAGCAATTGTCTTTGTTAACAAAAGGTTAAAGTGTTCCTTTGAATACTTCCTACCCCTTCCTAATTCCTGCACCTGACTTACGCTGACAAGCATTTGTGGAATGCGACTGATGACTGATGGAAAATTATAGCTTTGTCTTTACCGTATTTGGTGTATATTTGAGTTGAGACTTGATTGACATGCTTGTACTACCCCCTGAGGTTCTTCCTCTATAAGTTCCAGCTCGCCCCAAAAATAAACGCTCTTGATCAGCGAACGTTGTCTTGAGCCTGTTTCCTTTATCCTCTTGAAGTTTACTTTTAAGATCGGATCTGCTCGTGAAGGCCCACCAAATTAGTAGCGACCCTCATCACCTCATCCCCGAGGGTCGGGGGGTCCCTTCCCGGGGGGTCGCAGCTGGCCTCGAACTCACAGAGATCCACCTGCCTCTGCCTCCCGAGTGCTGGGAATAAAGGCGTTCGCCACCAACACCCGGCCTGAGCTCGATTCTTAGTACTCACATATGACTCACAACCATCTTTAACTGCATTTCCACAGGGATCTAGCACTCCCTTCTGGCCTTTAAGGGCATCAAGCATACATGTGATACATAGACCTACATGCAGGCAACACACACACACACACACACACACACACACACACACACACACAATCAGATAATAAGAAGAAAATAGTAAGGTTGAGAGAAGGGCTGGAGAGGTGACTTCATGGTTAAGAACACTTATTATAAAAGCATGAGGAGCCGGGCGGTGGTGGTGCACGCCTTTAATCCCAGCACTGGGGAGGCAGAGGCAGGAGGATCTCTGTGAGTTCGAGGCCAGGCTGGACCGACAGCCTCCAAAACAATACAGAGAAACCCTGTCTCGTAAAAACCAAAATAAATAAATAAATAAATAAAAGCATGAGGAACAGAGTTCAGATTCCAGCACCCTGCTAGAGATGGTGGCACGTGTCTTCAATCCCAGCACTCAGGAAGTTAAGGCAAGAGGATATCTGTGAGTTAAAAAACTAGCCTTGTCTACTTATTGAGTTCTAGGACAGTCAGGGCTAGACTGTGAGACCCTGTCTCTCAAAAAAAAAAAAAAAGAAAGAAAGAAAGAAAGAAAGGAGATACCAGCACTAACATAGCAAGGCAGGTGTCCCCAAAGACTCCTGTAACCCTGATTCCAATGCAGTGACATAGTATTTATGGTTTAATAAAGATTGCCTGAAGGATCAGAATGCAAAGCCAGCCACACTAGTGAACTAAGAAGCAGGGCAGTGGTGGCACACAACTTTAATCCCAGGACTCAGAAGACAGAGGCAAATGGATCTCTGTGAGTTTAAGGCCACGCAGGCTACATAAGAGTGAATCTGTCTAAAAGAACAACAGAGCTCACGCCTTTAATCCCAGCACTAAAGAGGTGTATAAGGAAGAAGCAAAGGGTCTCATGTAGCCAGTAGTCTCCAGACACACTGAGGACAGGAAGAGATTCAGTTTCCAGTCACAGGGAAGACAGGATCTCCAATTCAGCCGTGGTAGAGTTAAGAGCTACTGGCTAACTGCTTTGCTTTTCTGATCGTCAGCTTAAATCCCAATATCTGTCTCTGGGTTTTTATTATTCATGCTACACTCAAAGATGGGTAGGCATGAGCATCTGCTGGCTTCCAGCCTAGCTGAGAAAATTCAAGCAGCAGATTCAGGGAAAGACCCTGCTTCAAAGCAATCGAGAGTACCAGGGAACACCTGATGCTCTTTTCTGGCCTCTACATTCCTACATAGGCTCACACTTGCACACATACACACATGTGCACAGACCTACAAAGACACACATATATACACATTAAATAAAATGCTCTTTAAAAGATACTTGCTTTGTCACTGTTCTATTCCTATAAGAGACACCAAGACCACAGCAACTCTTATAAAGGAAAGCACTTATTGGGGCCTGCTTACTATTTCAGAAGTTTAGTCCATTATCATAATGGGAAACATGGTGTGCAGGCAGACATGGTGCTGGAGAGGTAGCTGAGAGTCTACATCTGGATCTGCAGGCAGCAGGAAGAGAGGGACACTGGACCTGGCTTGGATTTTTGAAATGTCAAAGTTCACCCCCAGCAACACACTTCCTCCAATAAGATCACACCTACCCTAACAAGGCCACCCCTCCTAATCCTTTCAAATAGTGCCAGTCTCTGGTGACCAAGCACTCAAATCTATGCGCCCATAGGGGGTGGTGGTCATTCTTACTCAAACCACCACAAACGTGATTTTAAAACAAGGTGGAGAGAAATAGGAAGACACCCAAAGTCAACCTCTGGCTTCCATTTCTATATACACGTATATACATACATACAAACATCTAAACATGTACACACACACACAAATAGGTTTATCATTTTCTCAGCTTGTGTGTATGTGTGTGTGGTTTTGAGGAAGAGTCATATAGCCCGGGCTATCCTATAACTTGATGTGTAACCTAGAATGACCTTGAACTCCTGATCCTACCCCAGGCAGGTCTCAGTTCCTTTTGTTACAGTCTCTTCTTGCATATGTAGCCACTGACTCTAGACCTGACATGATCTGGAATTAGGTTTTACCTAGATGAGTTCTGACTGCCTTTTAAAGATGTGTAATTATGGGGCAGGAGAGATGTTCAGTGGGTAAGAGCACTGGCTGTTTTTCCATAGGACACTGGTTTGATTTCCACCACCCACATGGCAGCTCTCAACTATCTGTTCCAGGGCGTCTGATGCCTTCTTCTGGATTCCACAGGCACTTCATGCCCATGCAGGCAAAACACCCAAATATATAAAATAAGAGGATTAAGATGTGTAATTATCCGGGTTGTGGTAGCACACACCTTTAATCCCAGCATTCCGGAGGCAGAGACAGTGTTTGAGGCCAGCCTGGTGTACATAGTGAGTTATAATACAGCAAGGGCTATGTAAAAAGACCCTGTTTCAAAAACAAATAAAAAATGTGTAATTGTATCACAGAACCGGAGGTATCTAAACTATGTAGCAATTAAAACAAAACAAAACAACAACAACAACAAAAAAAAAAAACAAGCTCCAGGCACTGGTGAAGTGGTTCCCTGCTTAAAAGTCTTGCTGCACAACCTGATTTGATCCCTGGAACCTCTGTAAAGATGGAGAGACAAAGCCCACTCCATACGGTAGTCCCTTGACCACATCCACACTGTGGTACATGTGCCTACTCCCACTGTACAATGCAGTAATAATATTGGGTGGGAGAGCACAGTTAAGTTCGGTTTCTTTGGGTCAGGAGGTCATGGTTTAGGAACTGATACATTTGTCCCTGGTGGTGAATGGCATTGTGTCTTGGAGACTGCAGGCTTGACAATGCAGGCTCTTCCAATCCCATTCAAGGTGTTGGCTGATTCCACTTCCTGTAGCTGTGGGACTTGCTGATTTCTTGGCAGCTGGTGGCTGCTTCCAGCAACTGGAGGCTTCTGGAAAGTTCCATGATTCCTGGCCATCCCAGATTTCCAAAACTGTTGATAAGGAGTATCCATAGAGCATGTCTACTCACAAGACAGAGTCCTACAGGACAAACTGTCACCATGTGTGCTATTTACCTTTGGCAATTACAGGTCCCATCCCTACTCAAAAGAGTGGCATAGAAGTGCGAGCATTTGGAGACACTGTAGGAAACCACATTCCAGTCTCTGTCACATTCAAGCAAAGAGAATTATTTTTCAAAGCCAGGGGATCCTCTGAGATACCCAGCAGTACTTCCAGCCACATAGTGAGGGTTAATCAGAAACTACAGCAGCTCAAAGGGGACAGGGTGAGTGAGGCTTCAGTCCTCCTAGAAATGAATCCCCGGGCTAAGCCAGCAAGGGAAGAATTCCAGGAAGCCAAGGTTCTAGTCAAGATCAAGTGAAACATGGATTGGTCTTCAAAAAAGGAAGCCCCAGGTGCCCATTATAGCCTGGGACCCAGAGCCGACCTCCATCATGACTAGCCACCAGACTGTAGTAGTTCTGAGAATTTTCTATTGTTGTACATGTGTGATGTTTTGTATATGCTGGGAGTCTTGGTTTGCTTGGGTTGCTACAATAAAACATCACAGACTGTGGCTTCTTAGTAAGATGAAGGTGTCAGCCAATTTCTCATCTGGAAGGACTTGCTTCCTGCTTCAAAGATGGCACCAAATCTTGCTGTGTCTTCCTCACATGAAGCAGCTCCTGGGATCTTCTTTTATGAGGCCATTTATCCTGTCCATTAAGTAAGTTCTTGCTGTCATGACCTAATTACCCCCCCAAAGGCCTCCCCTCCTGATGTGTCACCTGGAATGTGGGAAGTCTGCCAGTGAATATATAGGACATACCTAGAATGTAGCATTAACACACATGCTTTCTCTGTTGTAGAATATTCCTTTATACTCTGTGAAGATAGGTCATTGTGATTGGTTTGATGAAAAGCTAAATAGAGTATAGATTAATAAAAAATATAGGTTAGGGGCTGGAGAGATGGCTCAGAGGTTAAGAGCACTTACTGCTCTTCCAGAGGTCCTGAGTTCAATTCCCAGCAACCACATGGTGGCTCACAACCATCTGTAATGAGATCTGGTGCCCTCTTCTGGTATGTGCAGACGTACATGGAGGAAGAATGTTGTATTCATAATAAATAAATAAATCTTTAAAAAAGAATAATATATTAAATATATATATATAGGTTAGTTTAAGTTGTAAGAACTAGTTAGTGCGGGGCATTGGTGGCTCATGCCTTTAATCCCAGCACTTGGGAGGCAGAGGCAGGCGGATCTCTGTGAGTTCTAGACCAGCCTGGTCTACAGAGTGAGTCCAGGACAGCCTCCAAAGCCACAGAGAAACCCTGTCTGGAAAAACCAAAAAAAAAAAAAAAAAAAAACAGAACTAGTTAGTAACAAGCCTAAGCTATCAGTTGATCTTTTTTTATATATATAATGAATAAGAAGCCTCTGTGTCATTATTTGGCAGCTGATAGGAGGAACAGAAAACTCTGCCTACAAATGGCACCCAATGTCCAGTCACATATATATCCACATGAGACCTGAGAAAGCTTTTAAAAAAGGTTTTAAATACAAAAAACGTAGCCAAATGTGGATTCCTAGTCTCATGTCTCTCATGCTGGCCACAGTACAGACTCCCTCCCTCCCTTCCTCTCTCCCTCACTTCCTTCCCAGGGTCTGGTTGTGCAGTCTTGGTTCACTTGGAACTTGCTACGTAAACAAACCTAACTTCAAACTCAAAGAGACCCACCTGGTTCTGCCTCCAGAGTGGTGTAATTAAAGGTGTGGGCTACAACACCCAGCTGAACTTCCTTTCTTTCTCCTTATTTCCATTTCACATACGTTGTTGGAAGCTAGTGCTACAATTCCGTTTCAAGCGATGGCACTCTGTGAGCCTGAGCTGGGAAAACTGGAGCTGCAGTTTCTTACTGGCTCCTTGTTGTGACCTGGCCTATGGTGGCCTTCCAAGCAACCAGACGTCTATGGTGGCTCAGGGTGAGTTCTAGAAAACAAGGAGGAAGCTATGTTGCCTTTTAAAAATATCTAGAAGTTATCCCATTAGTTATAATCAGATCACAAGCTTGCTTAGATTCATAGGAAGGGAACATAGACCCCATATCTCAAGGGAGGAAAATCAAATACAAGGCATCGAATTAAACAAATGAACAAACCGAGAGCCAGGTACAGGGGCACACATCTGTGATCTCAACACTCGAGAGACTAAGACAGGAGGCTTTCGAGTTTGAAGCTGACCTGGACTACACAGTGAGATCCTGTCTCAAACAACAAATACTAAGACGAAAAACCTCCCACAAAGTTGGACCATGCTTCAGCCTCAGTCAGTCTGGCGCCAGACCTGCTTGTTTGAACACAGGTCACTGCAAGGCACATGTAAGTTAGTTCAGGCAAAGAAATGGGGGGGGGGTGTTCCTGTGAGCCATGTGTGTTCACGGTAATGAGGTCCAGCTGCGATCTAGAGCAAGCCACAGGAAGCTGTTGTGAGCCTTTCAACATCTTTTGCCTCTGCGTGTCAGTCTGTGAAGGTTAATTGTATGTGTCAGCATGACCAGGCCATAGGGTGCCCGGATATTTAGCTAAACATTATACTGGATGTTATGGGTTGAATAACATCATTTCCTTTGACAATGTTGTTGGAATTCCCACTTGCGGCCATGGTGGCTGTGTTGAGATGTAAGATTCTACCATGTGACTAGGTTATGAAAAGGACTCATTGCCAATCAAGGTTTCTCACAGGACTGAATCAGTCACTATGAGCGTTACAGATAAGGTTATAAAGTAAGACAGCCCCCTTCAACTATGGGTTGAAGCAGCTGTAGCCCTCAGCATATGTGGCTGTCCAAACATGGGCTTCCCAGCTTTCAGATCTACGAACCAAGTTAAACTTTTCTTTATAAACTCCCCACTTCTGAATGTTCTGTTACAGTAACAGCAAATGAACTAAGACTCTGAATGTGTCTGTGAAGACATGCATGAGGTAATATGTGGACTGGCAGACTGAGTGAAGCAGATGCCCTCCCCCACCCCGCAGTGTGGGTGAACCTCCCAATCAGTTGCACAAAGAGCCTGCTCCTCCTAGGAGGAATGGGGTGCTGATGCCTAGGAGGGATGGGGTGCTGATGCCTAGGAGGGATGGGGTGCTGATCCCCTTCCAACTCACCTCCAGTCAGCCAACTGCAGATTTGGGGCTTGTCAGCCTCTGGAATTTTGTGAGCTGATTCCTTGTGATTTCTCATGCTCTCTCTCCCTCCTCTCCCACTCTCACATCTCACTTTCTCTCTCTCCCCCTTTTCCCTCTCCTTCTCTCTCCTGTCCTCCCCTCTGCCTCCTTTCTCCCCATTGTCTTGAGTGTTTCTCTGGAGAACCTGACCAGAGCAAGCTTCCTCTCTCTGCTCCAGCTTCCTCTGACTTCCTGGAATTTCTGTTCCCACTTATTTGTGTCTTGTGTTCCTTGGCTACCTCAGCATGAGTTCTAATAGGAGCAACCACTAACCCAAATCCCAGGAAAATGGTTCTGGGGGCACCACCACGGGTCACGGGGCAGGAGAGGTCAGCACTGAATCTTGGAGAGCTTCCCACATACACAGCAGGGGCTGAGGCAGGGAAGGGTGGAGTACTGGATCTGCGCCAGTCAGTCAGCTACTGGGGTCAGGCTATGTCTCTCTGGCGGCTTGTATTGGTTTGACGTCTTTGGAGCATGGCAACAGTGTTTCATTCCACTTGAGTTGAGGGAGGTTTCTTGGGAACAGAGTGGAGGCTTTACCGCATCTTTAAGAGACTCCAGTGGTGATCCAATACTGGAGCCCCAAGTGGTAATAGAAAGGAGGCCACATTTGGTTTTTGCTGAATGGCCAGAGTGTGTATGTCTAGTGAGGAGTTTCCTGTGGGGCTGGCCTTACTGAGGAGTTCATGGTTAAAGTGGATTCAGAGACTGATGACAGCTGTAGTGTTTCCTGGCATCCATAGATGGAAATCGAGTTTCTTGCTCAGCTACTTACTAGCTCAACCTCTCTGAATCTCATTGTCCTCTTGTCACATGGAGACAATGAAATTGTCGGTCTCACATGTTCTAGGGGATACAGGTAACACTCAGGGCAGAGCACCGTTGAACTCCAGGCTTGCCTTCCAGGTCCATCTTCCCACATTAAAGGGTAAAGTGGGACCAAGGGACATCCCCATCCTGAAGTTCCCTAGCAAGGGAAACACACAGCAGGCAGAGTCAGGCTCCCTAAGTGTGGATCTGAAGATGAGCCTGTATACCTACTCCTCCTCTCAGGGTTCTGGCTGGCTCCTCCTCTTTGAACCATCTCTAGGCATTTGGGCCTTTCTCTTTCCCACCACACAGGGAAAGAGTTTCATCCTCTCCCACATGAAAGCTGAAGTCCCAGATACACACAGTGATGAAAGCCTACATCTGGAGACCAAATGTGTGAGTTAGGTTTCTTTCTCTTGAGTTGGAATCTGTGAAGCACTCCTGTGCCTCAGTTTCCTCATTTTGAACTGAGGGTGGTTTATTTACTTATTTAAATATTATTTTTCACCAAGTGAGCAATTCCCGGGTCGACAGAAGTTCCACGGTGCCTCACAGCACTGAGGTGGTGTCTAAAGCGCCTCTCTCTCAGAAAGAGCTGTTGTGGGAGGTGCACTAGGTAAGGGTGGAAAGCAGTCGGCACTGCCTGGTGCCTCATGGCCGTTACATCTTCCTCTGGGGGTACTCCCACTCCTCCCTGAGTCTCTTGGCCAGGAAACTCCCGGGTGAGGTCATCTGGGGGCCTGCATGTCCCCAGATGAGGTCCAGGGGGAGGTCCATTAACACTGTGGGCCTCTTTTTGATGGCGTGGTCTAAGGGGGCAATAGTGGATCTCTAGGGACCTTGTAGTTAGTTCCCAGTCTGACTAGCTAACATCCCATGGGGTGAGCAAGGGCTTGGCTGAGACTTCCATTCAAATTCCTTCATCACTTGCCCAGGCCTCTGCCTCCATTCAGAGCTCAGGCTGCTTGGGCTAAAGAAAGGCCTGGGGATCCCTTGAGTAGCCACATTAACAAACTCAAGAGTCACCCAACTATAAACACTCCACTTTGGAGAAACATATTACCTTATTCCTTGAAGTTGCAGGCTGCACACACAACCATGAAGGACCATCGGGGAAAGAGCAGTCATGGCCTTGTATTCTGGCTATGCCCAGTGGTGGCGGGGGCATCTGGAAAGCTCAGGTTCCCTGGGGATAGCCACTCCCAAGGTGTGTCTTTCCTTCCTTCTTGTGTGAACACTACTCACCCTCCATGACATCTATGACTGAAAAATTCCCTGGCTTCCCCTCACAATGCTCTCCGTCTCTTCCGTAGTTTACTTATAACCTTTGTCTTTTGTGTTCACAATGTCCCTTAGCAACCGCAGAGTGCCAGCACTTGAGTGAGTCCTCTTCGTTCTCCCTTTCACAACCGCGTGTTTGCCTCTGGCAGGTGCTTAGATTATTAGAGTCATTGAGTTGGAAAGAATCAAAGCCTTCTCATATACTGTTGCACATTTCCAGAGAGTCTGATCCACGGCCTCTTGGAATGTTTTCAAGATTCCGAGGCTAAAAATATCGTCCCAAAGCTATTGAAAGACTCTTCCATGTAAGGAGCCCAGTTGAGACTCCCAAAGCTGAAAGTGTCTGCCCGCCAGGTGGTGCCCTAACCCACACATCTCCAGATGCCTTTTTAAGAAGATGGAAGGATTCTCTTCCCTTCCTCCTGTTGTAGGAGGCACCCTGCTCACAGAAATGCCCTCTTCAGTCCGGCAGCCAGATTCAGTTGCTAGAAGGGGTTCAGAGTCTCAACCATAGTCAAGGCACTGAGTACACCCCTACTGGATCAGAGAGTGCAGGTTTGGATTCCAATATGACACAGACTCTGTTTTTACATAGATAATATGCAGAAATATTTGGATTGTTGAGGTAGAGTCAGCGTCACCCGGGTCCTCTTGAGTCCCCAGCAGCTTCTGGAACAAGGTCAGCTGCTTCAACTTTTTGAGCCTGCTGTCTCCGTCAGAGGATCAGAGCTAAGAACAAGCATCTCACAGTGTTGGTAACCATTAACTGGAACAGTAAATACAACTTCTTGCCACGGGGCCTAACACAGTAAACAGTCTGTTCCCAAAACCACATATATCATGTGTCCCTGGCCTCTAAAATGCTATTCAACATTTAATAAGCACTCATTGTCTGCCTGCTTCATGAAACAATTTTACAGATGAAGTAATCGGATGTAGAGGGTTAGGCAGCCCCTCCTCCGTGCCCAGCTACGAAGAAGTGAAGCAATGGCAAGCTGATTCCAGGGCCGTGCTGTCTTACGTAGGTGTGGCTGTTACACATCACAATTTAAGCATTTTCACGTGCATTCAGAGCTTTCCTGAGTAGTGTATACAGGCTGGGGAAGCAGTGACAGGCCAAAGCTTTTTCTTCAAAGTAGAGCCAGGCCACTGGAAAAGGGATCTGCTGTGCCAGGCCAGGGGACACTGAGTTACGGACCAGGATGTAAAAGGGGAGCTCTACAACGTAGAATCAGCTGGAGGTCTGATGCAGACATAGTCCTATAGACAAGTGTGGCTTGCTTAGGTCTGGGGCTGTTCCTGTAATCACTTGGCAATGAACTCTGTTTATATGTACTGAGTGAGGGTCTCCTATATGCCAGGCCCTGGAAAAGATGGATGAGCTCGGCCAGATCATGGTTTATGGCATAGCAGACTCAAGAACTACTTACTGCAGAGGAATGGTTCAAACGGAGGCCGAGACAAGCAAGTAACTGTCAGCGTGGAAAGCTGGACCCAAAGTCAGTAGTAATTAAACTGGGCATTGTCTGCCAGCTAAGGAGGGTTTGGAAGATGGAGGGCATTCTGAGTTCATGTGGGAAACTTGCAAGAAGTGACAGAGTTTGGGCATGGGTGGGGGAAGGAAGCGGAAAAAACAAGACATTGGAAGTTGGTTGGGGACAGATTATGCAATATGCCACATTGACAAGACACAGCTCTGTAGTGCGCTCAGTGAGGAACAACCAGGTCTGTTTCAGAACCCTGCTGAAGAATGAAGGTTGGCTCCTGGGGGTGGGGGAGTGAGAAGAAGCCATCACTGGTTTCCTGACTTCAGGAAAATGAAGAGAATGCCTGTTCTTGTCTCTTGTGTTGTTGGAGGCTTACATAAGAATACATGTAGACCCTGTACTACCAATAAACCTTGCCATCGTTGGGCGCTTTGCCATCTGGATGAAAAGTTAGGCACACAGGACATTCTGTTTTCTCAGATCTGGGCCATGTCATGTTAGGTGACTAGAAGTGTTTGGCATTGCTATGCTCTGTGAGCTGTGGGTGAGGCATCCGGGCCTCCAGTAAGTGATGGTTCCTTACTCTGGCCAAGGAAATTTCACGGCTAGACAACTTCGGACAGGGCGGATTTGTGGTGGACAAGTGCAAGGTACTGGGGATGTCCTACCCAGGGAGAGAAGTTGTCAGTTCAGGCCTCCTGCTCACTTGTGGCGACCAGGCATGCTAGGAAGCTTCTATGGGAGAAACTTACTATCTCCCATCTCCTATGAGGGTTAATCAAGGGGGTTCAGGCTCAGGCTGGGAGGACACTGTTGGTAGCCAGTTCCCTCCTCGGCAGACCAGCCAGGCCCACAAGGCAGGGAGAGCTGGGGTGGCTCCAGATGTGGCAAACGTGACCCAGCAGCTCGGGCAGCCGGTGCGGAAGGCCTGCCATGGACTAGGGGGGTGCGGGCCTTTGGCCCTGGCTGGAGGGTGAAGAAATTGGAGCGGAGGAGAAAGGGGGGGGGGAGCCAGGGTGAAGGGCGCGACGGCAGGAAGCCGAGAGGCGCGAGCAGGGGTGGAGACCGACGAGGGGACGGCCAAAGAGCGGGTAGGAGGGCTGGAGAGAGCCAGAGAGAAAGAGGAGGAGAGAGGGAAGGAAGAAGGGTGGAGAGGAGAAGCAGAGCCGAGGACTAGGAGCAGAGGAAGGCGCACAGGCCGCAGCGGGAGCAGCGGGCTCGGGGCCGGGCCGCCCCCCCGCGAGCAAGGCGCAGCCATTCCGCTGCTCGGGGCGCCGCCGCCGCCGCCACCGCGTCCGGGGGCCATGCTCCCTCCACCCCCGCGCCAGCCGCCGCCCCAGGCGCGCGCGGCCCGCGGATCCCTGCGCCTGCAGCGGGCCTTCCTGCGCGGCCCGTTGGGCGTGCTGCGTCTGTTGCAGCTGCTGGCGGGAGCCGCCTTCTGGATCACCATCGCTACCAGCAAGTACCAGGGCCCAGTGCACTTCGCGCTCTTCGTGTCGGTGCTCTTCTGGCTGCTCACCCTGGGGCTCTACTTCATCACGCTGCTGGGCAAGCAGGAGCTGGTGCCCGTGCTGGGCTCGCGCTGGCTCGTGGTCAACGTGGCACACGACCTGTTGGCCGCTGCCCTCTACGGGGCCGCGACGGGCATCATGATCGACCAGACACAGCGACACAGCTACTGCAACCTCAAGAGCTACCGGCTGCCTTGCGCCTACCATGCCTTCCTAGCGGCCTCCGTCTGCGGCGGCCTCTGCCTTGGCCTCTACCTGCTCTCGGCGCTCTACGGCTGCTGCCGTCGCTACCAGGGCAAGGAGGAGGTGGTGTGAGGCCACTCGCTCCACTGCGGCCCAGATCGGTGCGGGGATCCCTCCCGAGCCCTTCCTGCCGCCCCCGCCCCGTACCGGTGCGCCCCTGCACCCTCTCCCTGCCTGTGTTTCCACTGTTCGCGCCCTGGATCCCCGACGTTCAGTTCCAGTCTGACTGCTGCACCACAGCTTAGCCCAGATATCAGCTTCCAGGGACCAGCGCAGCTATCCGAGGCGCTGACACACATACTCAGATGGGCCGCTCCAGGAGAAGCCTGGAAGTCCCTTTCCCCATTCCTTGTCCGGAGCTAGACGTGGACAGGCGCCGCCGCGCCGCGTAGATCCGGCGGAGGCCCCCAAATTGGAACCAGTCTTTGGACTGCGCCTCTGCTCCCTCCCTCCTGCCCTGCAGTCGGAAGAGCATCCCTTCCCTGCCCCCTCTTCCAGCCTGGGGTGGTGTAGAATGCAGTCAGGCAGTTGCAGGTGGAGCCGGGGACAAGCCTTAGCTGGTGCTGGAATGAATGACGTCTTTAGTTGTAGTTTGGATCTCTCCCTGCGCAGCCCTACATCATCGAAGTTTTTGGGTGGGGCCAGCTACAGGAGTGGTGGAGAGCAAAGGCCCGCGGACTGTACCTTACTAAACAACGCGCGCTCACGTCTCTCCGCATTTATACTTGGGGTTCATTCAGACTAGGCCAAATGTGCTGTCACTCACCAGCTTCTGCTGCACCCTATCCTTAAATATGTTTGTGTTAGGGATCCTGCGTAACCAACGGCGATTGTTAAGATGATGCCCACCCCTTCGGGGACCCAGATCCCGCTCTGGGAACAGCCATTTTAAGATAAGAGCCACACTTTTCCCTCTAAAGCAGTAGGTTGCCTAGGGAACCACTCAGGTACTACCTCCAAAAGAAGACTTAGAAGGCAAACGGGCCTGCCAGTGGCGCTGTCTTCCCCTGCACATTCAGTGTTTGGTAGCATAATGAGGTCTCTGAGAATCCGCAGGTACACGCCCACACATGGTCATTTAGTTCACTGAACTACTACTGGGCCCGAGCCATTCCCACCCCCAAGACTGCCCCATGCTGTGTGGGTCCCACAGTTTGACCCAGTGAAGACTGGGAAGCTCCCCTTTCCCTGGGAGTTTCTCTAACGCGGCGGGGCACCCAATGACAAAAGAGCTGGGTGTCCTTCACCATCCGGAGGCCTGAGAACTGCTGGTTCTTTCTTATCACTGGGAAAATGAAGCTAAGGATATCCAGGTGGTCTCCCAGTCTGAAGGACAGTCCCTCGCAAGAGATCCTGGCGTTGACTCTGAGCAGCTGGTGGGGTGAGCTCTCCCACCAAATTGAGAATTCTCTGGACCTGAGGTGGACAGCTGGTGCCACCTCTAAGGTAAGACATTTTTGGATAACTGGGGAGTATCATAGGCCTGTGAAGAGAAAACATGGTGCCACCTTCTCTTCCAGAAATTAAAGTGATTTTACTCAAAGCAAGTGGAAGAATGACAAAGATAACCATAGAAGTTGTGAAAATTCACTGTTTTTACTAACTCCTTCAAGAACCACCAGCTTTCTCTGGAAACACAAGGGCATAGGACACTGCTTGTTAGAGACAGAGTCCAGTGCTCCTGTCGTGTAGGGGAAACGTCTATCAGGGAGCCACACACACAGCCCCTGCAAGTTTATTTTCAAGCTTAGGTGTGGAGGTGTTGGGTTTGTCCTCATGAAGGTAGTGCTTGAAGTGGAACACAGCACTTTCTATAGCCCTGCTGTGTGGGTATACTGCTTGAATGCATGTATTCTCTGTGTAGTACTGTGAGATCAATGCCCAAAGTCCCCTTGGCAATGAGTAAAGGGGGTTGGCTTTGATTCGGACAGGCCACCTTCTTTCACACTACAGGTCAAGACATATTGGATATGGCTAATTTTTTTTTCTGGGGCTAAGAGTGTAGCTTGGTGGTAGAATAATGAAAAGTTTAGGAGGCCCTTGGTTCACGACCCAGCATCAGAAATATTTTTTCCTAAATTGGTAAAATATGCATGACCTAAAAATTTCGCTTGTAACCAGCTCTAAGGGCAGTTTGGTGGCGATAAGGACAGTCACACAGCTATGCAGTCATCACCACCATGTACCTCCAGAACTGTTTTCATCTTGAAAAACAGTCTGCGTCCACTAGTATTATGGGAGTTTGAGTTGGGTATGCTCCCATGGGCATGTAATCCTAGAGTCTTGGAGATTATGGAGAGTGGATTATGAGTTCAAGGCCAGTCTGGGCTACATAGTGAGTTCCAGGCCAGCCCCAGTCACACAGTAAGACTCTATCCTCTAAACAAACAAAACAACAAAAAAGTTTGTGGGGGATTTTTTGCTGTTTTTTTTTTTCCTCTCTGAGAAATCCCAGAACACAACCTCCAATGTTCTTCCTTGTCTTGGGCTAGCTCTACTGCCATGCTCCACAAAGGGTGACTTTCCCTCCAACCAGACACAGTGACAGTCTGTGCATGAGGTGGGCTTTGCTGGGACACCTTGGACACCTTGATAGTCAGTGACTTTTGTTCCTGTGTTGCAGGTTTCCAAGTAGCTGAGGCCTCAAAGACTCCCAGAGTGGTCAAACTGCCACAGCCCTGCCTGCTTGACTGCACTAGTCTACCTGGGGCCAGCAGAAGACCTCTGCTGCCGTGGGGCAGGTGGGGAGCAAGAAGTCTCTCCTTCTCACTGTCTGGTGAAGAACCACAGTGGGGAAGACGGATTTCTTCCTTGATGCTCAAGGATTACCAGTTCTCCTACATTACAATTTTGGGCACCAGATTCTGAACACTTGGGACGGATCTTTGCCCGTCTCCAATTCCCTAAGTGACGGGTCCCCAGTTCCAGCTTGCATTCTTACCTGTTTGTCTTTTGTAGATCACTAAGCTCAGGCCCAGTTCCCTCAGGAGCTCAGCCCCAGGTGACCTTGCTCCTGGTCACACCTCCTGGCCCTGCTGTGCCTTATCTACCCAGATGTGCCTGGAGCTCCCAGAGCTCACCAGCTCTTCCTGATGTGCCTGGCTTCCAGCAGCTTTGTGGTCCTTCAGTCTGCTGAATGTGAGAAGGATGGGAGACACTGCTGCGCCACCCACCTTTCCTCAAAGGCCACAGAATGATCACCTGATGTCGCCCAGAGCATTCCAACACTGGCAGTAGTCTCCCCGGCTTACTTCTCTGACACCAGGACTGGGGCCAGGCCAAGACCACCCAGACAGCCCCCAACCAAAAGTCTGGGTCCTCTTGTGGGCCCAGGAGACACATTCAACAGTGGGCACAAAGGCCACGCAGGGGTGAATTTTGGTATAGGGAGGGTGGCTAGAGGGAGGAGCCATGCGCCTTATCCAGTGATGTAGTCATGGATACCCCAGGATGCCTTTTGGAATAAAGTTTGGTTTGTCTGATCTTGTGTTTTTGTCTTATATCCTAGTTGTCTGTGGTGATTTTCAGCTGGGTTCCCCCAGCAACCCACACTTGCCTTCTAGGAGGGAAGGGAAAATGAGTTTACAGGTTTCCACTTTGGTTAGTAGGGGCCTGAGGGTAGGATCCAGAGAGAAACACTGGTTTTTTTTGTCAACGCTGAAGGGGACTACAGAGGTTTCCTCCTTCCTGCCTGCTCTCTACTGGCCCCTATTTATGGGTGCCACTCCCTGTCAGGCTGGGAATGACTGTTGTAGAGCCAGCAGGATCCTGTTTTGTCCCAGCCCCATCAAACAGAGGATGAATCAGTTCAGGGCACAGAAGCAACTTGTCTAATGCCTTACAGCTTATTATGAGCAAACTGGAGGTGCCTGGAGCCCCAGCCATGGTTTGTTCCTGCTGTGCCTGGCCTGTGGCCCTGATCCTCTAGAGGTTGTTGGTCAGCTGGTCCCTGCTGATGGAGATGCCCCAGAATATTGAGTCTTGGAGCAGAAGGGAGCAGCTTCTTGAATTCCTCCTGCTTCTGGGAAACAGGACCCAGCTGCTTCTGGGAAACAGGACCCAGCTGTCAAGGCTTACCTTCCTGGGCACAGCACCAGCTGGGATCTGATGCCCTATGGTCTCCAAGCCTGCCTGCTCTTTCCAAGACCACCCTCCTGCATGAAACTCAATGGCATGGCACATCCCCGTCTCCCTTCTGTTTCTGTTTTGGTTTGGGATTTCCAGGGTGAAGAGACCTGTCGCTTGCTGCAGAGTCCACCATTTACACCCTTCTCTCTATTTCTTTGTGTGTCTGGGTATACACATGTATGGGTAAGCATGCACATGGAGTCCAGACTTCAGATGCCTTCCTCATCTTCCTCATTGCCTCTCCACTTTAAAAGCAAAACAAGACATACAGTTCTGGAACTGGCAATGCAGACCCAGTGATCCACCTGCCTCTGCCTCCTAAGTGTTACCACACATGACTTCCACCTTATTTTCTCTAGATATATTTATATTATTTCATGTGCATGAATACTTATTCATGCACATGAATAAGGATTTGTTATCCTGTTCATCATCCTCAAACTAGAATGTGGATGCTTGTGAACTACCATGCAGGTGTTGGAAATAAAAAAATTTATTTGGAAAAATCAAATGTGTGTGTGAACCTTTGCACGAATAGCAAGTGATCTTACCTCTGAGCCATCTCTCCTGCCACCGCCTTATTTTTTTGAAGATGGGTCTCTCATTGAACCTGAAGTCCACAAATTGGCTAGGTCAGCAAACCCTAGGGGCTCTCCCTGTCTCCATCTCCTCATCACTGGAATTACAGGTGTGCCATCACACTGAGTTTTTAGCATGGGTTCTGGGCACCTGAATTTAGGTCCTCATGCCTGCACACCAAGCTCTTTATGGACTGAGTTATCTCCCAGCTCCCTGAATTTCTTAGACAATATTAAAAGTTGTACTGATTCTCACAAGGGCCCGGAAAACCTGATCAGCATGATTAGCTTGCTGGGGTAGAACAGATACTTTTACATGAGCTACTTAATCGTCACTGAGGGTCAACACTGTTGCCCTTGCCCCCTCGAGAGAAAAATGGAGTCTTGGAGAAGGAAGGGCCTTGTCCAAGGTCACACAGCTGGCTGCTGAGAAGACAGAGACTAAAAGCAGCTCTCCTCTTAACACTCTGTTGTCCTTGGCAGACTTTGAAACCTCAGTAGAGTTAGGTGTTCAATCATTGAGACTGGGTGGTCAGGCCTGCTATGATTTGGCACTTCCCCTTTATTCTTACGATTTTTTAAAGTGTGTGTGTGTGTGTGTGTGTGTGTGTGTGTGTATGTGTGTGTGTGTGTGTTTGATGAGGGACTCTTTGAAATAAGACACCACTTTGGGAGTCTGGGAAATCCCGGAGATTTGCTCTTTTCTGTTTTGTTTTGTCTGTGACTTTTCCCATTTTTTTTCTAGGTGGGGGCAGGGATAGCTGGTGGTAGGAAAGATTTCGTAAGCTGCCGTTTTCAGGCATAAAGGGGAGAAGCAAGGATATGAAAGAGAAAAGTCTGGTTAACATGGTTTATATATGTATTTGTTGTTTCTTTTGTATAATACTTGGAAAATAGAATAGCTAACAGTATTTTATTATATTATTAGGGTAACTATTGCCGTGATGAAACACCACGACCTAAGGCCAGCTGGGGAAGAAAGGATTTATTTTGCTTACCCTTTCAGGTAATGCTCCATCCCTGGGGGGAAGTCAGAGAAGGAGCTCCAGGCAGGAACTTGGAGGCAGGAAGTGAAGCAGAGGCAGGAAGGAGAGCAGCTGCTTGCCGACTTTCTCCCACATGGCTTGCTCAGGCTAACTTTTATAGCACCCAGGACCACCAGCCCAGGGGTGACTCCACCCACAATGGGCAAGGCGATCCCACTTTAATCGCTAATTAAGAAAATGCCCTACAGGCTGGCCTACAACCCAATCTAGCCAGCAGGGGGGGGGGGGCTGACAATGCAGCTCGGTTGGTAGAGTGCATGCATATCCCAGCATTCACAAAACACTGGTCCAGCCCCCAGGAGCACATAGGCTGGGCATGTTTGACGGGTGCCTGTAATCCCAGTACTGGGAAAGTGGAGGCAAGTTGAAGGTCATTCTCCACTACATATGCCTATTTGAGGGTGCAGTAGGCTACAATAAATAAAAAAAATAAAAAAGGGCCACCAAGTCGAGTCAGCGGGTAAAACTGCTTGCCTCTCAAGCTCGACAACCTACAGAAAGATGGAAGGAGAACCAATCTCACAAAGTTGTCTTCTGCCCGCACACTTGAGCAATGTGACATGTGCACCCACATACATATTGAAGGTAAAAATGCGAAATAACAAGGGAAGGCCCTGACTGCTCCTAGGTATATGGAGGGGAAAGGTTATTGTAGATAAAAGGGAGCGCCTAGTCAGAGGCAGGGACATCTGGGAGAGTCCAGAGTGGACATGGCCATGTGAGGAGAGAGGGAAGGGAGAGCAAAGAAGGAGCCACCACCCAAGAGAGGTGACCTGGGCCAAGAAACTGACTTTGGTCACAGTGTCTCACCACAGAAAAGGTAACCCTAACTAAGATAGCACCTATTTTAATTTTTTTTTTTTTTTGGTTTTTCGAGACAGGGTTTCTCTGTAGCTTTGGAGGCTGTCCTGGAACTCACTTTGTAGACCAGGCTGGCCTCGAACACACAGAGATCCGCCTGCCTCTGCCTCCCGAGTGCTGGGATTAAAGGCGTGTGCCACCAATGCCCGGCCTCTATTTTAATTTTTAAAATAGTTACTTTGACTGTGTATATGTATGTGCACTTGACTGCAGGGGCTGGAAAAAAGCGTTGGATCCCTTGAATCTATAGCTAGCTGGTGGTTATGAGCTGCAGCTGGGGGTGCTGGGAACCAACTCTGGGTCTCAGGAAGAGCAGTACAAGCTCCTGACCGCTGAGCCATCTCTCCAGGCTCCCAGTAGGTAATCTTTTCCCCAACCAGCTACATGTTGCTTGGCATGGAGATCCTCCTATCAAAATAAAACAGGGGGGCAAAAACTGGTGGAACAGACAATGTTATTCAAGTTTGGGCTTGGGGAAATGTGGTAGTGACATTCTGCTTCATAGAAAAGCATTACCCATTTTTTTTTTTTTTTTGGTTTTTCGAGACAGGGTTTCTCTGTATTGTTTTGGAGGCTGTCCTGGACCTTGCTCGGTAGACCAGGCTGACCTCCAACTCACAGAGATCCGCCTGCCTCTGCCTCCCGAGTGCTGGGATTAAAAGCGTGCGCCACCAACGCCCGGCTAGCATTACCCATTTTCAAAATGGGAGTTTGTCTCAGGAGCTTTTATGGGATGGTGGATGGAAAATTTCTCTGCTGGGAGAGGTAGATTCCCAAGCTTGGAAAGCCCTTTGTTTTTGCATAAGCTCTTTGAAGGATTTGTAGGATGGACATTCGGTCTTTTTTCTTTGAAATTATCTTTCTGGGGGCTGGAGAGATGGCTCAGTGGTTAAGAACACTTACTGCTTTTGCAGAGGATCCAGGTTCAGTCCCCAGCACCCTCATGGTGGCTCACAGTCATCTATCACTCCGGTTCTAGGGGGTCTGATATCCTCTTCTGACCTCCTGAGGCACCAGGCATGCGTGTGGTACACATACTTGCATTCAACCAAAACACTCATGCAGTGAAATAAAATGAATTTAAAAAAGGTTCAGCTGGACAGTGGTGGCACGTGTGTCTTTAATCCCAGCACTCAGGAGGCAGAGGCAGGCGGATGTCTGTGAGATCAGTCTGTTACACAGAGAAACCTTCCCTGGAGAAAAAAAAAACAAAATACAGAGAGAGAGAGAGAGAGAGAGAGAGAGAGAGAGAGAGAGGGAGGGAGGGAGGGAGGGAGGGAGGGAGGGAGGGAGGGAGGGAGGGAGGGAGGGAGGGAGAGAGAGAGAGAGAGAGAGAGAGAGAGAGAGAGAGAGAGAGAGAGAGAGAGAGAGAGAGAGAGAGAAGAAAAAGAAATGTTCTGTTAATGGAGCTTGTGTTGCAAGAAAAAAAAAAAAGGTGACAGCAGAGGAAGGAGGAAGTGGTGCTAACGGGCTCTCCCTGGCGCCTGGAGCAGCTGAGGAAAGGATACATGCTGTTCCTGGAAAGGGGAGGCGAGTGGGGTTGGCAGGCTTTTGCTTACATTTCCTATCAAAGTCGGCTAAGGAAAGGCTAGTACTGCCTGGTACGCATGGCACCTTTATGAGTTCATTTTTATTTCCCTCTGTAGTTTCTAGCCCGTTCTGTCACACAAAAGCGTCATTCGAATCAAGCCCATGGGAGTTCATTTCTGTCTCGAGCCGTGACAGGAAGGAAGGACTGTAAAGAAAGTTGGCTATTACAAATCTGAATTATGTCAGCTTTTCTCCTCCTGGTTGACGAGGACTTCGGAGAGTTCCCTTCAGGGTTAAGCAGCTCGTAGTGCTGAGCCCAGCTGTCCTGCTGCCTGGAGCCAGTTCTGTCTGCCAGGTGTACAGTCTTCCCTGAGCCCAGATCATCCTTCAGGTGCTGTGCCTTCAGAGTAACCTGGCTGTAGCCTCCCATGCTCCCGCCCACTCCTTCTGTGGCTCCGGAGCAGTTAACATCACTGACTCTGCTTCAGTCAAGCCAACCCATCTCTTATTAGTTGATCTGGTTTCCAGAGCATCTACGGATCAGAGCGTCATCCATCATTCAGCCAATGGGGAGGATTTTGGCTCCTACTCACTGGTTGTAGAAAGAGCATCATGAGCTACCATAGATCAGAGGGCCTGGTAATTAAATGTGCGCAGCTCTGCTTGAGGCTGTCCTCTGTAGGATTTCCTAAGACCATGCAGATAAAATGCAGAGCCCACACCGTGCCCCGTAGTTCATAGCACCCCGGCGCCATGCATCTGTCTCTTCCCCGCCTGAGAGATGACAGCCTTCCTATTGGTAGATAGGTGTTACTCTCATGGGTGTCGTCTGTGTTCCCTTGTAGTTCCGGGTCATCTGTTGTTGCCTTATAATTCCCGCCTTGTCTCTATGTCCAAACAGTACATAGCAGAGAGGACTTGTTCACATGGACAACTGACCTCTGGAGAGGTAAAGTAGCCTCTAATGTCAGCTGTCAGTAGGGAAAGGCTGGCAGATTCCTCTCCTGCGTTGGTTTATATGGCTGCACTCATCCCGGGTCTTACCTGGGCAGAGGGAGTTGTTTTCAGTCACCTGGCTGGTGCATATCTTCGCTTTGCACAAGATTTTCCCACTTCTCTGACAATCTTGGTTGGATTTATCAGCTCGTTGCTGTCTCCTCCCTGGGTCTCTGGGAACTAGTAAAATTCTTGTTGGGTTTGACTTATCAGTTTACTTTTATATGTATGGGTGTTTTGCCTGCATGCATGTCTGCATACCACTTCTGTGAGCTTGGTGACCACAGAGGCCTGAAGAAGGTGTCATATTCTCTGACATTAGTATCAAGCAGAGTAGTCTGGACTCAGGCTAAATTAAGGAGTTTCCATATTATTCTATATGCTGGAATAGTTTGTATTTGTGGGGAGGGGTTGGTTGGTTGGTTGGTGTTTTTGTTTTTAATTTTTTTTTTGTTGCTTGGGAGGGGTTGAGACAGATTCTCACTATGTAGCTCTGGCTGGCCTGGATCTCACTCTGTAGATCAGGCTGACCTTGAATCACAGAACTCCTGTGCCCCCCTGACTCCTGAGTGCTGGGGTTAAAGGCATTCCTGACTTCATCAGGAATCTTTTGAAACTTCAAGCATTCCCTTCCCTGCCTCTGCTTTACCCCTCCTCCAAGGCCACACCTTCTAATCCTTCCCAAACAGTTTCTACAAATTGGGAGGCAAGTATTCTAACATATGAACCTATGGGTGTCATTCTCATCAAATCACCAATGGAGTTGCAGCACCTGATGTGTGTGCTGGAAAATGAACCCGGGTCCTCTGTAAGAACAGTACTCACTCCCAACCAATGGACCGTCTTTCCTTTTAATTTAAACCAGGTTTTTTTTTAATGTAGCTTTGATTGATCTCAAACTCTCTGCAGTCATACACAAACACACACAGTAAATAAACAACTATAAAGGATACCTTTTTTTGCTTTGCCTTTTTGAGACAGGATCTCTATTATGTAGTACTGACTGTCCTGGAACTTCCTATGTAGACAAGGCTGGCCTCACACTTACAGAGATCCCCCTGCCTCTGCCTCCTGAGTGCTGGGATTAAAGGCGTGCACCACCATGCCCGGTTTCTACTTTCCCTTCCTAAATTCTGAGGTTAAAGACTCACACCACCACCTCGGTACTAGAGACTCAATTCAGGGCTCTGTGTATATCTGGCAAGCACTTTACTCTCCCGAGCCCAGAATGTGACTCCCCCCAGAAATACATACAAGACATTAAGGTAGCATTCAGGCGCATGCCTATAACCTTGGGAGGTTGAGGCAGGGGATTAAGAGCTTGAGAGCTAGAGAACAGACTGGGCTATATATAGTAAGAACTTGTCTCAGAAGAAAAATCCTGAGGCATTTGCCTCTATATTCTCATGAAAGATATACTGTGAATGTTTGGGAAAATTAATGTGTGTTGTTGTCCAGTTGTTATAACAAAAAACATTCCAGGAGCTTGACAAAATAAACTGTATTTATGTTTATATATGCTTTAGCTTTTTTGATATTTTATTATTTTTATTTTATATGTATGACTGTTCTGCCTGCATGCATGTGTCTGTACACCATGTTTGTTCCTGGTGCCTGCAGAGGCCAGAAGAGGGTGTCATATCCTCTGGAACTGGAGTAACAAATGGTTGTGAGCTGCCTTGTAAGTATTAGGAATTGAACCCGTTTCCTTTGCAAGAGCAACCAGTGCTCTTACTCACTAAGCCATCTTTCCAGCCTCTCCTTATTTATTTACTTACTTATTTCTTCTTTATTTATTTTTAAAAAATAATTGTTTCATTAGTTCTTTGAGAATTCCATACAATGTATTTTGACCACATTAATTCCAGACTCTCACCAGATTTACCCCAACACCCTGTCTTCTTTGGTTGTTCATTTAAAAACTCCAATTTGTGCTCCATACATTTCTGACTGTAGGGCCATCCTTTGGAGCACAGTCAACCCTCCAGGAGTCACACCCCTAAAAATGAACTCTCTGGGTTAAAGCCATGGATGGCTTAGCAGTTTAGAGCACTTGCTGCTCTTGCAGAGAGCTTGGTTCAATTCCCAGCACCCATGGTGGCTTACAGCTATCTCTAACTCCAATTCCAGGACATCTGATGCCCTCTTTAGACCTCTGTGGGCACTAGGCACACGTGTGGGACATACACATACACACAGCAAACACACTCATACATATTAAATATAAAATAAAACAAAAAACCTGACTCTCCCTCACCATGAGGCCACCAACTGTACACAGCTTCTCAGTTAGGGGTAGGCTCATGAGTTCATTCCCACTCCATGCTGGAAAGTTGACTGAGATTTTTTTCACGTAATTGTCCACTGTGGGTCGTCTCCAGAAGTGGGAGATGGTCCACTATGGGATGATTCCTGGAGATAGGTTTCATTCACTTTGTTGCATTGCTTTCCCTTTGCAACAAGCTGGCCACTCGGGAAAGGAGGTAGCAATAAGTTTCTGACTTTTAAATGTCTGGTTCGGCAAGCAACACTCAACATTCCCACTCACTTCCTTGGGAGTTACATGTCCCAGCCTATGCAACAGAGCTGAGAGCCATGAGAACCTAGTCCCAGGATGGGTGACCTCTGCCCAACCACCCTGTGGTCCCTAGAAGGGAGTGTGCATGAGGGGGTGACTCCTGACATGTTTTGGGGGATGGTTAGATGCCTCTTTCATGGGAGCCATGAGGTTTATTGGTGAGGTTTTCATTGCTCTCCACTGTGAAGGTTTTGTGCGCCAGCGTTTGATGAATGATTGTTTTCATGGCTGCCAAGAGCTGCTGAGTAAGAATGTAACTGCAGACATTCACTTCCTTGCTGTTTGTCCAACAACTCGCTGTCTCCCAGCTGGAAAGCTCATTACTCAAGAGCATTTCTTTCCCAGGTACAAGAACATAGAGATGTATTTATGGAACACTGTTCAAGGGCAACAGCAGCAAGCTGTTGATCCAAAACACACGCGAGTCAAACACTTATTTTAGATACAGGAGACAAAAATGAAAATATTAAAGAGAAAGACGCATGGAGAATTTTCCTTTATTTTTACATTCGTTAAAAAAAGAGGAGTGGATAGCTGGGTGGTGGTGGCGCACTTCTTTAATCCCAGCACTTGGGAGGCAGAAACAGGCGGATCTCTGCGAGTTCAAGGCCAGCCTGGTCTATTGAAGGAGTTCCAGGACAATCTCTAAAGCTACAAAGAAACTCTGTCTCAAAAAAAAAAAAGTCAATGGCCAGGTGATGTATATACCTTTAATCACAGGGGAAACAAAGGTGGATGGATCTCTGTGAATTTGAGGCCAACCTGGTCTATAGAATGAGTTCCAGGACAGCTAGGGCTGTTCCACTGAGAGACCCTATCTCAAAAATCAAAAGAAAGAATAAAGAGTGGATACGCATTTTATATAATATATAATTTCACATAACTATTTTCACTTCAAAATGTACCATTTGTGAATTTTTACAATTCAATCTGGGACATCAGCCTGCGGATGGCATCACTCATTGTCAGCTTGGTTTTCTCCTCTGTTAAACCTTTCTGGAAATCTCTTCATAGACATAACCAGACATGATTTTCCACAGTACTTCTCAATCCCCTCAAGTTTCCATTGAGATCAACCACCCACTTGGTTTAAGGTTTATGTTCTGAGGCTTGTTTATGATGTAGGCAGCATTGCTAGTTCACTTATTTTTTATAACGGATAATATTGCTGTGAATGGACAGGGTATTTTTTTTAACCTGTGATGTGCCCATTTAGAGCATTTTTTAAAAATTTTATTTTCCAGTTTAAATTTAGATAAGAAACAAGGTTGCTTCTCAAGTCAGTTCCAGGTCCCTCTCCCATTCCCTCCCTTCCTCCCGAGCCCTCCCCCCCCCGTTATCCCCTCATTTCCCCAGGGAGGGTGAGGCCCTCCATGGGGGTGTGCATAGTCTGTCATTTCATATAGGGCAGGGCCTAGACCCTTTCCCAAGAGTTCTGGGTGAGAGTGCACCTCACATTGTTCTATTGGAGTCCAAAGTCCGTGTGTATACTTGGGATGGGTACTGATCTGCTGCCCAAGGCTCAATAGATTCCCTAGGCCTCCTCACTGACACCCAGATTCAGGGGGTCTTGATCAGTCCCATGCTGGCTTCCCAGGCTGATGCCTGGGATTCAAGAGTTAACCTTTGTCTGGTCAGCTGTTTCTGGGGGTTAAACCAGTCCAGTCTTAATCCCTTTGATCATCAGTCCTCCCTCTCTGTTACTGGCTTCACTTAGAGCATTTTTAAGTTGGGGCTCAGAGTGTATTGCATCTGGTAGAGTGTTTGCCTAGCATGTGTAAGGTGTTGGACTAATTCCCCAGCACAGCACAAGCCAGACACAGTGGCTCACTCTTGGAGTCTTAGCGCTTAGCACCTGGGAAGTGAGGCAGGAGGCTCATCCTCAGCTACAGGGTGAGTTGAAGGCCAGCTTTGGCTAAAGACTCTGGCTTAAAAATATTGAAAAACGGTACTAGAATACACGACCTGGAGTTTGCTTTCTCACTTCTGTACGAAGTCTTCACAACTGCAGCCATCACCACTATCCATTTGCAGGGCTCTTCCCGTCTCACAGAATGGAGACTCTCTCTGACAGCTCATTCCCCCTCACTCTATTCTACTTCCTGTTCCTGTGAATTCAGCCACTCCAGGAACCTCACGTGGATGTAATCAAGACAATTTTCGTGACAGCTTCTCAGGTTCATCCATGTTATATCTTGTGTCACAACCCCCGGGAACTTCCTTGCGACAGGGTCTCATTGAAGGCTGGACACTATCCCATGTGCCAATCCTGGTTTTGTGCATCCATTCATCTATTGATGGGCACCTGGTTCTTCCACTCAATGCTAGGGTGAAAAATGATGCCATGGACTGGGGCATACAAATACCCTTCTACAAATACCACTTACATTCCTGGTGACAATGAACAAGGGTACCAGTTTCCCTACTGCCTTACTGACACTATTTTCTATCTCATGTATTTTTAATAGAGTCTGGCTATGTATCCCAGGCTGGCCCAACTCACAACCCTCCCCTTTCAGCCTCACCAGTGCCCAGATTGCAGGTATGCACCGTCAAGTTCAGATAGACATCCATTCTTAAGCAGCCACTGCCAACATAGGATGTCAGGTTACAAACCAGACATGCCCAGATTAAGTGTCCGGTATCTCAGAAATTCAGAGCACCTTGGGGGAAGTGCTTGGTGATAGGAGTCTTCTAGAGGTAGAGCAGAGTTCCATGCAAACAGAGAAGGAAGTGAGGGATTACATGAGAGAGGATGTCACCAAGGGCTGAGCTATTTCACTAGGATGTGAAAGGGAGAAGGGAGGAGGCCAGCACCAGGGCCTTTGCTGTTCTCAGCTGCTCATCTTACTTTTGATTAATTGTCCTTTCATACTTTAAAATGTTATTAATTGCTGTATTGTTAGAGTTGTCTGTGTGTATGATGCCTGTGGGGGAGGCAGAGGGTGACTTAGTGGGGTTAGTTCTCTTCATTCACCTTCATACTGGTTTTGGGGGTCAAACTCAGGCTAGCAGGCTGGTGCAGCAAGCATCGTCACCCACTGAATCATCTCACCAGCCCCCTTCCACACACAAAAGGGACTAACCCGTAAGCCCAATACAGCATTGTAAAAATGACCAGGAGTGCCTGCTGGTGGTAGTTCTCACAGGGGGTTGGTTTCTTACCTTGTTCCATGTTGGATCTCTTGCTCTGGGATGTCAGTCACCACACGACTAAGGCTCTCAAGAACCCCTCTGGAGAGCCCCAAGTGAAAAGGTACCAGATCCTTCTGCTAGCTTGACAGTATGATAATACCAACACCAAGTTAGCAGCCACGTGGGCAGTGCTCACTGGAGCGAGTGCTCCATCCAGCCTCAGATTCGGGTGGTGCCAACATGAAAACCCACAAACTGCTCACTCAAACTCCTCCAAACCCCAGACCCCCAGGACAGTGTGAGACAATGTATTTTGGTTGCTAATTAAGGAACTATGTTTCTTTTTTGGTGGGGGCGTGGTCTCATGCACCACAGGCTGGCCTCACAGTCACTCTGCAGCTGAGAACGACCTTGAACTTCTGATCCTCCTGCCATTAGCTCCATCTCTGCATCCTACTGCCTCTTCTCGCTGGGATCACAGGTGTGAAGCATCTCCCCAAGTTTCCGTGGAGCTGGGGACTGAACCCAACGCTTTGTGTATGGTATGCAAGCACCCGGCCAACCCTGATTCATTAAGTTTTGAAATAATTTGTACAATTTTATTGAGGAGCATGAGAAAGATAAGGCATATTCAGAAGGTGACGAGAGAATTATGGAGGCTGGCTTGGGAGATCTGGCCAGGAACTTGAATTTCATTAAGAGCAGAGATGCTTCTGAACGCCATGTTCCCAGGAAGAGTGGGCGAGGGAGCCCTCTGGTGGCAGAAGGCATGTTTAGCTATTCCCCCTTTCCAGCTTGCATGCAGCATGTCAGCCTGGAATTCCTCCAAAGGCCATAGCTAGTTTATGATGCAGTTATGAGGGCCGTAAACATACGTTTGTACCAATGCAAAGAGTGTCCTCTGAAAATGTTAAGTTAAGTTACTAAGTGCCCTCTTTGATCATTTTCTGTTCTCTCTTAGCCTCTTGTCTGCAGGGCACCAAGGTTTGAGTCAAAGACTGAGGGTTCATGATTCTCAGGAGGAGACAAATAAGTAGAATTAAATTATAAAACGTCAGTTATGCCTGAGGGTGAATCTAAATTGTATAGCACTTGCCTAGCCTGTGCCAGGTTCTGGATGCCATTGCCAGTACTGAAACTAAATGAAATCAGTTCACCACCCCAAGCAGGTCAAAGTCTTATGAACAGGGCAAGACTTTGCTCATTGTCCCACTCAGTCTTTAGCGTCATCTTGTATCCTCTAATATTGTATCAAATAATGTCTAGGAGTTTGGGAATTGTATTCCTCAATCTTAAAGCAGCCAGAGAAGATAAATAAATGAAATCAACACTGCCACAAGCCACAGCCAGCCTCAGATCAGATCCTGGAGGAAAAGTTGCAAAGAAAATGAGATTTGTCTTTGGAGTGAGATACTGATGGTGTAATTTCAGGCAGTTAGGTCATTGAAATAATGGGGACAGAGGCAGGTAAATCTACCCCATCTCTATGCTCAATACTTTATTTATTTATTTATTTAGAGGACAGGCTCTCTCTGTGTTGTTTTGGAGTCTTTCCTGGAACTCGATCTGTAGACCAGGCTGGCCTTGAACTTACAGAGATCCGCCTGCCTCTGCCTCCTGAGTGCTGGGATTAAAGGTGCGCGCCACCAACGCCTGGCTGCTCAATACTTTAATACTGGAGGAGCCACTGTTTTGCATTATGGCTGAGTCAGGTTAGTGTCTCCTATGGAACTAAAAGCCCATGGAGGATGGAATGTGAGATTTGTTTATTCCTGACAGTTTTATAATCAGTGTTTTAAGGGAAGAGGTATTATACTGGGTCTTAGATCGGAAGAAATGTGAACATTCAGAACTGGCCAGGCCATGAGGAGACTCTTACAGACATGGGTCACTTGGGGGAACATTTGTCCCAGAAGCTAGATGCACAGAAGTTACTCCAGCCAGCTTCCCCAGTAGCCTCCTTCTAGGTAGAAGAACCATCAAGCAAGCAGACCACAACTTTTCACGCGCCTAGTGCTAGGCTGGGCAAGCCCATGGAACCAAGCTGGATGGGCACCTCACCCACTGATGGGGTGCATGAAGGAAGACTTCCTGAAGGGGTGACGTGAGATAAAAGCCAAGTTGTGGAAATAGTAGGCTGTCCCCACCCCACCCCAAACCCTGTATGGATGGAGAGGCACAGCAATGAAGATGTGACACACGGGGGGGGGGGTGCTTCCAAAGAGTTGACTGTGCCAGGGCCTCAGGGAGGTCGCTGTCCTCAGTGGAAGAATGAGCAAAGTTGTGTGTAGGACGGATGAGGCGAGAGCAGGAGTGGTGATGGCCTCTCTTTGTTGGGTCGGCAGAGGGAGAAGCCAGGCCTCCAGAAGCTGCACGCATGAGAGTCTAAGGAGGCCCCTGGAAACGGAGTCATCCAAAGGAGGGGGCAGAGTCCAGCAGACTGCCTAATGCTGTGTGGATTTTGGATCTTCTGGCATTCTAGGCTTGTGGACTTCCAAAGATACGGTGATTCTCCTTCTCTTCTTCTAGACAAGGTCTCATGTATCCCAGGCTGGTGTTGAACTTGTTATGTAACTGACCCCCATATCCTAAAACTCCTGCCTTCACCCCTCAAGTGCTGAGATTATAGGCACGTACCACCATACCTGGGCTTGGCTTAGGGGAATCAAACCCAGGGCTAGGCAAGTACTCTACCACCTGAGCTACATCCTTTAACCCTGGATTTCCAAGGACTCTTGTTTGATTTCTAGGTTGGGGATGGTATTGGTAGAATTTAGAGTAAAAATGAACATGGTAAAGACTGTGTGTGTGTGTGTGTGTGTGTGCGCGCTCGCGCGTAGTCCAGAAGAGAGCATCAGATCTTGTGGATCTGTAGATGCAGGTATGTTTGAGAACTTCAGCTTATTATGTAGGTACTGAAATCTGTACTCTGGTCATCATAACTTCTTAGTAAGTGCTCTCCACTGCCAAGCCACCACTCTGGACCCTACTATATTTAAAAATGATTTATTTATTTTTATTTTCGTGTTTTGCCTGTATGTATGTATGTATGTATGTATGTATGTATGTACACTATGTGTGTGCAGTACCTGTGGAAGTCAGAAGAGGACATTGGCTCCCTGGAACTAGAATTACAGAAGGTTGTGAGCCACCATATAAATGCTAGGGATCAACCCTAGGTCCTTTGCAAGAACAGCAAGTGTTATTAACTGATGAGCCACCTCTCAGTGCCCGCCCCCAAGCAGAAGAGTGAACAGTGCTGCCAGGAGCCCTCGTAAGGAAGACTGGAAGTGTCCATTGGCTTAGCAGCCAGAACAGCACCGGTGACCCAGGAAGACGGGATGACAGTCGGTGAGGAGTGTACAGTAACGCGCAGTCAGTTGGATGAGTAAAGAGAACAGGGGGCACGGAAGAGATTTCCCAGGATGAGATGTGTCAGTGAGGGATTTCAGAGCTCAAGGGACAGTCACAGGCCTTGAGGAAGTGAGAAGAGTTGGGATTCCCAGGACAGCTGAGTCCTGGCTGGAGGAGCAAGTGCACCTGTCTTTCTGAAACAGATGCTGGAGACAGCATGGCAGTAGCGTTGGACACTTCAGAGAGGGTGGTTGTCGCCATCTGGGCAGCGGGGAAGGCTGCAGACATCCGACTCCTGCTAGGATGAGTTGTTTGGATTTGGATAGAAAGAAGGAGCAGGGTAGGCGGGTGTGACAGGCAATTTGAGGAGTTGGCAGGAGTCTGGGTTTTGCAGGTAACGGGAGAGGGTTCGGCTGGCTGAGACTGATGCGCTTGAGAGAGACAAGTCCAGTAGGTGCAGTCTTGTGTGGGTGGTGTTGTGACTGGGGTTGCTGGGATCCAGTGATATATCTGGCTCAAATCCCAGTTCCAAGAGGTTTATGTGCTGTGACATTAAAGAAGGTACTTACCATGACTCAAATTCCTCATCTGTGAAATGGTGATAACCGCAGAACGGTTATTGAAAGAGGACCAGATAAGAAGGAGCACAAAAAGCTTAGTGTACTGCTGGCTGCTGGCTAATGGAAACCGTGGGATATGTGGTTTAAGGGACATCAACTGGGTCACAAGATGTGAAGGGGACTGAGGTAGGAAAGGCCTGCTCAGGATCGTGAAGACAGAAGCTACCCACCTCCATTCTCTCTGTAGGCACCTGACATACAAGATGTGTTTTCTGTGGTTGATGAATAAAGCTGTTTTGGCCAATGGACAGGTGGGAAATCCAAACATATAGTTTGGTAGTAAGCAGAGTCAATGAGACGCCATGTAGCTTATGAGAAAGGAAGAGGCCCAGGCATCACTGGTAAGCCAAGATTACGTGGAGATACACAGGTTAATAGAAATGGATCAATAATTAAGAGAGCTATACAATAAGACACTTGAGCTACTGGCCAAACAGTGTATAATAATAACAACAACAATAATAAAAAGATGTGTTTTCTGTCTTTCCTAGGTTCACTGAGCTTCTACCCAAGATTTCTTTCTTTTTTTAATCCTTCTCTTCTCCCTTCTTCTTTGAGCCAGGAGCTCCCATAGCCAAGGCTAACCTTGAACTAGAAATACTTCAGGCTCAGAATCCCAAGGACTGTGTGATTACAAACGTGCTTCACTACGCTAAGAGCTAGGCCGGTCCCTAGGCATTAGGTCTTAGAAGGACCCGGAGCATTTACTGAGTCCTGGAGTTGAGCTGACCAAGGATTAGCAGAAAAGGGACACGCGCGCAGGCGCTCACCTGCGCTTGGGTGGGAGGAGCTCCGACCCAAGGCGGGACGGGCGCGATGACGTCACGGGCGCGCCACCGCAGGGCGTCGCGTCCCGGAAGCGACGGCGGTGGAGGGGCCGACAGATCTGTGGAACCTGTGCCTTCGGAACGTCGGTGGGAGGTGGCGCGTCGTGGGGTGGGGCGGGCCTGAGAGGGAACGCTCCGGGGCTTGGTGGCCCTTCCGTCCCCTGGCGGTCCCTGCCCCTCTTTCCCCTGGGCCAGCGTCCGGGTAGGTAATGGCCGTCACACCCCCGCCCCTGTGTTTACTGCGTCTGGCGCTCCCACCCGGGTGGGGGCCGCCACCTGCTGGCCCAGCGACCTTGGGCGTGGCCTGTCTCGCGCGGTTTCGGAGGTGGTGGGGGTGGAGGCCTCTGTGAGCGCTGACCTGCAGATCGCTTTCCCCGGCGCCTGCCCAGGGAGTGTGGGGTCCGGTCTGCCCCTTCCCAAGGCTAAGAGCGTAATAAGTGTTTTGCTAGGAAGAGTTCATGAACCCTTTGGGAGCCCTGGCAAAGACTCTACACTGGGGGTGCTGACAGAGACTTCCCAGAGCAAGAGAGACAGTCTCCTTTAAGCGGACACCTGAGGGATGAGTAGGATTACCAGATTAAAAATGGGAGAAAGATGACACGGGGCGTCTTTTCACTTGGGATTACCAACTCTTTTCCTTCAACGATCTGGTTATTATGGTTTTACGTGCTCTTGAACGGTCTGTGGGGCTCATGAAGAACAGGTTTATATCCAAGTCGTCCACTCTGCTGATGGTCAGCAGGAACAAAGTTTCCTCATGTGTGAAACATGTAGTCCCTCGTACGTCACAGGTTTGATTCTGAACTAATGCAAGGGACATGTGTCGAAGACTGAAGTGCATTGTAAGTGTGGGGAATTCTAATTACAGGATGCAGACATCAGATCGGGACCTGAGTGGGCCAGAGGTGAGCCCCAGCGTGATGCCGGAGGTTCTTGCCGACTGCCCACCTGCCCCCACCAAGTCAACAGCGTTTGACCTTTTCAACCTGGTTCTGTCCTACAAGAGGCTGGAGGTCTACCTGGAACCCCTGAAGGACGCAGGTGATGGTGTTCGATACTTGCTAAGGTACAGACTTGAGGAGGTGCTCTCTCTTGCCTCTCTGGTCAGCCAGGCAGCAGCTGCACCTCCTGTTCCCTCTCCACGAAGTCTGGTGTCTCTCTGGTGCCTACATTCATCTCCTTTTATCTCTCTGCTTGGAAGTCCCGCCTGTACTCCTGTCTAGCTATTGGTCGTTCAGGTTTTTATTAAACCAATCGCAGTGACACATCTTCACACAGTGTAAAGGAATATTCCACAATAATCATCCTTAGCTCCATAGCAAGTTTGGGGCCAGCCGGGGCTATAGGACACCTTGTCTCAAAAAACCATACTTTAAAAAAAAAAGCAAACAAAAATCCTAAATTGTAAATAAATGGCTTTGCATTGCATTTCTGAATGTTTCAGTTTGTCAGGTTTTTCTGTTTGTTTGTTTGTTTTGTTTTTGAGACAGAGTTTCTCTGTGTAGCCTTGACTGTCCTGAAACTAGCTTTGTAGACCAGTCTGCCTTGAACTCACAGAGATTCGCCTGCTTCTGCCTCTGCTGGGATTAAAGGTGTGAGCTACCACCACCCGGCCAGTTTATGTCTTTTACTAAAATCATTTGATTCCATTATCAAAATAATTTCATACCTTACATAATTAAAAATAACTTCGCAGCCTGGGGTTCTTGGTTACTAATAAAGATTATGGGAAAGGAATACCATTTTTTGCTTTTCTCATAAAGTCAAACACATACAACCCCAAACATGTCTCAGAACTACTGGTGGCTGCCATCATGGTAAAAGTCAAATAAAAAATAAGCCTAAATAGAAAAATAGGAAACTCAACCCTATCCAAAAAGTCCGAACAGCACACTGCCAGTGATGTCACTTTCCTTCCAGACCCCTCTCCTTGATCTAATGTCTCTGTTGACAGTGTGATCCCAGGAGACCCGCTAAGCAGAGCAGCTGATCCTAAAAATTTTACTGTAGCCTTGGACCCAATAGCCAAACCCCAAGATTGGGTTCCTAATCAGTCAAACCCTCGTAACTAAAAAAAGAACAATCAAAAGCTTAAACGAATCTGACAACCACTTTCACAGCCCAGTGATCCCTCTGCTGCATGTAGAGACTACAGCTGGGGGAGGTGCCCCTCCATCCAGCTCCAGACTGACTGCCCATAGCCTCAGACCTCCAAACCTAACAACTTAGTGTGCTAAGAGGCACAAGGCCACTGGCAGAAGAAAGGAGGACAGGGTATATGTAACTTAGGCTTTGCCTGATATGGGCAGAGCGGGCACAGACGACAGGATGAGGATGCATTGTTTGCCAGCAGCAGATGCATTATTTCTCCGATACTTGTTTCTCTCTGATGGTTTGCTATGTAGATACTGCCCTTAGGATATGGGTGTCAGTGGCTTCATTATTTCTCCGATACTTGTTTCTCTCTGATGGTTTACTGTGTAGATACTGACCTTAGGATATGGGTGTCAGTGGCTTCATTATTATCTACACTCTTTTTTATTAGTTTGCTCCTTTGTATCTTAATTGTTTTTGAAATAGGGTCTTAGGTAGCCCATACTGACCTCCAGCTAACTGTGGCTGAGGCTGACCTTGAACTCCTGGTCCTCCTGCCTCCACCTCTCCAGTTCTGGAATTATAGTGGTGCTCCCCCACTGTGGGCTCTAAATGTCCTTTTCTGTAGCTAGGCCAGCAGCACTGTCTTGTCCTAGGAGATCTGAGTCATTTTTCTCTCCTCTCTTTGAGGACTTCTGTCTGTATTGTCATTTCTCTTTTCATGTCACACAGGTTGTGTTTACTGGGTGACAACTGCATTGCATACTCCTTCCCCCCACCCCCAAGGTCTGAGCTCGGGGCCCTATGCTTGCTATGCAGATGCTCTAATACTGAGCTACATTCCCAACCCTCAGTTTTAGTATAGTAAAGTAGGTCGTCTTTGTCTCCTTTAGAATTAACATATATATGAAACAAAGTCAAAATTGTAGAAGTAAAGACATAAAGTAACATGTGGGCAAAGGCATCCATATTGTTTTTTTCTCGATTTCTGTGCCAATGAGTACCTTTTTTTAAAGGCACAGGCTCACCATGTAGCTCTGGCTGGCCTGGAACTCACTCTGTAGACCAGCTGGCCTCGAGCTCGCAGGGATTTGCTTGCCTCTGCCTCCCAAGTGCCACCACTCCCTCCTTGCCCATGCTGATGAATTCCTGTGCAGATGTAGACTGGTAAGCTGAGGTTTTTTGTTTTTTCCCATTTCTGTGGTCTAGCCCGTGGCGTGCAGAGTGTGCTAATAATGGTCTTAGGAAATTGTGAAATAGGATAAGGGAACACACTAAAAGACGAACCTTGTCAGTGACCCTTGTCAAGGACAGAGCCCTACAAAACATGGTGAGATGCTTGGGCGGTGGCGCAGACCTTTAATCCCAGCACTTGGGTGGCAGAGGCAGGCAGATCTCTGTGAGTTCGAGGCCAGCCTAGTCTACAGAGTGAGTTCCAGGACAGGCTCCAAAGCCCCAGAGAAACCCTATGTCAAAACAAAACAAAACAAAACATGGTGAAACAGCAGTAACCAGGTTTCTCAACAGGTCGTAGGAAAGCTCTCCCCCCCCCCCCCCAAGAAGGTTCTGCAGGTCTTCTAGTTTGTCACTCCAGGGTTAATGTGTGACCTCTTTGTTCTTCTGCTAGCCCCCTTCCTACAGATAGGCCTATGTGTATCTCTCCTTGGTCCTCTGTGCCCCTCTCTCCTCATGTCCGGATCTGTCTGTCTGTCTGTCTGTCTGTCTGTCTGTGCTGTCAAGCCTCTTTCAGGCTGGAGGAGTGGCTGCCTTGTGATCAGAACTCTCTATGTTGTAGGTGGCAAATGCCTTTGTGTTCCTTGATGACATGCCTGGGCCTCAACATCTTGTTCCTCACTTTGAACGAGGGTAAGAACTTCTTCTAGAGGCCAGTGGGTTTTTCTGAATCAATGTGGGGGTAGAGCCCTGAGTTGGAGCAATGTGGGAGGGACCACCTCTTTGCCAGTTCGATTCCTCCTAGGTCTGCTTGTATTGGAACCCAAGCTCTGGGCCTCTGTGTGACTGTGGACACATGATGTAGCCTACCGATTGAGGCTCCATTTCCCTCATCTCTGAAGGGAGGGCGGCAGCGGTCTTTGCTCATGAGCACTGTGAGGAATGAGAACCTGTGTGTGCCGCTCAGCCCAGTGCCTCACACAGGTCAGCAGCTGGCAGACTGTGGCTGCTGCTACTTCTGTGTGACTTTCTAATTGACTGCTGAAGTAGGCATCCGCCTTTTCCCATTTGTCAACATGATACCGGTAAAGTTATCAGGAGGAGGATCTGAGGAGAGGCTTTTCCCCGTATCTGTCATTTTCTCTGCTCCAGCAAATGGGTTTTGATGTGTTAGATGGCCACCAAGCAGTGGGGAGAGGCGCACACACAAAACCATGAGAAAGGCGTGGCTAGGTGGTGACTACAGAGTTCCTGGGTGGCAGTGTCTCCTGAGGACTCTGTTATGTCTGCTGCGACCCAGGCCTCTCAGGGTTGGAACTGTCGGGTAGTTGTCAGGAAGTGAGTGAAAGGTTCAGGGCAGAATGTTTAGAGGAGCTGGTCCTTTATGTATGTGTTATTACACCACAGGCATGATTCTCTGTATTTCCTGTTTCCTGTGGACATATGGAGTCAGTGGGTTGAAAATTACCCCACTTCACACGGGGTCATCTGTTTTTGGACAGCTTTTTTTTCCCCTCTTTTTTGAGGCAGGGCCTCTCTATAGCTCAGGCTTGCCTTAAACTCACCACGTAGCCCAGGTTTCCCTGGAGCTACCCATTTTCCTGCTTCAGCCTCTCAGATTCTGGGTTACAAATGTAACCACCATCATACTCAGCTTTCTTTTTCTTAGTTGGATTTTTCTTTAAATGCCCTAGGATGTTAGTATGTGTGTGTCTAAACATAGTTCTAAATTCAGTCGGTTTAAATGACAGTTTGTTTTACTGGCATTTACTATGGCTCACTGCTGACTTTGTTTGCTATTGTGATATTGTGTTACAAGGGAGAAATTCCTGCTTTGAATTTTGTCTCTGCCTCACCCCTCAGTCCTCAGGACCCCTACATTATCCCAAAGCCAAAGAAAAGTTTTCCAGTCTGCCTTAGTGGTAGAGAGGGCTAAATTTCCATTCTTGGAAAACTGCTAGCAGCATCCAGACCATAGATGTGAACCATCTATTGTGTGTGTTTTTTTATTTTAGTGAATGGGTGTTTTACCTGCATGTGTCCTATGTATGTATAGTGTCTGTGGTGTTGGATTCCCCTGGAACTGGTAACAGATGGTTGTGAGCCACAGTGTGGGTGCTGGAAATCAAACACAGGTCTTCTGGCAGAGCAGCCCACATTTTTAACCACTAAACTATCTCTCCAACCCATGGGGCATTTTTAAAATTTAAACAAGGTTAGAGCTCATCCATGACCACACACCTGATGCTCACAGTTTTGAACTTATTTTTGCTGAAGAGACAGAATATCCATAGTACCTAGTGGTGATGACATCTATGAGGGTTGAGCAGGCCATAGAGTAGGGAGATCTGGAGGTCTAGCCGCAGTGTGATCTGGCCAGGCCTCTCAGGCAGGAGCCTCAAGGAGGTGAGAAAGCAAGCATGTGGACATCAGCGGTCAGTCTCCAGGGCCTGTCTACCGTGTCACCTGCAGTGTTCTTGATCTCTTAGGTGCCTGGTACTCCATGGGTGCCTTGATGATTTCGGTGCCCGCTCTGCTGGGCTACCTTCAGGAGGTTTGCCGGGCACAGCTGCCAGAGTCTGAGCTGTTGCGGAGGAAGTACCACAGCATAAGGCAGGAAGACCTACAGAGAGTTCGCCTTTCCCGCCCTGAGGCTGTGGCTGAGGTGAAGAGCTTGTAAGTATTGAAAGGAGGCCAGGAGTGTGGGCGGGTGAGCCAGCTGTCACATGCATGCTGCCCGTGAGCCACCGACTTCATTCTACTTAATCTCTTTACCGGTTCTGAGCGGAGACACTGTTATTATCCTCCACTTACAGAGGAAGGCAAAGGCTTAACTAGCAGTGACTTGGACTCCAGATCCAGCTGCCTTTATAGCTGTGTTCTTCCCCCGGACGGACCACTAAGGGTTTTGCTTAGGTGCTGCCTGCGCAAACCATTGCTGGGTGAAGTGTTAATCTGATTATTCTTTATCAGTTAAAACTCATGAGTCAGATATTGGGATAAGAACTTGAATGATCTGAGAAATAGCCAATAAGCAAGCAGTGAAACCCCCTTCCTATCTCCTTCCTCAATCCAAAAGGGCTGAAACCCTCTCTAAGTCCTACCCTACTACTTCCTGTGTCTATCTGTCCTCAGTCCTCCAAAACCTCTGGTTAATTTTGGTAGCTGGTAGCTAGCTCCACCCTCTGATTCAAAGCACATTTTATTGGCAGTCTTGGGAGCGTCAGAATGCAACCACAGTATCACACAGCAGCTGGGCTTGGATCCTGTCTTTTCACTTCTCAACAGCTCGCTTGCTTCTCTGCTCCTGTGAGCCCTCATTCATCGGATGTGGTGTTGGGCTTACGCAGAGGATGGCTGTGAAGATTGCTTGAGTGTTGGGTACCCAGGAAGTATTCAGTGTTAGTCATCATTACCATCCTGAGCATGGCGAGGCTGGTGCCTTGAGGAAGCAGCTTTAAGACTGCTGATGAATGCTTACTGCATGTACTTGAGCAGCAGCTGGCTTTTCCTGAGCCTTTTCTTGGATCAGGCTTCACATAGGCTTTGGACACACAACAGGGGTTATAAGTCATCAGGAGTGAGGTCCAGGTGTATGGGAAAACAAAACTTTTTAATGTAAAGTAATTTATTTTCATGCATTTCTTTTTTTTCTGAGATGATCTCATGGTGTAGCCTTGGCTAGTCTGGGACTCACAATGTAGACTAGGCTGATTTCAAATTCACAGAGATCTACATGCCTCTGCTCCCAAGTGCTGGGATTAAAGGTGTGCACTGGCATGCCTGACACTGAAATAATATTTTACTGTTTGACAGGCGGTGCAGGAAGAATGAAAACAGTTCCATAGACCATTCAAAAAGAACAATTACTAACATTTGGCCACACTGGCTTTAGCTCTCTCTTTTTTTTCCTTGAACCACTTGAAAATTACAAACATCCCTTCTGTTTACTTCAAATACTTCAGCATTTATTTCCTGAGATCAAGGACATTGTCTTATGTATTCCAAGTAATAGTCAGAATTAGGATATTTATATCGATATATTAGTGCTTTTCTTTGCTGCATAGTTCATAATCACATTTTGCCAGTTGTATTATTGAAGTTTCCCCTGGTCCAGGGTCCAATTTAGACTCATACATTACATTGAAGGCTTTTTCTTTCATGTAGTGCTAAGACTGGATCCAAGACTTTGTCCACCAAGCATCTCAGCCCTCACTCACACTTAGTTTCTGTGTTCTGTTAACGTGGGGTGAGCAGTTCCATGTGACCTTGACATCCCTGATACAATACGAGCTTACTGTGTTGTTATTTCCCAGTTTGTGTTGTTCAGCTCCTTGTTAGACTCGGTTTGCATTTTGAGCAGGACTGACAAGTGGCGTGTCTTAGTTCACATGAGAGCCACACAATGTCAGGAAATACTGTCTTTGGTCACCTTCTCCACTGTAAGTTATTGTTTCCCGTTGGTTAGGAACCTGTAGAGAGATACACTGAGACTGAAATACCTTCTTCCTCCTCAGCTTTCACTCAGCTGCTGTAACAGCCACTGGTGGGTCCTGACCTCATTAGTTTCTTTCCTGGTGGTTGAGAACTGGCTCTCTGCTTACCCTTCCACTTGCATTTATTTTTTGGCATTCTGCAGTGGCAGGTGTGCTTCTCACTGATTGTCAGTATGAACGCAAGGGATCTTATTTCATTCCATGCGATCTGATCTGTTACAGTCCTTCCTATCTTCCTTCCATCTGAGTGTCCTAGGTTTGGCCAGTGGGACCACTTTGAGCTGGTTTTTGTGTTCTTTCATTATATCCCATCATTTTTCAGTGCTGCCTTATGGTATGGCATAACAGAATGTTCACATTTGTCTTAGGCTTGCCCTGCTCCAGCTCTAGAAGCAGCCATGTCTCTAATGAGCCCTTTGTGTGGAAGGAGAACATAGACTTTTCAAAATAGTTCCTCCCAATTGTAATAAGTAAAATAAAAAAAAAATAGCAAGGAGGAGCTCCCAAAGGGGGTTGGAATAGGCTGGAACCCTGCCAGGCCCTCTTCTCCCAACAGGAGTGTTTTCAGACTGCCCACTGTGGGCCAGTTGTGCCAGCTGTGTGAACCCAGCCTCTGCACCCTCATAGCTCTGCACTCCTGGATGGCTGGGTGGGTTGGTATGGGAAGGGGCAGGACCTGTCACTCACAGAAGCTCCTATGTCTGCAGCTTGATCCAACTGGAAGCCTTCCTGACCCGCCTGTGTGGTACCTGTGAGTCAGCCTACCGTGTACTGCACTGGGAGAACCCCATGGTGTCCTCACAGTGAGTGGGCCCCTTTTCATCCACCACCCTGTAGGTCTCTGTGGATTGAAGTCCCTCCTCCTCCAGGTGAAGCCAGCTCCCTGAAAAGGCTTCTGCACCACCCACCTCAGGAGAAGTCCACACATAGACTTTTGGGCCTAAATGCTTGCTCTTGTTTAGGTGCCATTTTAAAAGGTACACAGTACTAGTACTTGACTAATCGAGTGCCTCACTGTGTTCTACAGAGCTCATGGTCAGCTGCCTTTTGGAGCTGCTCCCGGGCCTGTTAGCTTCACATTGACTGTGAGATTGCTTTTCTCTGTTTAGCTTTATTTATTTAGTTACATATATATACACATACATCTGTATGTATGTGTGTATATATATATATGCATTATATATGAATGTTTTGCCTGCATGTATGTGTGTATGTATACCCTGATGGTGCTGGCAATCAAACCACGATTCTCTGCAAGAGCCCAAAGTTCCTTAGGCCAGAGAACTACCTCTTTAGCTTATATGTGAGTTTCTTTCTCTTCATTAATTACATCATAAGTGGTTGCAACAAAGTCTTTGGGATTATTTTGTAATGTAGACTGGAGGTGTTCTGTTATATATTTAGATAAGTTCTATTTTTCATTACTAGCCCTACGTAAGCATTTGTTGTTGTTGTTGTTTTGTTTTGTTTTTCAAGACAGGGTTTCTCTGTAGCTTTGGAGCCTTTCCTGGAACTCACTCTGTACATCAGGCTGTCCTTGAACTCAGAGATCTGCCTGCCTCTGCCTCCCGAGTGCTGGGGTTAAAGGCGTGCACCACCACCTGCCTACAGTGAGCATTTTTATGAATTTAGTTTTAATTTTTTGAAAAAAAAGTTTAAAGATGAAGTTAAAAGATGAAATCACTGCAGGAATGCATGTTTTTGAGGCTTTCCCATATCAGGAATTATAACTGGTGTCTGTCCAGGCTTCACTTGTGCCGGGCCTGTGTGAGAGGTTCCTGTTGATTGTCTTACTCTTTCTAGTGACCATGAAGTAGATGCTGGCTGTTTAGACTGAACTTTCTAGGTGAGGTAATGCTTGAGAGCCAAGGGACTTGTCACAGAGGCAAGTGAGAGAGTTTGTTTCAGGCCCAAGTCTGTGTCTAGACTTCAGAGCTCAGACCCAGCGATCGATGGCAGCTGAGCCAGTGTGTGAACTCCCCACTTGAGACACAGTGTGGCTTCACTGGTGTCACTTGGTACAGACCAGAAGCTTGGTGCTTCCTCAGCAAGTCTACACTGGTTTGATTGGCAGGTCTTGTCAGTTTGTGCCCAGAGCAATTTCTCACCTAGGTGGTCCCCTCCATTTCCTTCTGATCTTGGACTTTCTGTTCATCCAGGTTCTATGGCGCACTTCTGGGCATGGTTTGCATGCTCTACCTGCTGCCTCTCTGCTGGGTCCTTGCCCTTTTAAACAGCACGCTCTTTCTGGGAAACGTGGAGTTCTTCCGAGGTAAGCCCCAGAGAGCCCCATAGCTGGGCTGAGCCCACTCCGCCCACTCCGTTTAGGCTTCCTGCCTCTGTGTTATTGCTGTGCTTGCCACAAGGGGGTATCTTTCCACTGGTTAGCTCTGGGAGTGTGTTGGGGTTGTGTGGCTGCCTTCAGAGGGTTCCCTCTCCTTTTTAAAGCAGATGTATCACTGCCTACTCACATGGTGGTTTCTAGAAGGTAAGGGAGGGGTCTTTTCTCTAAATTGCCCCTACTTCTGCACTGTGGCCACCTGGAGTAGCTGCCACATGTCTGTGTGAGCCCTGAGTCTGCTGTCTGGCTTCTGGATACTGGGCAGTTTAGAGAGGCTCTGTGCTTGGGGCTTTCTGTGTTTATCCCCCTCTGTCCTTAGTGTGTGATCACTCACTATTTGACTCTCTGGCTGACTCTCTCTGTAGCAGAGGGACTGGCCTTGAACACAGAGATCTGCCTGCCTCTGCCTCCCGAGTGCTGAGATTAAAGGTGTGATATGCACCATCACAGCCCACTTACTGTGTCTTATGTCACCTCTGACCCTGTTCACCATTCTGTCTGCAGTGGTGTCTGAGTATAGGGCTTGTCTGCAGCGGCGGATGAACCCCAAGCAGGAAGAGTGTGCCTGTGGGAGCTCGTCACTGCAGGACGCTGGGGGAAGGAGTACGCTGCTGGACAGCACACCGGCCCCCACACCCACAGAGGTGAGTGCTCTGCCATTGGCAAGAGGCTCCTCCCCTTGTGTCTTTTTTGCCTCCCTCTTGTTTATAAGTATGGCTTCTGGGCTGAAGCTGTCGAGGTTCTTCCTGCCTCTGGGATGCTTAGTAGTAAGAAGTGCAATGAAGATAGCTGCCTGGGCTTTTCTGAACTCCTGCTCTGTGTCTGGTGCTACACTAAGTGCCCTGTGGGGTGTGAACTCCTTCTCTGTGTCTGGTGCTGTGCTAAGTACCCCGTGGGGTGTGAACTCCTGCTCTGTGTCTGGTGCTACACTAAGTGCCCTGTGGGGTGTGAACTCCTGCTCTGTGTCTGGTGCTGTGCTAAGTACCCTGTGAGATGTGAACTCCTTCTCTGTGTCTGGTGCTGTGCTAAGTACCCCGTGGGGTGTGAACTCCTGCTCTGTGTCTGGTGCTACACTAAGTACCCCGTGGGGTGTGAACTCCTGCTCTGTGTCTGGTGCTGTGCTAAGTGCCCTGTGGGGTGTGAACTCCTGCTCTGTGTCCGGTGCTACACTAAGTACCCCGTGGGGTGTGAACTCCTGCTCTGTGTCTGGTGCTACACTAAGTACCCTGTGGGGTGTGAACTCCTGCTCTGTGTCTGGTGCTGTGCTAAGTGCCCTGTGGGGTGTGAACTCCCACTCTGTGTCTGGTGCTACACTAAGTACCCTGTGGGGTGTGTCTTGAAGATGAGGATGAGATCATTTCCAGTGGCCCAAGAGAAGGCTGAGGCACAGAGTGGCTGCCAAAGACGCTTAGCTAGTAAACAGAGCTGGGTCTCAGACAGGCTCTGTGACTGTTGGCTGCTGTGGGTCCATTGGAGTCTTGCTCTAGGGCCCTGCCCTGTGGGGTTAGAGGGAGCCTTTCCTGTGGTTGTTCCCTTCCTGCAGCTGTGCAGTTTCCCTGGGCTGGGGCCTGGGGTTTTGGAGCCTAGCCACTGGTTCTCAGCAGGTGGCTCTCCACTGTAGGAACCGGGGTTGCCAGCCTTCTCTTCTGCCATAGAGTCTTTCTTCCTAGGACCTCACGCCAGGCAGTGTGGAAGAAGCTGAGGAGGCTGAGCCAGATGAAGAGTTCAAAGATGCAATTGAGGTGGGTGGCCTTTTCCCAGTCCCCAGTGACCAGGCCAGATGTTGGGTGGGCTGAGAGCTGTGGTTTTTGTTTTTTGTTTTACCCTAACATCCGCATGGGAAGCCAGAGTTTGCTCTGAGCTAGAAATCCACTGGTTGAAAGAGTGCCACAGCCTCTTCCTTCTTCTATCATGTCTTGAGAGCCCGGGGCAGGGGGGTTGGAGGTTTGTCACCTGGGCGGAGATGGGGTTGAGGTTATGATGTCGGGGGCATGTTTTGAGGAGGTGCCTACCTTGTGCCTCTCTCTTCTGTAGACTAAGTTCCTTAGATGTCCCTTTGGGAGGGTGCAGAAAGTGGTTGCATAGCCAAGTGCTAGTTCAGGGGAAGTTCAGCAACCTTGACTAGACAGTGATTTAGATTGGTAGTTTGAAAACGTGTTTTATTTGGCTTGTAAACGTTTAAAATAATTCTTCAAGCCAGTGTTTAAAACAGGGCAGATTCCAGTTAGAACTGTAGACTTGCAACTTTCTTAGTATCTCAGGGACTGCAGCAGTCAGTGTAGCTGAGGGGCCACTGTCTCCTGTTGGATGAGTCACATGATCACTCAGCTGGTAGAGGTGCTGGCTGTCAAGCCTGATGGCCTGTGTTTGGTCCCCAGAACCTACATGGTAGAGGGAGAGAACTGGAAGTTGTCCTCTGACTCTTATGTGTGCCGAGGCACACCCCTCCACGCACACACTAAGTGAAATAAGCACGTCACGGGCTGCAGTCTGTGTTGCCCTACATTCCCACCCTCTGGTGACTGGGGCCTTCTGACTTGTTATTTGTTGTCCCTGCCACATTGCTGTTTGTCTCAGAGTAGAAACTCACATCTTTCTGTCTCTGTAAAGAGGGAGGCTGTTGGGAGAGCGAGAGTCTTGTGAACTTTAACTGGGCCCTGGCTACACTGCTGACTTTCCCTCAGACCTGAGCATCCATTTCAGTTGTGACTGCTGTAGACTTCCTCAAGTTGGTAAAGGATGTAGGCTTGAGTCTGGGGAGGGTGGAGATAGCTATGGCGTTGGCTTCCAAGCATTTTTGTTCATGACCCAAGTAAGGAACACATTTTTAGATCCAGACAGCTCATCCTTAGTTCTGTAAAATGTGTGGAACTTAAGTGAAACCCTTAGCCAAAGACTGTTGTATTGGATGTTTCCTTTCCTCCTCTGTTCTGTTGAACTGTATATGACCAGTTAGAGAAGAGTCATTCCAAGCTTTCTGTAAGCTTCCTTGAGTCTGGGCTGCTTCCAGAGAGCCCACTTGGTAACTTCACCCTGCGGGAAGTGCTCAGAGCTCGGGGTGGCACAGCAGTTTCCCGTGCCCTCCTGTGCTCCTCCCTTCCTGCTATCTCTCTCTGTTTTCTCCTCTTCTTCCCCGCACTCTGGGAGGCAGGAGACCCACCTGGTGGTGCTGGTAAGTAGGGGCAGGGTGACAGGGGCAGGGCTGGGCTGGGCAAGGTTGCTGAGTTAGCTGTGCCACACTTTGTGGGCCACCATGCCCAGGTGCCTCTGCACGCAGGACCTGGGCTGTTCTAAGTGATGAGCAGAACTGAAATAAGCTGTTCCCACAGGAGGATGATGAGGGCACCCCGTGCCCAGCAGAGGATGAGCTGGCCCTACAGGACAATGGGTTCCTCAGCAAGAATGAGGTGCTGCGCAGCAAGGTGTCACGGCTCACAGAACGGCTCCGCAAGCGTTATCCCACCAACAACTTTGGTATGGCCAAAGAAGTGGATTGGAGGTCGGGTATATGGCTAGGGCTGGTGGAACTTAAGGAGTTGGAAGACACCTGGGTCAAGAATAATGGATACTTGTGAAGATGTCCACGGAACCTCGGGAACCTGGCAAATGTCTGAGGAAGTGTGAGTGTGGAGTGAATGTGGGTCTCTTCATGTCCACCTCTCATTATTGAATATTAGCTCACAGGAAGACAAGGTGTTCTTTGACCCAGACTGCAAAGAGTTGTGATCCTGAGCTGGCAGAACTTGACAGAAAATACCAGCTCAGTCAGTGTCCTTGGGCAAATCCTGCCTCAGCTTCCCCTTCTAAAGAGATAGTTTTGTTGGGTTGTTGTGGATACATGACAAGAGTTAGCACGGGGCCAGGCTGCCTCTTAGTAACTGTGTGCTGTTTGTGTGGGAGGCGCTGGCTGAGCCTGTTTGTCCGTGAGAGCCTGTCTTGGTCCTTGTGACCTGACTATCTGCAGTAAAAGGTACCTTCTTCTGGGCATGCTGGTTTTTGAGGTCACTGTAGTCAAAGTTGTAGTTTGGTTAGTTTGTATTTTCTTGGGGTTGTGGGTGGGTTAAGGACAGAGCTTGCAGGGGACCGGGCTCTGGTTTGGAACCCTGAGAGTGGAGCCGGCTAACGGCCTGGGGAGAGCCTAGAATAGCTGGTGACTGAGAGCCACTCTGGCCTTTGAATTGTGGGTTCCAGTGTTAGTGAGTTTGAGGGAGACAAGATCCTTGAGCTTATCTTCGAGAATATGAGGGACCTCTGGGGCCTGCCTTCCTGCCCCTGACTGGTGGTGACTACTTTTCAGGATCAGGTGTCCTGGACCTGCTGTTTCCTTCTGGGTGTGAGTACATCTGCTGATGCCTGGCCTGGGAGCCACTCCAGGCTCAGGCCCTTTCGTAAACATGCCATTTCCCAGGTGGATGGGATGGGGCAGGAAGATCCTCTGGGCCCAGAAGCAGCCAAGGGATGTTTGTCTCTCTCTGCCGTGGTCCCCTGGCTCCATAGTCTGTCTTCCCTGATCCCAGGGAGTTTCTTTTAGCGAGAGCTGTGAGTAATCCTGCTGGACTAGGAAGGAGCTTTGGGACTGTCACGTGTTACCCATACGTCACAGCCGTGGCCTCTACTGATTGCTGCCCTGCCAGGTTGTCACAGGCCCCGGAGCCCTTTTTCCATCTTTCCTGATTTCAAGCTCCTCTCTTGGAATTTTCTGATGACAGAAAGCAGGCGTGTGCATTTCTTGGAGGCTGATCTGTGCCTCATCTGTGGGCAGGTGTTTGTAAGGAAACATTATGAAAGGGTCACATCTGGTGGGCTTCACTGAGTCATGTCCCTGCTGGCTTGGCTAGATTCCAGGGAGGAGAGTCTCGGGGTGCTCCTTGATAGTCTGCCAAGCCTGTCATTGGGGGTGGGGGCACTCAGTGCTGTGAGGGTGCAAGGGTCAGAGCTGTGGGTAGCCTGGTGGCAGCTGCTCCTAGGGGTGGGCACCTTTTTCTTACTCTGAATCCAGATCTTGCTCTTTGCACCCAGATGAGAGTCTGGGCTGCCAGGCTGGGATCCTAAGTGTCCCAGTTAGAGAGTCGGGATCAGTTTGGGTTGAGTGGCCTGGCCTGGGACCTAGCTGAGCTGCTGCCTTTGTTTCTCAGGGAACTGTGCAGGCTGCGCTGCCACCTTCTCGGTGCTGAAGAAGAGGGTAAGTCTGCTGTGTGCTGGACTCAGGACAGCCGTCAATGACGTCTAAGTCGCAGGTCACAGAGGCCAGTACCCGGGTTTGCTCAGGCCACTGCATCTTCCCTGCTTCAGGCCTACAGCCTTATCAGCCTTCTGTTGGCTGCTTTGTCCTGCCTCATTCCCACCCAGGGTTAGATGGCAGAGGGGAGGAGGTACTCGGTGTCGGTGCCTAAGGTGAGCTCCGTCTGGCATTGATGTGGTTTCCTTGTCTACAGCGGAGCTGCAGCAACTGTGGGAACAGCTTCTGCTCTCGGTGCTGCTCCTTCAAGGTGCCCAAGTCCTCCATGGGGGCCACAGGTGAGGGGTGCAGGCGTGGGTTAGGAGGCTGCCCTGGGAAAGGAGGGTGGCGACTGTCCGAGGCACTCTCTTCCTTCCCAGGAGATCGTCTGGTTGAATCTTATTTTCATTACCTTGGTAACACATTTAACACAATCAAAAGGATTTCTCTTCCTTTCTAAAAGCTGTACATGTTTGTTGTAAATAAAACCTGTGGATGAGCAAAAAGAAGAAAATACTCCCTTGTGTTCCAGACAGGATGGTTGGGTCACTGTGTATCACTGAAATGTAGGTAGCATTCATGTTCTTGAAAGCTGGAATCATATTTCACTTCCTGCCCTGTAATGTGTTGTGATGTTGGGCAGGCTTTTTTCCTTCCGATCTTACAAGTATCACATGCTTGTTAACTATAAAATTTGGAAATTATTATAAAGAAGAAAGGAAGAGAAATGTGATCCTGTAATCTTACCACCCAGAGATTTTTAACCACTGTTAAAACGTTTAGGGAAATTTTCCTTTGGTATTTTATTTAAAAAAAAAAAGCTTTAAAAAAGTGTTTTGTTGATGCCAGAAGAATTTTCAGTGCATAGAACACCTGGAGAGGCCTGCTCTTGGCATTAGAGCCCCAGTGCTGCAGTGTGTCAGGGCAGGGAGTGAGCTGGGTCAGGGAGGGTGTGGGCTGGGCCGTGGGTGGTCTGTCTAAGGACTGGGGAGGCTAATTCAGTACTTGGCGCCTTGAGCCTAAAGGGTACAAAGAACCGTCTCACCGTGTTTTTCCTTTCCAGCTCCTGAAGCCCAGAGAGAGACTGTGTTTGTGTGTGCCTCCTGTAATCAGACCTTGAGCAAGTGAGAAGAGGAGAGGAGAGGAGAGGAGAGGAGAGGAGAGGAGAGGAGAGGAGAGGAGAGGAGAGAAGAGAAGAGAAGAGAAGAGAAGAGAAGCCAGGCTTCCCCTGTCCTGGGGCTAGCAGTAGACCCTACTCTCCCACCCTGCTCCTCTGAGGCGTGTGCTGGGCAAATGTAGCCTGATAGCTAGATCCTTCTTGCCCTTCCCCTGCTGCCTCCAGCTGGGCTGGTGATGCTTTAAGGCTCCAGGGGAGAGGAACCCTTGGAGCTGTTTGCCCTGCCTTGTGCCCCCCCCCGCCCCTCGTTGACTCAGGGCTAGCCAGGGAAATGTCTACCAGGAGCAGAATTGAGCTTAGCCTGCTCCCATCTGGGCTCTGATGGTCAAGGCCGAATTGACTAGGCCTTAGGATCCAAGAACCTGAAGTGGGAAAAGAGGTTCTTCCCTGTTGAGTACCGGGCATCTAAGCCCCAGAGAACCTGCAGGAGGACTTGGAACACCATGGACTTTGCCCTTTAGATAGCTCCCAGGTACCCAGAGGAGAGTGCATATGAGGGCGCTGGTCATGTCCTTCAGTCCAGTGGATGGCAGCATGGGAAGCCCCGCCTACAGACTCTTATCTCCCACGATTCTCTGTGTCCTCAGCTCTGCTGGGATGACTGTGGGACCCTCACATCCTCCTACTCCTGCCCTGGGTCTAGTGCACCCCACCTCTCCCTAGCCCTTCTCCCGTAGAACATGAGGCCAGGGGAGTGGAGCAGAGATTCTGAAAGCCGTGGCCTCTGAGGTCCAGGAAAGTATAGGACCTGGATGGGCTGGCTCTCAGAGTCCAGGACTGTTCCTGGAGAACAGTGTCCATTGTGGGATAAGGTCACATGGTCAGTTTTATGTCCCCTCTGATCTACCAAGGGGGCCCTGTGCCTCCTAAGCCGTGAGCTGGCTCAGGCCCCCCTCCCTGGAGCTGCCGGTCTTTTCAAAGTATTTATTTATTTATTTCGTGGTTCCTGGGAGCATGCAGTGCAGGGGTGAGGTGAAGACGATGCCGGCTTCTGCCTGAAACCCTTGTGAGAATCTTCCCTTGGGGCTGCACTGCGGGGCCTCGCGGCTGCCGCAGGGGAGCTGTTCTGTTGCCTGAGCATGAGCTTGCTGGAAGCTGGGTGTGGGGTGCATGACTCTGGTCCGAAGCTCTCTGCTAATCAGGCATACACAGAGCGGTGAGGGTTTGGCAGTGGGGACCAAGCAGCCGAGGTGTACCCTTAGTCCTGGTGCGAGGACGCTACCTCCATGCTTATTTACTTACACTGGAGAGCAGAAAGGAGCTCTGTATGGAGAATTGCCAATAAAGGCCCCAAGCTTAAGCTTTCGTCCTGTCCTTGTGTCCGCACTCGCCACCAGGGGGGAGACCCAGGTTTCTTAGTGCTGTCCAAGTTTTTCACTTGGCCAAGGGCAGGCCGTGGAGTGGGTCTTTGCACACGGTCTGTGGAAGTGCGTGTGCTGCTGCCCAGTCTGTGAGGAGCTAGGCTCAGGGGAAGGCTGTGCCTTGTAAACAGGAGGGGGCAGGCTTTGTCTTGTGACCGGACTGAGGGCCTTGGGTTGAGGTTGGGATCAGAATTTAAGTATTAGACAAGGCAGGCTTTACAGTAGAAAGGTTTTAGCTAATCCCTCCTGAGAAAGGCAGAAAGGGCCAGCACCGCAGGAGCTGAGAGCTGGTAGGTGTGAGGTGCTTGGAGGCTTGAGGTACACGTCACCAGGCTGGGTGGTTGCTGGTGCTGAATACTGCACACGTGTTAGTGCCAGTGACAAGTCCAAGAGGTAGGCACTGTTTTCCTCGCAGTAACATGGTAATGCCCAGCAGCAGTGGTGTAAGCCCTCTCCAAGCTCAGTCCCACCTGCCGTGACCTCCTGTGTGTGTGGCCTAATGTATGACCCTCATCATCCTACAGCCTTCAGACAGATGATGCGCCTCTGTCCTGTGTCCTTACAGCAGTCACCGTTTTCCTTCTTTTAAGCCAGAGAACAATTTTAAATCACCTTTTACAGGAGAGCGTCAGTGAGAGCCCATCTTGTTGGAAGGTGACTGTCACTGCTCAGGAAGGCTGACTATCAGGTGTAGTCACAGATGTGAGAAAGGGGTTTTGCCCTTTTTGTTTCCTGGAGGTACCTGGGAGAATAGGTGAGCAAGTCTTTAAATGCAGAGCCACGGGAGTTCAGCAGGACTGGTGCAGTGCCCCACGGAGCCCGGGGTTCAGACACTTCAGAGTGGGACAAAACACAGCTTGCGCTTTGTGGCATTGGATTGGTAGATAACCAGGTTATAGTCTGGCACCTTGCAGGGCCGGTCGGGAGGCCTGGCTGCAGCCTGGCTTGAGCTTGGGTCTGTTGAGGCTTTTGTGGTCTCCTGTGTTGATGCTGCAAAGTCTTGGCAGACTGGGAACAGGCAATGGCTTTGGGGGTCTCCTGTAGCCTTTGGGGCAGAAGCCAAATGCCTCATTTTTATTCCTTTACCAGAGGTCTGTGTCTGTCTGCACAGCTGGCCCTGTTCATGCACCACTTTGCCAGGCAGCATGTCTGGCCAGTAGTTCATTTTAAAGTCCCACAGCACAGCGCTACAGGTTCATCTAATTGGTGGGCATTTTAAATGGGAGGTTAAGTGACCCACCCAAAATGGAATGGAAATTATGCTGCAGGTGTTCATAGCACCCGTGGCCTAAGAAGCCTTGGGTAAAGGTCACATTCTGGGCAGCTCCCTCACATTCTGGTCCCCACTCTCTAAGGAGCTAGCCACTGAGCTAACAAGGGTCTGCCCACCAAGCACCACCCCCTTCAGTCAGAACAGAGGTGGCCTTGTGGTGGGAGCTGCTATCTTCTCCAGCTCCCAGTGACCCCACCTCCTGCCAGCAACACCCCAGCAGCACATTCCATTCGCTGGCACTGCTGGTGGCTGGGGATTCCGGGTACTTGTGGCTGGGAGCCTTCTTGGAGCTCCAGCGGAGTCTGCTGTCCGGGCTGAGACACTGGGCTCCAGCCACACACATTCCAGCAACAACCCCCCCCACACACACATTAGATTTCTTAAGGAGTGAACTTTAGGATTACAACTGGCTGTACAGTTGTGGGATGTGAGCTTGCTTTGTGGAGCCCTGAGTCTGGTAGGGGTGAGAAGAGAGGAGTGGGTAGGACTCACTGGTCCCTTTGCCTTGGTCCAGGCCCTTAAGTGTCGTCAGTGTCATCAGAGTAACTTCCTGGAACCTTCACAATTGTTTGCACCCTTAACCTATCACAGATCCCCCTCTGTAGAAGGTACTAAATAGTCCCTTTTTTGTTTGTTTGTTTGTTTTGAGACAGGGTAGCCTTGGCTGTCCTGCAACTAGCTCTGTAGACCAAGGGGGCCTTGGATTTACAGAGATCCACCTGCCTTTGTCTCCTGAGTGCTGGGATTAAAGGCATGTGCACCACCATCTGGCTTAGTCTTCAGACTTTTAAGCTGTAGGTTGTGACTCTGTGGTGCTCTGTAACTGGATGTGGGGGTTGTGAGAATTTTGGTGACAGTAAAAGGTTTTTGAACACTGAACAAGAATGAACTCAAAATCAAACTTGTAGGTCAAGCTGAGGTGGGAGGTGTGTCTGGGGCACTGTCCTGTGCACTGTGCATCTCATGCCACACAGCCAGAGAGCTCAGATGTGAGATCATTGCATGTGGTGAATGGCAACTTTCATTCCTGCTCTTACCGGAACATGTAGTTTACAGAAAACAAGGACTTACTACTTGATCTCCCAGCATGCAAATATCAAATTAGTATGTCTTTGGATTGCATTAGGTTGGAATATTTGATTTTTAAAATTAACTTGTAGGCTGGTGAGATGGTTCACTAGGTAAAAGCCCTAGCCTCCTAAACAGGACTCCTGGATTTGAGCCCTGGAACCAATGTTAAGAAGTCAGATGTGCATTTGTAACCTCAGTTAGGGAGAAGGAGACAGGAGAATCGCTCTGGAGCAGGCAGCAGCCTGATATAAACTAGAGACCCTGCCTCACAAGGTTGGAGAGAACCAATTTTCTGGCCTCCACTCCTGTACTGTAGCACAAGTAACAATGAAAAGAAAAGAAAATTACTGACAGTGGTTTCATAAAAAATAGTTTACTGAATTTTTGATTTGGATCAGGGATCAGAATACACTTTCAAACAATTTATGAAATGTCTCTAAACATAACTTCTGCCATTTTGTTTCTCTGTTTCTCTCTCTCTCTCTCTCTCTCTCTCTCTCTCTCTCTCTCTCTCTCTCTCTCTCTCTCTCTCTCTCTGTGTGTGTGTGTGTGTGTGTGTGTGTACAGAACAGCATTCTCAGTATTGGTGGTTATAAAATCAAAACTGATCATCTAAAAAAAAAGTGATATTCGTCTTACAATATCAAACAGCCAAGGTTTAATTCTTTATGTAAATTCAAGCACATTTGTTCCATTAGTGTGCAAGTTTGCTTTCATCCAGAATAAGCGGTATGTGTATGCCAAAGGATTATATTGAAATAGATTTATAGCTTATTATCAACAAATGTTTGACTTATATACCCATTTTACATATTTATGCCTGGAAGCAAGTAAACATTTCTTGGGTGAAAGGTTATGGTGGGAAGTGTTTAAGAAGTCCTAGGTAAACCAGGTGGTGATGGCATGCACCTTTAATCTCAGCACTTGGAAGGCAGAGGCAGGAGGATCTCCATGAGTTTGAGGCCAGTCTGGTCTATAAAGCAACTTCCAGGACTGCCAGGGCTATACAGATAAACCCTCGAAATAAGTCCTGGGTAGTGGTTAAGAGTTTGAAGTCAAATCTAGCACTAACCGAGTGTGTTATACAACTCTTGACAAGGACCTTAACCTCTCTGAGCTGTAGTCACTGTTAATAAAATTGTTACCTCTTGCTAGGTGGTGGTGGTGCCTTTAATCACAGCACTCAGTGGGCAGAGGCCAGTGAATGAATCTCTATGAGTTTGTGGCCAAGTTAATGTTCATAGTGGAGTTCTAGGCCAATTAGGGCTACACTGAGATTTGATCTCAAAATGGCTGCTGAAGGGTTTAAATTAGAATACAAAAGTGTGGGGCTGGAGAAACAGTTCTTCCAGAGGTCCTGAGTTCAATTCCCAGCAACCACATAGTAGCTCACAGCCATCTATCATGGGATCTGATGCCCTCTTCTGGTGAGCAGGTATATGTGCAGATAGAGTACCCATACATAAAACAAACCTTAAAAACTTAATACCACCTAGGAGTGTATTTTTGAAGCGAACAAACCCCTTGGCTTTCTGCACTCTGCACTCTTGCGAGTGGTCATGTGACTTACCTGGCCTGGAGCTGGAATGGAAGTCTATCAGGCGGGCCTGCTTGCCGGCTGTGTGCCTGCTGCCTGCCTGCTCAGGAGGGGTAGAGGCTTCTGACTTGACTTTATGCTTTGCTGTCTGGAAGGGGATGGCAGCTGGGAAGAGGACTGTGTTGTAATGCTAGGAACTGCAGACGTCCTGAGCCTGGGACATCCCCAACGCACACCTGCCTGCTTCTAGACCTTTTGTGTGGAGAGGTCCCATGTGCCAGGGGGATTCGGTTCTATTCAGGTATCAGAGGCTTGCCTTCACTGGTCCCTTGACTCTGGGTGTGGGTGGGCTCCTGCCATTTGGGAGGGAAATCATTGCAGCCAGTAGGACCAGGTAAAGAAAACTGGCCCAGGCCTTGCAGAGTCTCCCTGGCCTTGGGGAGAATTCCTCTCCATTCCAGAAGAGATTCTAGGCAGGGCACAGGGCCAGGTCCCTTTTTGGGGTGGTAGGGAGGGCCTTCCCGGGCTCCATGGACTGGGCTAAGGGAGCCCTCTCCTACCACCACTGCCTGCTGCCAGCACCTGACAGAGACGAGCATTGTACTGCAGCCCCAGGCCTGTGTGCTTGGTGGAAAAATAATCCCTGCCTGGTGGACCAGAGAAGTGCCTGTAAATATTTGGTTAGAGCAGGAGGCCTGGAGACAAGGGACAGATTCAGGGAGCTGGGTGCGCTGGGCAGGGTTTGGGCAGGGTGGGACGCAACAGCCTCCTCTGCCTGAGGAGGAACAATTAGGCTTCTGCGGCCTGGGCAGAGCCACCTGACTGCCCAGAGGTGACGTATGGACAAGTGGTCAGGCCACCTGTTAGTGATGCCCCCGTGGAGGGCAGTTCCACTGGTCACCTTAGTCAATGCCAGCCAGTGGCCTTTCTGTCCAGGCCACCACTTCTGTTTGCCCAGGTGACTTCTTTCCAAGGGAGTACATTTTCAGAACTGGAATCTAGAGTTTTCCTTCCTCGGGTGGTTCCTGTGTTAAGAGGATCCTCGGGCCTTGACTACCTCTGCTGGCCTGGAAAGGCTCTCAGGGTGTCTGTCCCCTGCTCTGTGGACATCGGCTTGAACTTTGCACATCTGCCAAGGGGCCCCACCTGGTCCCCACAGTGAGCTCTTTCTGCATGCTGGTCATTTGCATGGCAGTGGCCTCTTCCTTCCAAGCCTTCTCCCACTCCTGCTCTGTACCTTAAAGTGGCTGTGTGGACCCCAGCCTTCTCTCTCTATTTGTAAGTTTCTTTATGCTGGCAATGGCTCCCAAACCCCGCATGCCACTAGGTGGCAAAAACCTGGGTTTTTGGTGCTTGGCAGAGGTCCTGTTTGCATTGCATGTGACTGGGGCCCAGCATTTGTTAAACACTCAGTAGATGGGCTAAGGTTTATGTGTTAAAATGCAGATTCTTAGGTTTGATCCCCAGTAATATTCTAAAAATAACAAGGCAGTTTCTATTATGGCAAGTTCGGGTGGGGCTCAAGTGTCCAGATTCCCAGGCAAGCGCTCTCTGTTTGAGTGGCAGGCATTCCTAGCCCTCCGGATTCTGTGTTTCTAACTAGCTCCTGGATGACACAGCTGCAGCTGGTCCCAGAGCATGCTTAGAGTAGCGTCAGTCTAAAGCGTCTGCCCCCTACGTGTCAGGACTAGTGCCCAGGAGTATCTGGGAACCCCAGGGAAGACGTGACATTGTTCCCTGTGGTCTGGCCTTGTCTTGGACCCTTCTGACCTGGGACTGCCCCAGTAGGGGCAGGCTAGGAGTCTCCTGACTATGGCATCAGTTGGGAAATGTGGCACTTCTGTCCCTCCTCAGGGACAAAGGGTGGTTATCTCTGTCTCTCACTTAGTGGTTGGGAGGTGAGGGTGACCCCCACCTTATGTTCTTGGGGAATATTGTCTTTCTTAGGCTTTCCAAGGAGGTCAGTGGACCAAGCTTGGCTTAGGATATCAGCACTCACTCTACGTCATTTGAAATCCCCTATCTCCCAGCCTCTTCTTAGCTACTGGATAAAGAAATTACCTGGTCCACAGCAACAATTGTTTTCTTTATTTAATTAAAAACGTAAAAAAATATTAAGAACCAAACCTGTTGTCTAAAGCCAGTGGCCTTGCGGCAGTAGCAATAATTTATTGTGGTTGGGACAAGGGGTGTGGAGGGCTGAGGCAAGAGCCGGGAAGCACGCCTGTGTGACAAAGTCTGCAGAAGCTGCTGAGCGGTGCTCCTGTCCAGCGGGGCTCCAGATGAGAGGTGGGTGTGGCTGGAAGACATGGACGCCGTCATGACACATAAAGGGGTAGTGTGGGAGGAAGACCGTCCTTTAAGCACTGAGGCCCCCTTAACGGTGAGACCCACTACTCTTTCTGGAAACGCCCTCCCCAGGCTGCAGGAGGCCCTTCCTTCACATTTTCCTCCTTCGCCTGCTTTCTCAGACACCCCCCCCCCCACCCACTGAGGAGAAAGCGCCTCTCCTGAGAGAGGGAGCTCCTAGTAGACCCCAGGATTCCAGGACCCTTCAGTCAAGGAGGGTAGCCCCATGCCTGTCCTTTGGCGCCTGTGCAAGTAGTAGCTGCATGAAGCCACCTTTGCCAGGGGCTGGGTCAGCCTGGGGGTGGGGGTGAGGCCAGGTGGGTAGGGACAGAGAGCAAGGCACAGCTGGCTGGCTGGGGCAAGGAGGAGGCCCTTCAGTGGGGTTCGGCTGCCCCATAGAAAAAAGGGTAGTAGAGGGAACAGGGGTACGAGAACATGAACTTGACTGCAAACTTCATTTCCTTATTCTTCTTGTCCCAGCGGTAAACAGCCATGAGCAGCAGCTGTCCCTCCACCTTGCGACCCATGACCAGGAAGCTGCCTGTTAGGCTGTCCAGCTGTGGGCAGGGGCAGCCCGCGCCATTCTTCATGTGCAGGACCAGCTTCTTGGTGTCTTTACGCTTTAAGGGGCCTGCCTTGAGCAGCTTCTTCTTCTTCTGGGCTCCAATCAACTTCCGGTCCCCATTGTCTATCTTGATCTCCTTAATTCGCATCTTAACCACTGTGGAAAGGATGGGCAAGGGGTGGTCTGAAAAGTGTCACATTTGTTCAGGACAGCGGGAGCCCTAAGTTGATACCAGGACACTCTTGGGAAGCCTGCTGAGGTGTGGGGCTTGGATGGCCAGACTCCCCATGTTACAGCAATGTTTAGGAAGCTCCTATGGGCTGGACTTCCATGGACATCGTAGGCAGGCTTTCAGCTTCAAGTACAATAGGTGAAATGGGTGAAATGAGAAAGGTGTCTTCTGCCTGAGTTCTGGAGCCCAAATCCCATTAAGATCAGTGTGTGTGAGGGGGGGGGTCATATAGCGTGGGCAAGAATGTATGTGGTATGTCTGTGTGGAAGTTTGTTGTGGTATGTGTAGGAGTGTAAGTCAGTGTCCAGGGTAGGGAGGTAAAGTCCTGGTCTGTGGCTTGAGTCATAGTTGAGGCCACTCACAAGTGACCACAGAGACCCAATACAATAGGGACAGGCATTGTGGGCTGAGGACCCTCTGGCCAGCTTCACCCTTCTACAGCTAGCCTCCATCTCTCAAGAAGTCAGAGACTAGAATAACTTGGCCTACTCAGGGAATTGGCTTAAAACCTCCTCTCCCTTTTCCCTCCCCTGCAATGATAATAGCATTTTCTTTCCAGAGGCTACCTACATAAAGATGCAGCTGAAGTAAGGATTTCATCATTGCTCTTTCCCCTGTTTTTATAGATGAGGAGGTTAGGACACAAAACAGAACCAACTCTGCAAAGATCACATGCAGAACTCTGGCCCACAGTGAGCTTGGATCTAACTGGCTTGGTTCAGCTCTCCCAGGAGAGGAAGGGCCCAAGATGAAGCTGTGGGGAAAGCTAGTCACAAAAGGCTCAGCCAGAGGACCACTGGGTACTCAGCAGGGATTCCAGGGGACAGGGGACTTCCACCCTGGAGTCCTGTGCCCTCTGAGGGCCCCATTCATCTCTGGCTGAGCTTGTACCAGCCATGGAGGCCTCTTCGTGGACAGTGCCTTAGTCAGGTGGGGCTGGTTCTAAGCCATGCTGCTGGGCACCTGTTAGGGCTGTGGTCCTGTGAGCCCATACTCACCAAAGTCGCTAGAGCACATCTGCTCCATGAGGCCATCAGCAGTATCCTCCATCTCACACTGGGCACAGATCTTGGTCACTGAAGAGAGAGAGCAGAGAGGTCAGTACAGGTTCCTCCATTAACCTCACAAAGGCTGCCCTGTGATTCCTAACCAGGAAAGGGGACGATGACAATGACTCAGTCTGTGGCTATCAACTCAAGAGATCATATAATGCAGGGACAATAAGGTGAGGGGGGCATTGTTTCCCCAAGGCAGCTGCCCCCATAATACACATGGTGTTCCATCTAATACTCTGCTTGTGAAGGGGGCACTGCCTTTTCTACTTACAGCAAAGGAGTACAGGTGTACTGTGGGTAATGCAGGGAGCAGAGCTTAGGGCTCACAATTGCGCTTCTGCTCTACAGCCTGGGCAGATGTGTTTGCAGGGGTCAGACAGGCAGGTAGCCAGCAGAGCAAAGCCAGCTTTAACTTAGACTCTCAAAGGAAGCCCGAATGACTCATTTTTGTTTAAAACATCTGAATGTCACCTGTTGCTCACATAGACACCTTTCTATAGCTTGCCCATTGTCCACCCCCCCCCCAATCTGACCTTTGTTTGGATTCTCTTATGTGCCTGCCCCCAGGTGAGCGGGCCTCGCTGGGAGAGGGAGTCATGGGGTAGCAAGGCAGGGCTCAGCAGGGTTCTGAGCCTAAGATTCCTGATGTCTCAAGCTGTTCTTGTTTGGGCTCCAAAGAAACTATAAAAGGAACCTGTAGGGACTTCTGGGGACCGTGGATATCTTGCTTAGCTGGCCCTATTCCTGCTTGCCTGTAACTTTTCAGCCTTCAGGATAGGGAATTTCCCCTCCCAGAGCTCCACGGAGAGGGAGAAGGCGAGATCATCCTAGGATTAAGCAGTTAACATGAGCTTTGGGAGAGCGGATGGGTGGCTCAAGGAGGGGCCCAGATGCTTTGTGGGGAGTGGGGAGAGGAGATAAAAGGGAATGGAGTTTTGCCTGTTCCAGCCATGGGGGCTCATGGGAACTCTCTCTCTCCCATGCTAACTGTCCAGGCAAAGATGGACTGCTGGGTGTCATCCTGGATGGGGTGTTAGGGGTTTGGAAGGGGGCCTGCATCTGGGAAGAGGAGGAGGGGATGTGGCCTCCAACCTTGGGACAGGTTTGAGATCAAGCAGCAACCAGGCATGATGGCAATAATCGTACCGAGGTGCCAGTGGGAAGCAGGACTTGGGAGCTCAAGAAGCTGGGATTTTACTGCTGGGGAAAGGAGGCTCAGAAAAGTTAAGTACCCCAAAGATATCCAGACTAGGAATTGGAGACATTAGGGTTCCAGGCACAGAAACGAAAGGACCTCAGTTCTTCCCCAGCCACCCGTCTCTTCCCCAAGTTCCCGCGTCATTGGGGAGGAATGGTCTTGCCTGGGTGCCTGCAGTTCAGTTCAAAGACATTGTCTAGCGACCCCAAGCATTGCTCAGACAAGGAAGGCAATAAGGCATTTATGGGGACGCCCCCAGGGTACCCAGGGATTCAGCAGCTTGCGAAAGCAGGCGTGTCATGAACTGCACGAGGCACAGATCAGAGTCGGCAGAGAACCAGCAGGGATACACCCAGACTCAATTTCACAAAGAACGGAGACAATTACTGGGCGCTGGACGTATGTGCGTGTAGGGGCTTGGCACCTATCCGGGCGTGCAGGTAAGGGTTTGGGGAGAGACATCTGTCCGATCCCAGGTTGCTGGCCCGCGGGACCATTGGGGCACTCGGGGCCCTGGTGGCGCTACCTGGAGGCGCAGTGGCAGGCAGGTGCCCGAACTGCACCGCGATGCAGAGGTCGTTGTCCAGGGGGAACTTGTGGCAGTGCAGCATCTCGGGCCAGGGGAAGCCGTAGGCTTCCATGAGCGGCGCGCAGCCGGCGCGCACGGCCTCGCACAGCGAGCGGCACGGGTAGATGGGCCGGTCTAGGCAGACGGGCGCGAAGAGCGAGCAGAGGAAGACCTGGGTGTCCGAGTGGCAGCGCTTGGCCAGTAGCGGCAGCCAGCTGCTCGCCTGCTGCTTTACCTCGGCTAGGCTCTCGTGCTCCAGCAGGTTGGGCAGTCGCATGCGCTTGTAGCCCACCGTGTGGCAGAGCGGCAGATCGGCGGGGATGTCGAGGCATTGCGGTGGCTTGGAATAGGAGCGGCCGTGCAGCGGCTCAGCCTGCCAGCCGTAGTAGTCGTACTCCTGGCCGCCTGTCGGAGTCCCATGCAGCGCCCCGAGCAGCAGCGCCAGCGCGGCCGTCTGCGCGCCCCCGGCCACCGGCATGGCTGGATGTTGCCGCCCTCCCCGACGGCTCGGTGCTCGGCGTCTGGCTGCTCCGTGTGTACCCCGGCCGGGATGCTCCCTGCAGCCGTCCCGGCTGCTCTGGCCGTCCAAGTAGGTGGCAGCCTCTGCTCCGGAGTGATCCAGGCGCCTCCCACATCGGGGCTCCAGCCCAGACCTCGCTGCGCCCTGGCCAATCTGCAGCCGCTGGTCCCCCCCACACTACCCCCGCCCCGGGTTGGCGGACCTGGGAGGAACCCTGGTGTCCCTCCCGCCCCGTTCTGGTCCGTTCCCGCCCCGCCCCACCTTGCGACCCTGGTCGGTCAACTACTCCCCTGCCGCAGCCCAGGCCTCTCCTTGTGCCTCTTCCTGGAGCTCGGCATTTTCCTCACCCTTGGCCTCTTCTCCATCCTTCTTATCTCTCTCCGCCTCAGTCTCTCCTGTTCCTTTTCTCACTCACTTCACCTGCTTATCTCTCTGCCTCGGCCCTTGCCTTCTCAGCTCTGGTTTCCCTTCCCTAACACCTTCATTACTCCTGTCTGATACCGGAGTCTCTTGACCATCCACGCCCTTCTGGCCAAGGGGCAGAGCTTCACCCTGAGGTCTTCAAGTATCCACTGAGCTTCTGCCCAGAGTCAGGCACCTAGCAGCCTGCTGGGGATAGTAGATGGCTAAGACCCAGACATGGAGGTCAAGGGGTGGGTGAAGGGGATTTTGACTCCTATTTAATGAGCTCCTACTAATGTGCTGTGGGCATTGTGCCACACTGCGGAATCTTATCAACGCCTTTCTAATGGACGTTCACATTCAGTGGGCGCCAACTGTGCTTGGAGACCATTGTAGGCACATTTCATGAACAATCTCATTTAGTTCATCTAGCCCCTACGCTTGGTGTTTTTGTTTTTGTTTTTTTTCAGTCTGGGCTGTGTCTTCCTTGACTTTCCTGTGAGACAAACTGAAGCAGTGGCTTGTGGGAGGAGACTGTGAATCTACTTGACCTCTGGCTTCCCCTCTGGGGAGGAGCATCCTAAGAGAGCTTGGTTTTGGGAGTGGGGTGTTGTGGGGTGGGGTGGGGTGGGGTGGAGTGGGGTGGGGTGAGGTGGGGTGGGGTGGGTTGGGGTGAGGTGGGATGGGGTGAGGTGGGGTGGGATGGGGTGAGGTGGGATGGGGTGGGGTGGGGTGGGGTGGGGTGGGATGGGGTGGGATGGGGTGGAGTGGGGTGGGGTGGGGTGGGGCGAGGTGGGGTGGAGTGGGGTGGGGTGGGGTGGGGTGGGGTGGGGTGGAGTGGGGTGGAGTGGGGTGGGGTGGGGTAGGAGGCTGGCTGTACTGTAAGGAGTGCTTCTTCCAAGTACTCCTTACCTTTTTTCTTTGCTCCCCGATATTTCTAGGGCTCCTGGCTTCCAATCAATAGGCCCATGCGGAGGTAGTAGAGACAGGTGGCGGCCATGCCTTAGTGTCCACCCAACACATATTGATGTAGCTGTGAGAACAAGACACCAGGCAGAGCAGAGGAGACAAGAAAGGACCAGGAAGACAGTCCAGGGTGGCACAGGATGCCTCTGATGTCCTGGTTGACATAGTTGAGTTCGGGCAGAGCCAGCTGGGAGTGTTCCTACCCTTTCTTCCTTTATGTGCAGCACCAAGGTGACAATTTAGAGGGTGAAGGCGGGTCACCCAGAGCCAAGCTGTGTAGGGTAGTAATGTGAAAGACGCCGACTACATCAGAAAGCTAGGTTTGAATTCTGGTCTTCTTCCCCAACTCCCTATGTAGCCTCGGGAGCTAAGAGTGATTCGATTTTCAGTCTCCTGCATTCGTTATAAGGTGGGACTTCCACTGAAGCTATTGTAATGGCCAAAGGAGATGATGGATGGCCTCATGTAGTGCCCACACGTACAGAGCGCCTGGGAAAGTCCGATGTTCATGGAAACAGTCTTTGGGCTGTTGTGAACATCCCCTAGGATGCCTTGGACAGGACTCTGATTTGAGCTCTGAGGATGGAACTGCTCTCTGTGACCCACTCCCTGCCTCATCTCTGGGCCTGGCCATCTTTTGACCATCTTGTATGCTGTAGGGTTGGTGTGGCTGTGGACACCACAGCGGCCTTGGGTCTCCCAGGTGGTGTGTAAGGTGTTGGCTCCTGGACCTCTTGGCTTGGCTGGGTTGTTCTTGGCATCGCTATGGGTGACCTGGACAGAGCGGGGCATTGTTCTTGTGGCCAGTTATGTAAGGTCAACACACATGGCCAGAAAGCAGGCGCGTCTGGGCCTGGCAGCTCAGGTTCCTCCTTGGAGAGGGTCATGCGCCTTCTTTACCTGCCAGCTCTGATGTGGGGAGGCCTGAGGCTCCCTGACATGCATGCATGATGACAGCAAGGGGAAGCCCTTTATAAGGGATGCAGCCAGGGTGCGCTGGGCTGCTCAAGGCAGTCTCTTTCTGTGACCAGCCCTTCCCCTGGCTCTGTGGCTGGGCAGTCGAGGCTGCTTTCTGATGTGGTGCTTCTCCTTGATGAGGTGAACCTAGGGTCTAGGCAGCTACGTCGAACACTTGGCACACATGGCATCTGCCAGTCCTGGGATGTGTACAGCTGTCTAGGTTCATGCTACCTCAGCTGGTAGAGATCTTTTGTTCAAAAAAATTTTTTTGTGTAGATGTCTCTTGCATCTAAGATGCTTCTAATCGGTTTGTGTGTGTGTGTGTGTGTGTGTGTGTGTGTGTGTGTGTATGTTTGTTCTGTTTTGTGAGACAGGGCTGCCCTGTATAGCTTTGGAGCCTGGAACTTGCTTTGTAGACCAGGTTGGCCTTGAACTCACAGAGATCTGCCTGCCTCTGTGGCTCAAGTGCTGGGATTAAAGGCATGCACCACCACTTCTAATTGTCTAATTGTTTCTAATTGTCTTTTTATAAACTCCTACAATTTTCTATATTTTTATTGTTTATTCAATGGATCTCAAATCACCAGTCTTTTCAGAGGATGTACAAAGTCAAAATTGTACATAATTTTAGTTACTTAAAGTGCAAGATAAATCAATGGAATTTGAGACAATGGAATAAAAATGTTTATTAACAGCCTTCAGATTACATATTATTATTATAATGAACATATAGCCCATATGCTATTTTGGGGTGATATCAAAGAAGATATCTATAATTATCTGCAAAGGCCATTAAAACACTGCTTCCTTTTCCAACTACATTTCTGTGCGAGGCCAAATTTTTATCATATAGTTCAGTCAAAACACATGTGGCAGCAAATTGGATGCAGACTCAGACAGAAGAGTCCAGCTGGCCTCTATTAGCCTGTTCATTAAGGGGATTTACAAACTGTAAAATAATGCCACGCTTCCTCTTCCCAGGGCATTGTGGTTTTTTCCTCTCGTTTGAAAAAACATAGTTATCTTCATGAAGTTTGTTTATGTTAGCATACAATGACTTATTTTTTTAAAGATTTATTTATTTATTATGTATACAGTGTTCTGCCTGCATGTATGCTTTCACACCAGAAGAGGGCACCAGATCTCATTACAGATGGCTGAGAGCCACCATGTGGTTGCTGGGAATTGAACTTAGGATCTCTGTGAAAGCAGCCACTGCTCTTAACCTCTGAGCCATCTCTCCAGCCCATACAATGATTTATTGGCAGAATTAATTAATTTGATTTTTTTCTTATCTTAAATTTCAAATACTGGCCAGGTGGTGGTGGTGGAAGCCTTTAATCCCAGCACTCAGGAGGCAGAGGCAGGCGGATCTCAGTGAGCTGGAGTCCAGCCTGGTCTACAGAGCGAGTTCCAGGACAGTCAGGACTATTACGTAGAGAAACCCTGTCTCGAAAAACAAAAACAAAGCTGTAAATCACTTTTTGGGATTCTAAAAGATTAATTGACTGATAACAGGCTCATAGGGCCAGACTGGCCTTGAACTGTCCTCATAGCTGAAGAGGGTTTTGAGCCTCCGTCCTCTTTCCACCACTTCCTGAATGATGTGTTTACAGGCGCAGGTCGTGATCCCCAGTTGGGATTCAGAAAGTATGTACTTAGAGGGGTTCTGAGAGAAACATGTTTAAAATCTGCTAGTTGCCGCATCAGTCTTTGAGAGATGTCTAAAAATCTGCATGACTTCTCTCTCTCTCTGAGACAGGACTTCTCCATGTATCCCTGGTTGTCCTGGAACTCACTCTGTAGACCAAGCAGGCCTTAAACTCAGAGATCCACCTGTCTCTGCCTCCTCAGTACTGGGATTAAAGACATGTCCACTGCCCAGCTTCTTTCTGTTTTGTTTTTGTTTGTTTGTTTTTTTGTTTTTTTGTAGTTGACTCCATTTTGCTTTCCAGACTTTGAAATTATGTTGTGGGAGCACTAAGCTTCATGATTGCAGTCCTTCCTGTCAGGGTTGATCTTCTACCTGTCTGGAATATTCTTCTTGGTTCCTTGTTTGTTTGAGACAGGGTCCCATGTGTGACCCTGGCTGGCCTGTAACTCACTTTGTAGACCAGACTGACCTTAAACTCACAGAGATCCACCTGAGTGCTGGGATTGAATGTGTGCCCTCCTTGCTGGGGCTTCCTGTTCCTTTCAATGCTTGAGGAGCAATAGTTATGTGAGTCAACATTCAACTAGAACCTGAGCATGTTTTGTGTGTGATCAGTGTTTTGCCAAGAGACAGACAAAACTGTTCTGCTCATGCTACACGTCCAGAAGAAAGGCCGTTTCAGGCAGTGGGAGTAACCCTCATTCTCAAATGTATGAGCAAGGCTTTCCCATACACCCTGGGTCCCAATTGCCTTTTCTACGATGTGAGGGTGAGCATTTTATTCATCATCATCCACAGGGTGATCCTGAAGATCAAATGAGATAATAAAAAAAAGAGCTTGAGGACTTATTTATTTTAGACAGGGGCTAACTGTGCCATCCTGCTGCTCTGGACCGCTCTCTGTGAACTCCTGGAGATTTGCCCGTCTCTGCCAGCTGAGTGCTGGAACAAAAGGAGTGAGTGGGACTTAGAATTTAAACGGAGGATTTTTGCCGGGCAGTGGTGGCGCACGCCTTTAATCCCAGGACTCGGGAGGCAGAGGCAGGCGGATCTCTGTGAGTTCGAGGCCGGGCTGGACCGATAGCCTCCAAAACAATACAGAGAAACCCTGTCTCGTAAAAACCAAAAAAAAAAAAAAAAAAAAAAAAAGACTTTAAACGGAGGTGAACCTGACATTGCTCTTTGCTTTAGGTGGACCTGAGGCTGGAAGCAGTGTCTGCCTCCGTCATCTCCTGGCTGTGGGGGGTCCTTTAGCTCAGGCTTGCCCTCCCAGGAGAGGCAAGACAGACTCTTGTTGGTATTTCAGAGTCTGCTGAAGTCACTGGCCTTTACAGCCTTGCATTCCCCACTGGAATGCTGTCTTTGTACAGTCGCTGTTTTGTGTGACTAATAGAACCGTTAGTGCTGTCAGGACATGTTGTCCTTCATCCCCATTATCAATAAGAGGGAAACAAAACTGGGCTTTTGATTCGAGTTTAGCCAGAGTCCCCTTACACCCCAGCTTTTCAATTCTGTCCACTGCAAAGCCGGTGCCCACCCAGAGCATCCTAGCTTTGCAGGCCCTGCTGCAGAGCAACCCGTGTCTCGGTGAGCAGTTTGGGCAGACCTGCTGGGGATCACTGGGCATGCTCGGAACGGCAAAGAGGAACTTGAGATGGGCTCACTGGTCACGGAATTGTGGTCTGGAGGCGTACCCAAGTCCTTCCTGCCATAAGCCTGGGCACTGAAACCCCTTTAGGATTTCTGGAGCCCATGAAGGAAGGAACTAAAGCAGAGGCCGGGCTTGTCTTGGGTCTGGGTCTCGATACAGTTCCAGACTTATGCATCTCAAAGGAAAGCAAGGCAGCTGAGGGTCAGCATGCTGGCGTGTGGTAGGCAGGGCTGTGGAAGGCAAGGCTGTGGGTGAAGAGAAGGACAAACACACTCTTCTCTTCTCTCTGGGCTCCCAGCACGTCAGGGAGTCTCTAGGACATGGCTAGTAGGCAAGCCTGGCCAGAGCTCACCAGAGAGGTACTCAAATGTATTGATGAAGAGCTTGAACGCTGAGGCTGCAGTGAGCTCTAATTCGGCAGGACCACTTGGCCTTGGGTGGGTCACTACCCCACCCTTTCAGCATCTGTAAAATGGGGATATTAATTCTGTATAGTATTGTCGAGGAGGTTAGTTTTAACTTTTTTTTTTAAAGACTATGTCTCATGTAGGCTTCAAACTCTTGATCCTCCTGTCTCTACTTTCAAAGTGTTGGGTTGATAAGCATGTGCTGGGTCACTCAGCTTTTAGAGTTAACTTTAAAGATTATTTACAATGGTGTACGTAGTAAGAGCCATCTACACAACTGTTAGTTAACATTATTGAACATTGGCATGCCAGTGGTATTGAGAGACCAATCCCAATTCTGTGGTTCTTTGTTCTCAAGTTTCTCTCCTATCTATCCAGGCCTCCCTGCCTCCCCTGCCGTTTTGGTGTCTTGAGCTCACCATGTAGCTTAGGCGGCTGAGCCTCCTGAGCATTGGGATTCCAGCCATGTGCCTGTGCCTGGCCATGCTCTCCTCTCTCCTCTATTCCCACGTGTTCCGCATTCACTCGGTCTCACCATGTTCCACTGGCTGGAGGGGAAACCATGGGCTCGCCACTCAGTTCAAGACCCTCTGGAGCCTCCCCTGCTCTCCCCGGGGCTCTCTAGAATCCTGAAACGGACTTTGCTTCCCTCAGCGGCCCAGTCATCTTGTGATTGCGTTTTTTACTCACTCTCTGGTTTCCCTTTGTACTAAGAGCTCCAGTAAGGCGAAACCATTCATTTCTCTTGCTTCTGGGTCTCTGTCAGTCGCACAGTAGTCCTTCACCAAATGTGGCATGGCTGAATGACTGAATGACCGGGGGAAGTCAGGATGTGCTGAACGAGGAACCTCCGGGAAGGCTCCCGGCTGGCCAGGGTCTAGAGTGATTCTGGGCCTCGTTGGTTTTCCTGGGAGGCACAGGGAAATCCAGGAGAGTCACAGGTGACTGTGGAAGTGGCAGGTGGGGACTGGGCGGGGTGGAGCAAATTGAGGGGTGTCAGCCGCCTCCGAGGGGTGGAGAGTGCTGGAAACGCCCCTGTGCTCAGCCTGGCCTCTTTTCATGCTTCTTCCCTTTAAGAATTTTGTTTAAGCCAGGCAGTGGTGACACATGCCTTTAATCTGAGGAGGCAGAGACAGGTAGATCTCAGAGTTCAAGGCCACCCTGGTCTACAGAGCAAGTGCCAGGACAACTAGGGCCACACAAAGAAAGAAACCCTGTCTGGAAAAAAATGAGTTTTGTTTGTGTTTATTCTGTTTGAATATTTTGCCTGCATGAGTATGTGTATGTATATGTGCATATGCATGTGTGTACTTGTGTGTATATGTGTGTATACATGTGTGTATGTGTTCATGTGTATATGTATGCACATGTATATGTATGTGTATGTGTGCATGTATATATACATGTATGTATGTGCATGTGTGTATGCATGTGTTTGTGCATGTATGCATGTGTTTATGCATACGTACACACATGTATGTATGTGTATGCATGTGTATATGTGTGTATTTGTGTGTGTATGTGTGTGTATATGCATGTGTGTATGTGTATGCACACGTGTGTATGTATATGCATGCGTGTGTGTGTGTGTGTGTGTGTGTGTGAGTGTACGTGATTATGTATGTGTGTATGTGCACCCTCTTCATGGCTGGCCTGAAGATGTTAGAGAGGGCAGTAGATCCCCTGGAGCTGGAGTTACAGGCAGTGTGAGTCACCTGATGTAGGTTCTGGGAATAAAACTTGGGTCCTCTACAAGAGAAGTAGTGCTCTTTACCAGTGAGCAATCCCTGCAGCCCACTGTTTCCTCTCCTGAATGTAGTTTAGAGACGACTAGGTACCTGGCATTATGTTCTGTACTCTCCCTATATTTTGTCTCATTTGATTGTCTCAACAGCACTGAGAGAGAGGCATTATCCCCGTTTTATACGAGGAAGCAAGCTCAGAGAAGTAAGTAATGTTTCCAGAGTCACACAGCTGAGAAAGTACCAGGACTCAAACTCAGGCTTTCCTTTTGTGGTCTGTGGATTCCTGGCTCCATGTGAGAAGTTGCTGGGGGATGTGCTATCTTGTTGGATCCCGAGTCAAGCTGCCTTGCAGAAGGGGACCTGAGGGGAGCAGACCCTTAAAGGAGACCCAAGTCACTATAGCTGGGGTGGGTTGGCTCCCTGATCTTAACAGCGCACAGTCCATGAACAAATGCATGAACTTGCGATGGCTGTGTAGGATGACTTCCTGGTTGGGAGGGAGGGTGCTCAGAGGCATCTCTGGGAAGGGGAGAAAGTGTGGGCACAGAGTCAAAGACCCTCTCCTCCCAGGCTTTGTTTCTATTGCTTTCAGGCTGTGGGAATTTGGACAAGACCCAATTCCCTGTGCTTTAGTTTCCCTATTAGCAAATGGATGGGGAGAATTTCCCTGTCAGTTTGTAGATGGCTGCTCTGGTGTTAGGTGCAGAGGCCTCTGCAGTCACAAGACTGCAGTGCACAGTCCCCTTTTCTAGTCCCAGACATGGTGATGTAGGTGCTGGGGTCCCACAACTACAAACTGTTACATCTGAGAGTAATCCTTGATCCTGCCCTGACCACCAGCAGCTACGGCTACGGAGGGAGTACCGAAAGCTATCAGCCATTCTTCACGACTCTCCAAATCAACACAGACACAGAACGGCTCATTTGTCTGTAAATAAAGCAGCAATTTTGTGATTGGAGCTAAACGACATGCTCTCAGGGCTGTAGCTCCTTCCCAGGCTCGCGGGAATCAGCTGGCAGCCCTCTAGGCAGGGACAGGGAAGCGACTGGCTTTTCAGGGGACAGCAGGTCAGAGGCCCTGGGGGGGGCACGTTGTGCTCTGGGTGCAGGAGAGGAAGTCAGCACCCCTGGGAGGGACCTAGGGGCAGGACGGCAGAGGGCAAACCCAGGGCATTAGTGTTTGGGGTTGGAGGCAGCTGTTGGGGGAACCCTGGGTAGACAATGGCCTTATTAAGGAGAGGGTGCAGGCAGGCAGGAGCTAGGCATGGCCACAGCAAGGGGGAGACTGTGGGGAACTGAGCCTTTTCTTGCTGGCCCAGCCAATGGAGCAATTGTCCTCTAATAGGAGGGAACTGGGGTCTGAGCCTGGGAATGGCTGGACAGCTGCCCTTGGGCCTTGCACGCCTAGAATTCTGCTGGTTGCTGAGAGTTCAGGCCCCAGAGAGGACTGCTGGGGCCTGACAGTTCAGGGTGTGGTTGTCCCCACACGAGGCTCTCTGAAAAGGGATTCCCAATCCCTAGTTGTCCTGGGGGACCTGGTACTGTTGAGGGTTGTCTCTGGCCTGGTCTTGCTGGCATCTGTGGCTTTCCCGTGCAACTCTACCTCACTGCTGTGCTGGTGGATCCCAAGAGCTTCATTTGCACAGTGATGGTTGAGCTGGCGGTGTTTCACGGCTGGGTGGGCAGCTTGCCCACCCACCCCTGGGTGAGGGAGGAGGGTGTGGTCATCGGGATGGCTGAACTTAGTGGGCGCCAGCCTGTTGTGACCAGAAGTTTCCTGTCCCAAATGCTGACAGAGTTCCTGCTGAGATGTACCCAGAGCTAGAGCTTCTCATCAAGTGATGGCAGGGGCATGGCAGAGCTCAGTAGAGAAGAGAGGGACAAAGCAGTTAGGGCTGGCACCAAGCCCCAAAGTCCCTCCCAGCTGTGGACCTTTTCCTGGAGAACACCCAGGGCTCTTCTGCAGCCAGAATAGCATACTTGATGGTTCTGGATGCTCCGATTGGTCAAACCTCTGTTCTGATGGGTGGGTGTTGATCATCATGGACAGATCTGCTGGGACTGGCCTGTGTCTGCTTCGTAGTAGCTCCTAGTTCTTACTCCTTGTTTTGGCTTTTGTGTCATTCTGAGAGAGGTGGTGGGCAGATCAGGTGTCAGGATTAACTTCCTGCAGTTCTGAACTGCTCCTGGTTTTCTGGCCCTCCAACATGGCTGACTCTGGCACATGTCATAGAAGGGAGAGAGTCTCAAACTACGGAGCAAAATGGCTGCATTGGAGAGAACATACCTTTTGATATCTGGGCCACCTGCAGAGATCCCAGCTCAATGCAAGTCACTCCTAGGTATTTGGATGCAGTGAACCTTGGACCAGGGTGAGAAACACTGGTCTTGGAGGCAGTTTGTATGCATGTATGGTACTAGAGGCCAAACCCAGGGCCTGTCTAGGCAAATGCTCCACTACTGAGCTGTACAGCCCATCATTGTCTGAAAGGCTGTAGTGGAACCTCTGCTCTGTGCCATCCCATCTGCTGGGCACAGCCTCTCTTCAACCTCCTGCATATGGGGCTCCTTTGAGACAAAATGAGAGCCCTTCTTTGTGGACAGCCCACACAACCTGGCTTCTCTCCTCTGCCCTGGTCCCCTGTCTCTTGCCTTCGGTGGTTTTGTTGATTTCACAGCCCTCTTACTTGCCCAGCCCCCAGCTCAGTGCTCTGATGGATGGCAGTGTCAGGGGACAGTGTGTGTCCTGCATTAAGTGTTCCATCATCTAAGTGACGTGCCACACAGTGGGGAGGTGTTATCACCTCCCTCCTGTGCGTAAGAGGGAAGACAGAGGTGAAACGGTCGCACAGTAGGGAGGTTCCAGATGGATCTTCCTCCTCACCCCTCATTGAGCCTGGGCAGCACTGTGGGAACAATATCCATCTCTGATGAGGACATTACGGGGGTTCTGTTTCAGGAAGGAGTCCCATGAGACAGCTATTGGGGTCCTGGTGAGGATGACTCATCGTAAGGAAGGGCTTGGGAGTCACGGAGTCACGGATGTTGTCTTGTTCCATCCTTACGCACCAGGGAGGCTTATGTGAACACTCCCTGTTTTGCATTTGAGGACAGTGAGTCTAGAGGTTGGCTTCCCCAGTTCACCCAGGCAGTATGTGATGGCGAGGCCCAGAACAAAGCTCTGATTCTTCTTGCTCTCACACTCTGTCCTTTTCCCTCTGCCTCATGAATCCAGTGAGCCAAAGTCGGGAAAGCTAAAAGGGCTGACCCGGTCCCTCTGCAGCCTACCGAGGAGGGCTTGTGAAATCAGATGGGGTCTGCTGGAGACAAAGAGGTCGGTGCCTTGCTGATCTGGCTCAGTGATGAGGCAGTTAGGGTGAGGAATAGGTGCATTCTTTCCCCTTAACTCACCATCCAGCCTCTGGCTTCCTGGAATTTTTGTTTGGATTCCAAATTACTTGGCAATGAGATCTCTTTCCCACAGTTCCTGCATACAGGAACTGAGCACCCGTGCGCTTCCAGACCACACCCTCCCACACCCTTTCCTAAAGAGCTGGTTGATGGCAAACGAGGAGGCCAGTTGGGCGGGAGAGACAGTGGTCACCAAGGGGTTGGTAGCAATTTTCTAAGGGGGCAGAAGGACGTGGGCTCCCATGCCCTAAGACCCAGGGTAAGACCAGCCACTTCCTGGGCCACTTTGGGGTTCTGTCTCTCCTCTCCTAGTCTCAGTCTCTCAGCTCTTCAAGACAAATGTAAGACCATCCTGGTGAGAGGCTTGGCTGAGATCATGTCTGAGGAGATGGTGGATCACTATAATTGATTAATTGGAAGTCAAGTTTGGCAGAGATTGTGAGTGGAAGCTGCAGTGGTGAAAATATTCCCTCCTGCCACTCCAAGTCAGTGGCCACCAGCCACCTGTGCCTGGGGCTGTGTTTTAATGTCACTGTGCTTTAGGGAGATGAGAAACATATAACACAAAGATAACCATCCTTAAAAACAGTTTTTTAACCTTTATTTTCATTTTATGTGAATGGGTATGCTGCCTAAATATGCATCTATACACATGTGTGTTGGATCCCCTGGGACTGGAATTACAGTTGTGAGCCACCATGTGGGTGCTGGGGATTGAATTCCGATTCTCTGGAAGAGTGACCAGTGCTTTTAACCCCTGAGCCATCTCTCTATCTCCCTATCCGTCTTAACACGAGAAACCCGGTGGTGTTTAGGACGCCCACAGGATTATACAGCAATCAGCCATCATTTCCATCTACTTGCAAACCAGTTGTCATCTCCAAAAGGAAGTCTTCTCACTAAGGCAAGAGCCTCCCGTCTTCTCCCCACCCAGATCCCGCAGCCGATACGACACTTCCTGTATCTACGGCTTTGTCTGTTCTCAGTGCTTTGAACCATGTCCATCCATGTGACGTGCCTGGCTGATTTCTTTCTCTTAACTTGATGCTATGAAGTTCATCCATGTTATAGCATGTGTTAGTCCTCTGTTCTTTTTACATGAGGGCTAGATATCACTGTATCGCATAACAGAAGTGCTGACATTTTTGAGACAAGTGGGGGAGCAGGGCCTCCTTGTGCTGCCTGTTCCCTGAGGGGACTCTGTGGGACAGGAGAAAGACCTAGAGAATGAGAAGACTAAAAATGATGCCTGGGGTCTCTCCAAAGAAGTTGGTGGCACACGCCTTTAATCTCAGCACTCGGGAGGCAGAGGCAGGCGGATCTCTGTGAGTTTGAGGCCAGGCTGGACCGATAGCCTCCAAAACAATACAGAGAAACCCTGTCTCGTAAAAACCAAAAAAAAAAAAAAAAAAGAAGTCCAAAGCTTTGCCTGATGACAGGTTCCTCTGTCATGTGTGGAAGTCTTACTGAGGCCCAGCACTGGGCTATGTATGATGTAACTGTTTAATACGGGCAGAGCTATTTAAAATACATTTAATTTTGTATACTTATGGATACTATATGATTTATTATTATATATGTTTTTCTTTTTGAGACAGAGTTTTTCTACATTGCAGGCTGGTCCCAAACTCACAGCTCTCCTACTTCCTAGGAGCTGGAACTACAGGCATGTACCGACACATTCAGCATCACAGAAATTTGCAAGATGAGCTTCCTTTTCATACCTGGTTTGCAGAGTAGAAGGGAGACTGAGTCTCAAGAGTGATGACGAAACTCATTAGCTTACTTAGCTGGTCCATGGCCAGCCTATGAACCTGAGTCATCTCTTGCTGAGGCCAGCGATCTTCCTCAGAGCTGCGCCCCTTCCCAAGGGAAGCCGAATAGTTAGGGACACAGTCACCTCCCCAATAGCTTGAGGCAGAGTTTCCCAGCTCCATGTCCTGTCAACCTTTTTGTACTCTGATGGGACCTGGGCTTCTTGGAGAGATAGGAGGGGTGGCTTATGGGCTAGGGAGTAGTCTCTATCTCGTTCCCATTGTTTATCAGTGAGTAACCTGGCTGTGCCCTCGGAGGTCCCCCGCTATCCCCCGCTATTAATTGATCTTCGAGGGAGGCTCTGTTAATTGCTGACTCAGAATAAACAGGTCTAGGAGCCATGGGGCTGATAGCAGAGCAGGTCCCTGGGCAGTGCTGCCCTTTGCCCTCTGGGAAAGGGTGGTGGGAAGGGGGCGAGAGACAGCAAATGGGAAGTGTGCTCCTGGGAATGGCTTTGGAGTGGGGGATGGGAGCTGGCTTCTTGGGATCCCAAAGAGTCGCTCCATATGTCCTTCTGGGAACAGAGTCTGGCTGGGCGCCCCCGTGCCATGCCCTGTCAAAGGGTTTGGGATGATGGCCGGCAAGACTTTGATATTCATCTTTTACCCCTCCCTTTATCCATCTATTCTTCCTTCCCTTTTAGCGTCTTTTCATCTTTCCTTTACCTCTTCTCCCCTGTGGGCTATTCATCCACTTTTCTCTCATTAAGTCAGTTTATTCTTTTCGTATTCAATTTTTTCATCTGAAAGCCCATGTTTTCCTTGTCACCCTCCACTGTCTTCATTAATCACCGCTGTCTTCATCCGTCTTCATCTTTCCTTTCCCCGCAGAGTGGCCACGTGTTTCTAGGGAAAAGAATGATGCGAGTCCTTCAACCACCCCAGCCATGGGGTTCTGAGCCTGGGTCCCACACAGTCAGACACTTGCTCAAGGTCAGGTAGTCTTGCTGTTCCTGGGGGAAGGCTAAAACTTTATTTATTTAGAGCAGAGACCAAATAACTTACTGTCCAAACAGGCTATTTTAGTTCTAGCAACCGTCTGCCTGGGCCACGAGTGACCTCACAATGTCCTAGGCAAAGCAGATCATTCAGCCATATTTCCTTGGCCCTAGACTTGGTGAGTCTGTGACTCTGTCTCCAAAGCCAAGACATGATTTGGGGGTGGACCCAGTGAGTAGAAAACACTTCAACACCAGCCCCTTGGTAAGAGTTGGGTGTCTGATCTCCCTTTGTTATCCCAGATCCCACATTCCCACACAATAGGAGTTGTCGTGTGTGTAGGGATTTGCTCCAGCCTCAGTTAGACAGACCCTCAAGTCTGTCCCTCAGGTTATTTGGTAAAGTAACACAGAAAGCAAGCCAGCTTGACAAAGTCTATTTCCAGGTCCCGAACTCTGTCTGCAGGCGAGGCAAGAGGCTGCAGGGAACGGGCGGGTTCCTGGTCTAGCCATATGTGGTTTCTCCAAGAAGGAACAGCAGCAGCAAGAAAGATTGGTAATGACGATCGAGCCCTTGTTAAGTGCCAGACACAGTCCTGGGTGCACAGCCAGAGCAGGTGGGAGGGCTAGAGTTGGGGGCCAGAGTTGTTTGGGACCCCAATCTGCTGCTTCTGCCCCACCCCCACCATAGAGCTCCCAGGTGGGTTCGGTTGATTGTGTTCACCTGTCTGCCACCACCCCTACCCCTGAACTGCTCTCCTGGGAGATAAGATAATCACAGCCCATTAATCAAGGTGGCCTGGCACATTGCAGGTGCAGATAAGCCCCCTCGCAGACCGGCTCCCAGGGCTGGGTCAATGGAGGTTGCTTGGGAGTTTGGCCTCGAATTCCAATATCAAGTGAGTAGAGATGGGGGTGGAGCTTATCATGGGCATTGGGATGGTGATATGTTGGGAGAGGCAGGTTAATTGAGAGTCCAGATATCTGGCTGTCACCACTCTGTGTCTTTAGATACACAACACCTCTCTGGGCCTCTGTTTCCACCTGTGCGCCCCCCCCCAAATGCTGGAGGGGTAGGGACAGCATGGAAGGTCCTCAGAGTTTAAACGCTCTGTGGCCAACATAGGGTGGTGAGGAGTGCACTCACTGTTGCAGGGACAGAGGGTGGATGGGGGGAGGGGCCTGCCTTGGCTGAGTGACAATGGCTTGGAAGGGATTTATTTTACTGTCATGGGGTGGCTGGTGGCCATATGGGTTGTGTGACAGTGTGACAGGGTAGAGGATCAATTGTAGGTCATTGTGTAGCACCCTGGATAGGTTCTGGGATAGTGGAGCTTGATAAGCACCAGCTTTTCCTGAGTAGACCCTGATGCTGACAGACTATGGTCTGGCAGGTTATATTAGGAAGACCAATGCAGAGCCCTCAACTCCATGCCTGGCAGGCAGTTGGCAGCAGGTGGCAGCTGCCCAATAAACATTAGTTTAAAATGCTTCTGTTGTTATTCTTTCCTTCTTGGCAAGGTCCAAAGGACCGGGCATCCTTCAGTGCGCGATCTGTGGGGCCAGGACTGTGGAAATGGGGCCGATAGCCCCCAAAGCTGTTGATCAGAGGATGCTGACTCTCAAGTGTATTGGATTAAACTTATTAAGCTTATTCTAATGACGTCATCAGTTGTGGTGGTCAGCAGTTCAGGAACAGCTTGGTGGGGTGTCTCTGACTTAGATCTCTCATGAGGTCAAGGTCAACTTGTGCACCGCAGTCATTCTGAGGCTTGCTTGAGGCTGGACGCTCTGATTTCAAGCTCACATATGAGGCCGTTGGTCAGAGGATGTGGAAGCAGCCCGTATCCTCCAGAGCATGGGAGGAGGTGGGTGTGGAGGGAGTGTGGTTGGTCCTTTGCTTGCTCTGGAGTTTCCGAGCGGCACTAGAGACCCATCACTAAGTCCAGCTCACCTCCAGAAGAGAGTGCCTTTCCGTGCCCAGATGCTCTGTGCTAGAACTGGCATACATTGTCTCTAATCTCACACCTGAGAGCTACTTCTCTTTTGCCAGTGAGACTTGGTGATTCAGAGAGTCAGAGGAACCTGCCCAAGGCCACCCAGCAGAGATATCTGAGGTAGAGTTTGGTCCTCGGGGCTTGACTTACTTGCCCTAAGCCAATCCTCACTCCAGTTGAGCCGCATCTAAGGCATCTTGGTTCCAAAAGACACAAGAGCAGCTGAGAAAGCACCGTCTCCCTTGCCTGTGGAATTAGAAATAACACGTGAGGCACAGGGCACAGGGCAAATGGCCCGAGGGAGCTATGTTTGCTCTGATGCCATCTCTGCCTCTGTTTCTGTATCTACCTGCAGGATGGCTGCAAGGCAAGGTCAGGACAGTGTGTATGCTGCCTGCTATTATTGGGAAGGGACTAGTTAGTTCCAGGGTTGGGCTGCCTGTCCTTGGAGGATTCTGTTTTCTTGGTAAAAGCAGTATCCCCCTTTCAATCTGGAGTCTCCCATCCAGGTCTTCCTCAACTAAGACTCCCTGGGTAGTCTTACGGGTAGAGGCCAGGAGGCATCTGACTGGGGCAGGATTCAGGCCAAACTGCTGTCCTCCCTAGGCTCTGCTCACCTTGTCACTGCCCAGGCACAGGAGATGCTGCAGGAGCTTTCATGGTCTTCCAGAGGATGGCTACTTGAATTCCAAGCACTTCCCCAGTTTTGCCACCAGAGGGAGCATATGCTATGTCAAGTTCCAGGTGAGGGCAGCCAGCTGGGGGCTCCTGTCCTGGAAACCCTTCAGCCCAGACAGTGGCTGGACCATCCATCCACCCACCCACCCTCCCACCCACCCACCCACCCACCCACCCACCCACCCACCCACCCACCCTCCCACCCACCCACCCACCCACCCACCCACCCATCCATCCATCCATCCATCCATCCATCCATCCATCCATCCAGTGAGTGTGGACCAGGTCAGAGGATAGTTTGTATGAGTTAGTTCTCATCTACCATGTAGGTTCCAGAGGTTTAACTCAGACCGTCATGCTGAGAGGTAAGTGCCCTTACCCACCGAGCCATATTTCTGGTCTGATTTTTTTCAGACTGGGTCTCATAGACCCAAGGCTGGCCTTGAACATACTATGCAGCTGAGAATGACCGGACTTCTGATCTGCAGTTACTAGCATGTGCCATCATCTTGGTTTTATATGGTGTTGGGGATGGAACTCAGGCCTTCATGTATGCTAGGCAAGCACTGTACCACTGGACTATATCTCCAGCCCACGGTTTTATTGCGATGGAACGTGAGGAAGTGAAGGACTGAGGGTCAGAGACAGATCCCCTGCATCTCTCCTCGCTCACTGTCTTAGGTTTCTATTGCTGTGAAAAGGCACCATGACCCATGGCTTACAATTCAGAGGCTCAGTTCATTGTCATCATGGCAGTGGGCAGGCAGATGTGGTGCTGGAGCTGAGCGTCCTACATCTTGCAGGCAACAGGAAGTCAACTGAGACACTGGGTGGTATCCTGAGCATAGAAAACCTCAAAGCCTGCTCCCAGAGTGACACACTTTCTCCAACAAGGCCAGAGCTACTCCAACAAAACCATACCTCCTAATAGTGCCAATTACATTCAAACTACCACACTCATCCACATGGTGCGAGGAGACTGAGATGGGTCTCGGCTCTGAGTTTGTGAGTGGGAATTGCCTAATCCAAAAGTCCTGTTCAGCAGCAGGCTCCCTTGTTAACACAGGTGCTGGTAACTGCAATGGGAGGGACTTCAGATCCATTATGTACTTACAGTCAGCCACAGGCCAACCTACTGGAGGTCCTGGAGGAGTAGGTCAACTCTGTCACTTAATCAACTGTGTGACAGAACCAGAGAGACTCAGTTCTATTGTCTACTTGTAAGTTTCTTTTTCAAGACAAAGTCTCACGTGGCCCAGGCTGGCCTCTAATTTAATATGAAGCAAAAGATGACCTTGGATTCTGATCTTCCTGCCTCCATCTACCCAGTGCTAGAATTACAGGTATGTACCATACATCTGATTTATGCATTTCTGGGGATTGCACCAAGGACTTCATGTATACTAACAAGCCTACCAAATGTCCTATATACATCCTCTTTAAATCCAGGAGTGCGTTGTACTATAGTTAGGGACACAAACTGTACCTAAGTCAGTTGAATGGTTCTGAACACACTCTAGGTTCACTCAAAGAAAGCAAGCAGGAGGTCTTTTGATGAGTGAATGGATAAACTACAGTCTATTCATGCAGAAGACTATTATTCAGCAAGGAAAAAGGAAAGGAATTATTAAACCATGAAGAGCTATGGAAGAAACCTAAGCACCTAAATGAAATAAGCAGAAAAAAGACTACACACTGGAAAAGGCAGAACCATGGAGCTTGAAAACCATCTGCTAAGGTTGGTGGGGATGTGGGGGATGAAAAGGTGGGACACAATTATCTGTGTAGACACATCATCATGAATTGTCAGAACTCACAGAGTACAAAATTTCAGGGCAGAGTCCCGATGTGAAATTCAGTTTTAAGTTACAGTGCATTGATACTGGATCATGAATTGTGTTATGCTAGAGTTTAGGGACACAAACTGCACCTGAGTCAGTTGAGTGGTTTTGAACACACTCTAGGTTCACTCAGAGGAAGCACTGATATCAGGTTGTGAATTGTTAACAATAACCACACTGAGGCAAGATTGATGGGAGATGCCATTCTGTAAGTCTGTCTCTTATTGGTTGTTGAATAAAGCACTGTTGGCCAATAGGGAAGCAAGATAGGTGGGACTAGGAGTTGAGGAGGATTCTGGGAAAGAGAAACACAGGAAGTCATGATATAGCTGCCATAGGAATAAGAGGTCCGGGACCCTTTTCTCCGGTAAGAGAAATACTTAGATCAGCAATTATGTGTTAATACTTAAGTCGGAGTTAGCCAGTAAGAAACAAGCAAACGGCCAACAGCTTCATAATTAATATAGCGCCCTGTGTGTTCATTTGGGACTGATGCGGCTCTGGAACCAGGCTGGTGGGAAGGCTGCACTCTACACAAGATGTTAGTATAAGGGTAACTAGGAACATTCATGTTTCCTGTAAATACAGATTCCTAAAGTCACCGTTTTCTTTTAAAATGCCACATGCAGCCAATACCTATATGCCAAAGGCTGTCCCAGAAAAGCCAGGAGCCTTAGAATTAACTGTCAGGAAGACGGTGGTGTTCATTAAAGTCTGTGAACGGAGGCTGCTGTGAGGGCCCAACCGCAAATGCTGCGCTTGTTTAGAGTGGGCCACGGAAGGCTTTTCAGGCAAGGGATATTTCAACAGTAATATAAGTCAGTGGTGACAAGAGATGTTTTCCTGATGTTCTCAAAGTCGCTGCCAGGCCCTGCGGATGTTACTCAGTGTAGACAGTTTCTTGGTCCCCAATGCTAGGAATGGGAGTATTCATCTGTAATTCCAACACCCAGGAAGCAGAGACAGGAGGGTCAGAAGTTCAAGGTTATAGGACGAGTTTGAGGTCAGCTGAGATACATGAGACCTTGTGTTAAGAAAATTTGGGTTGGAGAGACAGCTCAGCAGTTAAAAGCACTGTCCCCTCTTTCAGAGGACCTGGGTCCAATTCCCAGCACCCACATGGTGGCTGGGTCACTACTGCCTGTAACTTTGTTCCAGGGGACCCGATGGTGTCCTCTAGACCCCATGGGCACTAGGTGCACGTGTAGTAAGAAACATACATGTAGGTAAAACACCCATATACATAATAAATAAATATATAAGAAAAACCCTCTGTCGGGCTTCTCCCATTGGTTTGTACCATGATGGTCCACCTCACTGCTCTGGGCCCCCTCCTGCCAATATCTTCCCTCAGTGTGTCAAGGAATATTGCCACTCATCTCTCAACATTTCTCTCCTCTTTAAAATTAAAATTTTAATTGTTTTTCTTAGAGTATTTTGGGGAGATGGCTCAGTGGTTAAGAGTGCATACAGTTTTGCAGAGGAACCAAGTTTAGCTAGCAGCGCCCACAACAGTGGATGGCAACCACTTACAACTAGCTCCTGGCGATCTGAAGCCCTTTTGGTCCTATGTGGGCAGCACACACACACACACACACACACACACACACACACACACACACACACACACACACGGAGAGAGAGGGGAGGGAGAGAGAGGGGAGGGAGAGAGAAGGCTTAAAAGTAAATCATTTTAGAATATTTTTGTTCATACCAAAATTGGACAGGAAGTACAAAGTCTTCCATATGCCCCACCCCCACCCTATAACAGCAGATTGTCTGTTACAACCAAGGACCTGAGTTGGTGTCTCACTAGCATCCAAGTCCATAGTCTGTACAAGGGTTACTTAGTGTTGTACATTCTATGGGTCTGGACAAACATATAGGGATGTGTCCCACACCATGACAAATATGTAGGGATGTGTCCCCACCATGACAAACATATAGGGATGTGTCCCACACCATGACAACACACGGAAGGCTCACTGTCCTTTAAGTCCCTGTTCCACTAATTTTTCCCATCTGCCCCTAGCCTTGGCAATGTCGTTCTCCTCTGTGAATTTGCCTTTTTCAGCAGCTGACTTTTCTGGAACCATACAATTAAGTTGCCTTTTAAAAGGCTATTTATAGGCTGGGCATAGTGGCACATGCCTTTAATCCCAAAACTTGGGAGTCAGATGCAGTCCGATTTCTGTGAGTTCTCAGCAAGCCTGGTCTATATAGCAAGTTCCAGGTGAGCCAGGGACACATACTAAGAGCCCGTTTCAAGAAAGTGAATAGGGGGCTGGAGAAATAACCCAGAGGTTAAGAGCACTGGCTGCTCTTCCAGAGGTCCTGAGTTCAATTTCCAGCACCACATGGTGGCTCACAGCCATCTGTAATTCCCTCTTCTGATGTGCATGAAGATAGAGTACCCATACACATAAAACAAATATTTAAAAAGTGAGTGAACAGAGAAGCTGCTTATTATTACTACATTATTTTATTATTATGCGCTATACACTATTATTGTGTTCATGTGTGAGTACCCCAGCGCTGTGTGCAGGTCACAGGCATCTTTCACGTGATGCTCTTTTCCTTGCAGTGGGATCCAGGGGTGGAACAGGCAGCACCATGGTTGCTCCCAGTTCTGTTAACTCTTTCAAGCTTGGCCTTACAGTTATTCGATTGCAGTAATCAGAGTTGTTTTTTAGTTTATACCTGAGAACACTAGTGTTTTGTTTACCTTTGAGTCTGCTTATGTTGCCGGTTGCATTTTATTAGTTTATTTCATAAACAGGCTCCCATGTAGCTCAGGCTGGCCTCAACTTGTAACGTAGCTGAGGATAATCTTGGCTTTCTGGTCTTCCTGCTCTACATCTGGAGTGCTACAATTTACAGGTATGCACAGCCTTATATAGTGTTGGGGATGGAACCCAGGGCTTTGTACCGTGCACGCCAGGCAAGCATTCTATCACCTGAGCTGCACCACTTCTTTATATTGTTTCTTATCTTGGGGTTTGGATTAGTGTCTTATACCTAGGGATCAGGGAATCCAGAGAATGTTTTTATTTTCTTCAGCTGGGATTCGATCTCAGGACTGTTCAGAGGGCAGGTTTGCGCTTGGGCTGACTGCTTTAGAGGCCGGCTCTCCCTGCTCACTCTGGCCCTGACTCACACATGCAGGTTCAGCTCCATGCAGGGCCTGGGTCTGCAGCATCACAAACTCCAGAGCTTCACTCCCTCCAGCCCAGAAAGGAGCCAAAGCATAGCCCTGCTCCAGTGTCTGTTTCCAAGGCCAGCAGATGCCCCTGAGATGAATGACAGCTATGGTCCAGTGCTCTTTGCACAGGTCTAGGAAGGTCCCAGTAGCTTGAGGTTTCTGGCATGTTGAAGATGATGTTCACCTAATTTTTGGCTTCCTTTCCTTTCATTGTCCTCGGTGGAGAACTGGCCTGAACTAACTTGTCTGACTGTGTTTATGTGTAGAATGAGCAACTGTGACCACATCCTCCTGAAATCTCCCTCCTAGCCTCATCAGCCGCAGGAGGCTTGCTTTTATCAGATGGGTCCATGCTGGCCAAGGACAAGGCTCACCCAGGCTTTGCCACCTCACAGTCACTCTGTTGGGCCCAGCTGCTCTCTTGCCACAAGCAGTGACAGCCCAGGAGTGGGAGGTTTGGTCTCAGTGTGTCCCTTGCCCTGAGTGAGAAGTTCCTTCCTGGTTACGCCTTCAGCCTTTGCGTCTTTAAATACTGTACACGCCACGTGGTATGAAGAATGTGCCTGCTCTCCTACGATTATCTCCTAAAGTGATGCCTGTGAAAATCCCTATCACATGGCCTAACATATTTAGATACTCACAAAAGTTTGGTGACTATTAATCCAAAGCAGTTACATGGCTCTATCAACTTAGTTGTAGAAAGATCCCCAAGTGGCAGAAGCTGTGGAGGCCTCCCTCCCTCCCCATCCCTCCCTCCCCACCCCTCCCTCCCTCCCCATCCCTCCCTCCCCATCCCTCCCTCCCCACCCCTCCCTCCCTCCCCGTCTCTCCCTCCCTCCCTCCCTCCCTCCCTCCCTCCCTCCCTCCCTCCCTCCCTCCCCATCTCTCCCTCCCTCCCCGTCCCTCCCTTCCTCCCTCATTCCCTCCCCCTCCCTCCCTCCCTGTCTCTCCCTCCTTCCCTCCCTCCCTCCCTCCCTCCCTCCCTCCTTCCATCCCCATACCTCTAAGCAGGAGTCCTGGACTAGGTAGTGACGTATGCTTCATCAGGGTCTCCTCCATCCCCAGGGCTATGCATCCCCATCCCAGATGCCGCCCATGCTGCTCCTGTGGTTTAGACAGCAGCAGGAGGAAGGAAGGATGGGAAAGGTCGCTGCCCTCCTGCGCAAGGAGACATTTTGTCAGTCCTACACAACACACCCACTTGAACCCATGGCCCAGCTCTTAGGCATAGCTTACACAGGGCTGCCAGGGAAGCGGAGAACGGCACTCCTAAGTTGAGCAACACTGGGCAGTTTGTAGGATTCTTTTTTCTAAGGAAAAGGAACATTGGCAGTGAATCGAGTGAAAACCCTTTCCTCATTGGACTTCAGTTTCTCGTCTATAGACAATGGTGGAGGAGTGCTATTAGCATTTTGAGTGGCTCTTTCTTTGCTGTGCAGTACTGTTCTATGCCATATAGGATACTTTCCACTCCTGGATCTACCTGTTAAACAATGGTCACATCTATAGGCAGTGAGATCACCCCAGGGGATACAGCATCACTCTTATCTAGCTGCCCCTAGGTGACAATACTTTTCCCTGCTGAGAAGCTATGGGCAAGGTGATTCTGAAGTCTTCTACCAGTGGCATTCTGTGCTACTCTTGATTCTGTGGTGCCCGCTCTCATATGGGTAAGGGTAGGGCAGAGGATGGGAATGCAGATATGTACATGAGTCCTCCCCGGGGACGGAGGGGGAAGAAATCACTGTGTAGGCAAAGAACAGGACATTAATGGATATCCTAGTGGTCAGAAAAAGAGAAAGGCTGAAAGGCAGAAAGAGGCCAAGACAGTTTTCCAAGAAATGGGGGGAGGCAGGAACTCAAACACCTGGTCTTATAGCTCCCCTGCTCTTCCCCAAGGTCCTTCACTGCGCCCCTGGTACAAGACACGGAGGGGGAAGCTGGCAATTCCGGCCTTCATCTGTCATGATGCCCTCATTAGTGGCTCCTATGTCCATTGGCGGGACCTCATCAGCGGGGCCCACCTGACCTTTGGAGTGGCAGATACTCTACCTGGCAGACCTGATCAAAGAGCTGGGACCAGAAGCTCTAGGACCTGGGCCAGTGCCCATGGGCTCTGCAGGTCTCAGCCCCTACCGGGGTGGGGAGTAGTTAGATGGGTCATGCTGTGCTTACTCCGTGGGTAATGATGAAGATGGGGGAGGATGTGTAAGTCACGAGGCTCACACTGCCTGGATCCAAAGCTGGCCTGTTCTTACACTTTTTAATGGTGTGAACACTGGACACATTGTCTGACTTTCTTGTCTTGTTCGTTGGCCCTTCTGCAAAATGGAGATAATGGAGAGGCCACTTTCACAGGGTCACTGTGATCTGTAAATGGGATGCATCTGGTAGCCTATGAAGAATAGTGCCTGACGCACAGTTCTGATGTATGCTGGTTTTCAGGATATGTCAGCCATCAACAACTGAAGACTCTCCTCTCTGTTCTTGTCTCTGGAGTCTCTGTGCATGTAATGTGGCTTACACGCCTTGTAGGGCTTGCCTGAGGTTCCACAGCCAGACAGCATGGGCGAGCAAAGTTCAGGTTGACCACTCAGGATAAAGAGTGGGGTGCCCAGGGAGGAAGGGCGCAGCCTAGGATGGTTGCTCTGTCCAGAGCAGCTGGGATCTCCAGGCCACGAGAGTGATGGAAAGCTTCCTGAGGCTGGAGGGACGAGGTGACTCAGCCTCAAGTTAAATGCTCCTGGAAGCAACTCAGGCCATGGAGTGGGGTTTAGAAGGCCAACCATCAGGCTCCTTAGGGCCGGCCAGCAGCTCGTTGTCTAGACATGCGTGTTGCAGGGGAAGTCACTTGCACAGTGTGAAGGAAGTGGGCCTTCCTGGCTTCTAAGCACACAGCAAGGCAGACATAGTCACTGTGGGATCTCCTCCATGGCATCTTTTCTTGCCTGCCCTCATTCGGTGAGCACCGGGTGTAGGGAGGAAGAAGAAGGACTGTGCTGTGGACCATGGGGGATTTGGGTTGACATACTGGATCTGGGGTTAGGAGACCCAGTGTTGGTTGTCCAATGCATTATTGCTGAGTGTATTTAAGTAACACGATAGTAGCAGTGCTCAGTAGATGTCAATGGGTAGTGAGTATGAATTAGTAATAATAATAATACGACTTTCGTCAGCGCTACTAAGTATCAGCATTCAAGTGCTGTTCTTTCGTGCTCCTCAGTAATTGTATGAGGAAGGTACTACGAATCCTATTTTGAAAAGGGACACTGAACCAAGAAAAGAGCTGACTTGCTTGGTTATGCAGCAGGTCTGCAGGGGAGGCTGGGGCTGGATTCTTCTGGATGGCCCTCTACCGCCTCTCTTTGCTCATTAGTGTCATGATGTTTCAAATACTCTTATCTAGGTTATGTCACAGAGTAACAGAATCAACTGAATGAAGGGTGTAACAAGTATCTCAAGCTCACGCACTAATCCGTGAGGATTGGAAGAGCCATGTTCTGCACTGGTTACTCTTCTGCGACCAGAGATGGAGCAGTGAGCAGAAGGGTTCCTGCTCTGGGACCTAGACAGCAGCATGGGGCCAGGGAGACAGGCAATCACCAGACCCGAGAATAAACAAGTCTAGAGGTTCTGGGAGTGTTCCACACTGGCAGGAAGACGGGAGGGGTGGATGGGCCACTGTCGGCTCCACACGGATCAGAAGACGAGAGCCTGGATAGGTGATGCCTGGAGCAGAATGCTATTGACATCAAGTACGGGCAGTGTGGAAGCCTGCCAGGTGAGGTCTGGGGAGGTGTGACAGGCAACAAAGGAAATGGAAGGCTGGGTGTCACGCATGGTAGAGTCGGGTGGGGCCCGGGCTGGGAGTCTCGTAGGCACTGTCACAAAGTTTGGATTCTATTCTCAGGGCAATGGGAGCTGGTGATGTAACTGTGTTGTTGGGTTCCAGAGCCACTGTGACTAAAACAAACAAAATTTGTTTTTCTCACTTGAGAGGAAGACAGAGCTGCACGGCTGTTAGAGTTGGCTCAGTGGCTTGAGGACTTTGGGACCGCCCTCTGAGCTTTTCACAAAGTATCTGTCAGTATTCTGTCTCTGCTCAAGTCATCTTCCGCTTGCCTCTTCTCAGCTACAGAGGTACCCACTCTGCAAGGAAGGGAGGCGAGTGTGGGGGCGAGGGTTTCACTGCTGGGGTGGAGGGAAAGCAGGGATGGAGGGAAGGGAGACCCTGGCAGGGCACACACTTCAGGAAGCCCTCTAGCTGCAGTCAGTCTCTCCGGTTTCTGTGTCCCCTCTGTACCTGCCTGACTAAGTTGGCACTTGGCAAACTGGCCCACGGACAAAAGCAGCTACCACCTGGTTTTGCATGGTTGAGAGCTAAGAATAGTTTTCACATTTTAAATGCAGAAGGCAAAAACAAGACTGACTAGGCGTCAACTAGGACGTTTGTTCATTCCGCTTTGGGCCTGTAAAATCTAGAGTGTTTACTGTCTGGCCCTTTGGAGGAAAAGTTGGCTGCCCCCTGGCCTGCATTAGTTGGTTTGACTCAGACTGAGGAAGACATTGTGTTCAAGTGTGAAACCCTCCTTGTCGGCCCTGGCCTGCTTCCCTGGTGTTTTAAGTCCCTGCCGGTTGCCGGACACAGGAGTGTACTGCCCGCTCTACAGCCACCCTCTTCAAGACTCTGCAGTGTACAGTCCCGTCAGCTGAGCTGGAGAAACTGATTAATGCCATCAGGGCACTGTTTACCAGAGCAAGTGATTTATTTAGCACCTAAATTTCAAATGGTGCCTATGCTTCCCCGGAAGCCATCTGGCTTAGAAAATTACCTATAATAAATGCATGTAATAAATCCATTCTTTTGAACATAAAGGAAGGTACCCGAGTTTTCTATGAAAAAAATTAGTTTCTCCTCATCCTTGCTAAATACATGTTGTGTAAATAATTAAAAACAATGGTTTGAATGGATGTTAAATTATCTGCTTGCCAAAATGCAATCAGGGCTCTTATTTTCACAATTAATCATATGAAAAAATCCTGCTTGCTGGCTTCTCCCTAGAGAGGCCCCTTCTCCACTCCTAAATGATCCTGGAGCTACAGTCCTGGCTCCTAATCCCATGTGCTTAGGGGCTTTGCAGGATGTGGGCAGGAGACGTTTGCACCCAGGGCTTTCACCTGCTAGAACTGGTTTTGGGGTGTCCTGTGCCTTCTCACTTACTACTGGGGTGCTCTGAGTGATTTTCATGCTGTCCCCAGAGCCACTCTCTCCAGATTCTAACTCAGTTTGTGTTCACTTAGTGACCAGGAGCTGTAGACCCTAAGAAGTAGTCAGCTTTGGTTCTGTTGTCAAGAGCTAGGTGTCTATATCCTCAGAGGTTTTGGGGTGCAGGATGTGCTCAGGAGAAAATATTCCCTGGTGGGTGGGCTGGGACTTCATTCTGAGGGGTTTTGGATGCTCTCCCCAGAGGGAGTCTCATTCTCCAGGGCCTGTGACAGTGGGGCACTCTAGTGGGTGCCATCCATAAATCCTTCAAGTCAAGTGGTATCGCCCACAGCTGGGTTCTGTATCTGGGCTTCTGGCACCCCGCAGCTCCCTCTGAAGCTGTCTGTGTGCTGACTTCATGCCATGTCACCCCACCTGTCTAAATATCACATTGAATAACTTACCTCCTTCCTGTTGCCTGCACCACATCTCCTAATTTAAGAGCAGAATTCATTAGCACCTGCTTCATGCTCTCTCTGGGCATGTCAAGCATGAGGACAGATCCTTGGAGCCATCTCTGCATCCGTTTGCAGAGATGTTTGCACTCAGTCTGGGAATGCAATAGGGGTGCAAAGACAGCCAATCAGTCAGCGATATATTAGGAGAACAAGGGACCTTTTTGTCTTTGAATGCTATTGTGTGAACATGAGGTCTGTTACAGGTTCTTTAAAAAAACATTTATTTTATGTACATTGGTGTTTTACCTGCATGTATGTCTGTGTGAAGGTGTCAGATCTTGTGAGTTCTGGGAATTGAACTGGGGTTCTCTCGAAGAGCAGTCAGTGCTCTTAACCACTAAAGCAATCTCTCCAGCCCCTTGTTAGAGGCTCTTGGTTGTGTTGGGTAAAGCAACACAGTGTCAGAGAAGATAACCCAGCTCTGAGTTTGCTGCATCACGAAATTAACATAATCTTGCCTTCATACTTCATTTTTTTTGGGAGGAGGTTTCAAGACAGGGTTTCTCTGTGTAGCTTTGGAGCCTGTTCTGGAACTCGCACTGTAGACCAGGTTGGTCTCAAACTCGCAGAGATCCACCTGCCTCTGCCTCTGGTGTGTGCCACCCCCCCCATATTTAATCTTTTTGAAATAAAGTAAAATAAAGTTTTAATTTTATTTTACTTATGAAGTATTATTGCTTATGTGCATGTGCGTGTGTGTGCATGTGTGTGTGTGCGTGTGTGTGTGTGTGTGTTTGATGTGGGGGTGGGGCACGTTGGCACTGTGCTTGTCTGAAGGTCAGAAGATAACTTTGTGGTGTTAGCTCTCTCCTCCAGCTTTATGCGGATTCTGGAGACTGAATTCAGGTTGTCAGGCTTGTGCCACCAGGCGGCAAGTGAGGAGCCGTTTCACTGTCCCCTCCGTACTTTTTACGAGAATCAATAAGTTCTTTTACTATGTGAGTGGGTTCTATCAGCTCACCAGCGTACCCTACATACTTGCAGTCCTTAAAGAGCTCTCAGGGCCACTGAGGGAGCACACCCAGGTATCACGAGGCCACTACATGGCAGCGGTGGACAGTTTGGCATCAACTACCTGATATGGTTGTAATGTTTTGGAAAAGGAGAATGGGGTCATCAGTATGAAGGGAAGACCCCAGTTTGGTTTCCCAGAGAAGTCAAGCTGTCAAAGGCCCATGACAAGAGCCACTGGAGGAGCCTGGCTGCAGCCATACTTCTACCATGGGTCCCGAGCCAGCTGGAGCCCTCCCTCTGTGTGTCCAGGCTAACGGGCAGTGAGAAACTCTGGCAAAGATTCTTCTTCAGGAAGGTAGGGAGATGGTAAAATGCCTGCTATCCATGCATGAGGATCCAGAGCCCATACAAAATGCCGATCATGGAGGTCTGTGACTATAACCTTGGGAGAGGAAAAGGGCAGAGACAGATAGATTGCTAAAGTTCATTGACCAATCAGTGTAACTGAATGGATGACCCTCAGGTTCGGTGAGAGACTATCTTAAAAAATAATGGTGGAGGGGCTGGAGAGATGGCACAGCTGTTAGGAGTGTGTGGTGCTCTTGCAGAGGACTAATTTGGTTAACAGCACCTATGTCAGGCAGCTCACCACTGCCTGAATGTCCGGCTCCAAGGGATCTGATGCCCCCTCTGGCCCCTGTGAGCAACTGCACTCATGTACGTGTGTGTGTATACACATGCACATAATTCAAAATAAAAATAAATAACTTTAAGAAGGTGGACAGTGATCAAAGAAAGATGTTCCACACCTGCCTTAGGCCTCTGCACACACAAGGACTTATGTGCACATATACATGCATGCACATATGTACACATGTATCCACACGTGCATAGAGATGCACACACGTATACGCACACGTGTACATATACACACCTCTGGCTGCTTCTGCTGCTTGTGCCATGCTATGTGGTTCTGGGTTTTGGGCTCATCTCTACCCCAGAACACAGACTTCTGCCTCCAGATTGATCCTGAGCTGGGCCACAGACTTTGTCCTGGCTGTGAATTTGGACTTCCTGGCCTTGCAGCTCTAGAGATGACACTTGCACACTGCATGGGCAAACCCTCTCTGCTGACGGATCATCTGCAGATGGCTTGGATTGGGCTTCTCCCACCTCTGCTCCACAGCGTGCCAGCAGGAGTGTGAACACGCTTCATGCCTGCCACAGGTGAGAATGGAGACCGGAGCCTTGCGCCTGATCTTTAAATCGCCGGGATTTCACACGGGCTGGCTTGAACATTGTGCTGTACGGAGGTAAGCACGCCCAGACCTGCCACGGCTGCCCAGTAACCAGTGCGTAGGCCGCAGCTACAAATGGCATTTGCGTCACCTCCTTCTCCTCCCCGACCTCCTGTCATCTCCTCTCCTCCCCTCCCTCTTCCCATGGGTATGCACAAATGGAGGCCCGAAGTCTATGTGGAAAGTCATCCTCTGTCACTTTCCACCTTGTTCAAGATTACTTACCTACTTTTGTGTGTATGCGTGTCATGGTATGCGTGCAGGTCAGAGGACAACTTCATCCCACCGGTTAGGTTCCAGGGTCACCTGCCTCCTCGGTGTTGGGACTGTAGACTTGCACCACTCTGCTGGTTTTTTACACGGACACTGTGGATTCAAACCCAGCTCCTCCAGCTTGAGGGGCAAGTGCTTTACTGACCGAGCCATCTCCCAAACCCACCTTCACACGCTTCGGTCTGTGAATCTCCCGAAGGCTCTTTCCTTCCAAAGCTGTTTTCTTCTCTGCCTATCCAGATGAAATTTACACAAAGTCCACAAGTCTTTAAATGGAACAAACAATTTAGGAATTTTTCTACAAGTAGACATCCATGTGAACACCATCAGCATTAGGATGTGGGACATTCCCATCGCTCTGGAAGCTTCCTCAAGCCCCCTCTCAACAGCGCCCAGCCCCTGTCTCCCATCGGCTCAGCTTGCCCCAGGAAATCATCACGTAGTACGGCATCACACTGCACGAGCCTCACTTCTTTCCTGAACAGTTTCTGGCATGTTTACATCATCACATTCTCTCGATGGACCAGGCTCCTCCTGGATGCACATCGCCAGTAACAGTCTGTTTCTGCCCTCCAGGATCGGCAGAATCCCTGGTTTTGACTCCCCTGGCAGAAGCCTAGCCAAGGACACCAGACAGAATGTTTCATCCGGGCGTGGCTGTGTGTCTCTGCTCATTCTTGCTGCTGAAATTCTTAAGGAGTTGGAATGGGTGGAAGCCTGCGCCAAGACCAAGAGGTGGCCTGACAGAACAAATGGAGGAGGGATCAAACTGGAGACTCAAGAAAGTAAGCTTGGTGCTTGTAGACCACCCAGAGATTCTGCAAGTCCCTGAGTCCAGGGCTATCTGAGTCAGGCCTTGAGTGAGGGAGGTGAACCTGGGGCGGGGCTCGGACCTTGCTGACTGACCAGGCTGGCCTTAGGTACAGTCACCATTGCCCAGAGGGTGTCCCTCTCACCAGCTTGCTGGCGGCATATTTTCATTTTGTTTTGGGAAGCCCCCTGGCCCAAGGATGACACAGCATCTCCTGTTCCAGGAGGCTCAGTATCCAGACTAGACTGCATTAGAAGCTGGGGGAAAATTCCCCAGGTGATGTCGGAATCCCGCAAGTACAAGAATAGCTGAGAGGAGTCTGGGCCTGAGAAGTTAGGGTCAGATGTAAACCACATTTTAGGGCAAAGCTGAGGGCCCGATGGAGGCTTGTTCTGAGCACCTCCCCTTGGCACACCCCCACCAGGCAAAGGGCACCAGAAACACTTCTCCAGGCTGCCTGCCCCTGCACCTGCAGGAAAGGTCATGGTTGCCTTTGCCAAGTCTCATCATCTCCCGGAGTCTTTGAACTGCTACCCAGGCAGGGGGCCAACTCCTGGGTGGCACAGTTGCAGCTGGCAGGTAAGAGCCACCTTTCCTTCTCGGCCAGGTGCTTGACAATTGCTGGGCTCTGGCCAGGAGGCTGGAATGGTGGCTCTGTGCTTGGACAGAGGACTTGGGTGAAGGGAAAGCGCTTTCGTGAGTGGGACCAGCCAAGCCAGGATGGGGGGTCTTGGGCTATTGCTGTTGGGACTTCAACGATAAGAGTGGGCGATTAGAGTGTGGGACAAGGGGGATGCCAGGGCAGGGTCTACAGAGTGGGGATACATAGGAAGTTCTGCCCCCCCCCCCGTGTGTGTGTGTGTGTGTGTGTGTGTGTGTGTGTGTGTGTGTCTGCAGTGCTAGGGAACAAACCCAAGGCTTACCACATTTTAGAAAAACACTCCACCAATGAGCTACACTCCCAGCCCCAGGAGGCCCTTATGGGGTGCTCAGTGAACTCGGGTCTTAAAGTGACCGTTGGAAGCAATTGCCTCCTTAAGAGCAGACTGCTGAGAGAGCAGAATGTATGAGCTCCGGAGCTCCTGGGCATTGTCTGCTGTCTGTCACACACAGACGTGCTGTGACTGCTGGCAGAGGAGAGGGTGGAGCACAGAGGACATCTGAGGGCACTCAGAGAAGATCCTATGTTCTGGAAGTCCCTAGGCAGCTTTCAAACTTCATCATGCCCTTGTTCTAAACACTGAGATTTTGATGACATATTCTGGGGTTCAGCCTGGTTGCTGAGGTTTATTGAAGTTGCCTGTGGATTTGAATGCACAGTGGAATTTGCAAACTTCTAATCTTTTTTTTTTTTAGACTTATTGATTTCAATGGGTGTGGATGTTTGCCTGCATGCATGTATGTGTATCACATGCATGTCTGGTGCCCACAGAGGCCACGAGAGGGCACTGGATCTTCTGGACTTGGAGTTATAGCAGTTGTGAGCCAGTGTGGGTGCTAGAAGCTGAACCTGGGTCCTTTGCAAGAGTAGCAAGTGCTGTTAACCAGAGAGCCGTCTCCCCGGCTTCAGACCTCCCTAACCCTAACCCTAACCCTAACCCGAAGGAGCAGGGCAGAGGTGTACTTCCCTAGTTTTCTTTTCTTGCTTTTAATGGGGGCTCACAGGCCTAACAGAGACGTCCACGATGGAGGCGCAGAGCTGACCACATGGAGGAGGGAACTGGGGTGTGGAAGGAAGCCGATCCTGAAGGGCCCACAGCATAGGGCTCAGTTGACAAACAGGTGTCTGAGTCTGCCAGGTTGAGGACATCGCAGGTGTTCTACAGCGAGGAACAGTGGGGTCTTGCGTGACATATGCTTGTGACAAGTTGGTAAGAAATGAAAGTCAGGGTTTTTTCTGTCTTCAATTCTTTATTAGTGTAATAGCTATACACAATGGGTTTCATATGACACACACACACACACACACACTGTATTTTGATTATATCCATCGGGTTTCCCCCTTCTTGTGTCCCTTCCTTTTTCTTACTAGTACTCCATTCTACTCTCGTGGAGGTTTTTGTTTAAATGACCCAGTGAGTGTCATTAAGGTCACCTACAGGAGCGTAGCTGAGGTTAATTGGAGTGTGGATACTTTGCCAGTGGCTACAAGAAATGCCTCTCCCTTTTCAGCAACAATCAGCTTTGCCTAATCCTCAGGGAGGATCCAGGACTCATGAGCCCCATTGCAGGGTGCTGGGTTTGGGGGGGTGAGCTGTATTGGTGGTCATGGCTGCTATGGCTTGAAGGATGCTACAGTCGTGCCATGCCCAGGAGTCAGCATTCCCTACCGCTCCCCTGCCCTTCCTCCTGCTCTTACATTCTTTTGGCCCCCTGTTCTGTGATGTTCTGTGAGCTGTGAAGAGGGTGATATAAAGTGTCCCTTTATGACTGAGATGAGCATTCAACCAACCAAGGGTATTTCTAAGTCCAGCTTCCTTAGTGTGAGAAGAGACCCCCTCCTTGCAAATAAACCAACATGTACTCCCGCAAATGTGTGTCCTCACATGCGTGTTCATACGTGCCACAACACTGCCAATGAGGTTGTTTTACCAAATGAAAGATCTCCACGAAGGGAAAGACACAGGAAACTGTTCATTCATTACACTACTGCGTGGCTGGCAGAGAGACTTGGCGGGGAGCCAATTCCAGCATCCTTGACAGATCCTGGCATCCAGGAAGATATCAAACCACACAAGAACAGACCACAGAGGCTTCTGAAGATGGAGGGAGAGAGAGAGAAAGGGGGGGAAAGAGAGGGAGAGGAAGGGAAGGAGAGGGGTAGAGAGACAGAGAGAGACATAGAGAGAGACAGAGAGAGACAGACAGAGAGACAGAGAGACACACACAGAGAGACACACACAGAGCATTCAAGGCAAAGTCAGCAGAGTGCAGAAAGGCCGACATAACAGTTATGTTATGAGAAATAATAGTCATGCTGGCTTCCAAAGCAGGTGACACTACCGAGTGACTTTTTGCTGTGGTATCGAAAATCTGTTTTATTTTTGCTCTCAAAGGGAGGTTCCTGCAGGAGCAATGGGGCAGGAGGAGAACTGGGTTTGACTGGGACACTAGATTCAGCTACTTCTGGCTACTTCCAAGCTGCTTGGCCTTGGGTAAGGGCTGCTTGGCATGTTGGGGACACCACTGTGGTGTCCTTGGACAGTGTGAAGTGTGCAACCTCACTTGAGGGTGGGCAGTGAAAGAAAGCTGTGCAGACCATAAACTCTAAAGCGGAAAGTGAGTAGTCAGTGAAGGCCATTAGAACTAGCCCAGAAGGAGGCAGAGAGGGAGCTAGCAACAGAAAAACGACAGGTGACTTTACACCTGGCCATAGCAACAATCATATCAGCTGGAAGGAGTGTAAACACCAGTCATAGATATTCATCTTGAGTTTTGCAGAAACACCTAAATATGCTCCAGGTAAACTGTGAAGAAAGGTACTGTCACCAACACTAGTCAAGAAGATGCTGGAGAAACTGAATGCATGCCGAGTCTATTTTAGAACAAAGAGGGTGAGTTGCTAGGTCTAGATCTCTAATCTCTAATCCATGGCCGTATTGTAGGAAACATCAATCCATACCTTGTGGGAATTGGGAGAGTCCCGAGTGTGGTAATACCTAGGAAACGGCCCCCAGACAGTAAGCTGAGAGGTGTAATTGGATCCTAATAATTAGAAGTGGAATCACAAAACTGAAGAATCAGGTTTGTGAGGTTGTTTGTTATCAAGAAAAAAAAATAAAGAAAGAGGATGTCATTGTGGGTGGTTGTCATTGTGGCATCTGAGATGTCAATCAAGAACTTCCAAGTCATCCACGGGGACTGGATTTGCCTAGACAAACACATGGGGGAAGGTGAACTTTGCTAGAAGAATGAGCCATAGGCTGTGAGATGTCCGAGCACCACATAAAGGATGTCTGTAACCTTCCAGCTGGGGAACAGGTGAGGCGGGTGGGCGGGGGGGGCTCTCTGGCTAGCCAGCTTTGTTGAAACAATGGGCCGCAGTTTCAATGAGAGACCCTGTCTCAAAATTAAGGCAGAGAACAGTAATAGAAGGCCCTAGAAGTCAACCTCTGGCCTCCACACACGCACACATGAATGAACATACCTGCACACACATGTGTATAACACACACACACACACATATGTTTAAAAAGTTTTACATCACCTAGAACACCTTATACCTTTTTGTTATCGTTTTTTTGAGACAGAGTTTCTCTGGGGAGCCTCAGCTGTCTTGGATCTTGCTCTGTGGACCAGGCTGCCTCAAACTCAAAGACCCGCCTACCTCTGCCTCCTGAGTGCTGGGATTAAAGGCATGCAACACCACATCCTAGCAGCCTTATACCCTTTCAATGATCAATCACTCTTTTTCTCCTTTTAGCCCCTGATAATCTAATCTGCCTTCCCTTTTAATGAATTTACCTACTATGTTTTTAAAAATTAATTAATTACTTAAAATTTTATTATGTATTTATTTTTGGTCTTTTGAGACAGGGTTTTTCTGTGTAAAAGTCCTGGCTGTCTTGGAATTAACTCTGTAGTCCAGGCTGGTCTCAAACTCACAGAGATCTGCCTGGCTCTGCCTCTCAGGTGCTGGGATCAAAGGCGTGCACCACCACCACTCAGCCACCTGCTATGATCATTTCATATAAAGTGAATAATTCTCTATGTAACACTTTGTGTCTTTAGCATAAAGTGTTCAAGGTTCATCCATCTTTTAGCATGTATTAGCGGTTCATTCTTTTTTATAGTCAAATAATATTCCATTGTATGGAATATACCACAATTTCTTTAGCCATTGATGGATTTTGTTGTTTTCTACTTGGTTATTGCAGATGTGTGAACAACTGCCTATTTGAGTACCTTGTTTGAAATTCTTTTGAGAATAAATCAAACAATGCAATTGCTGGGTCATATCCTAATTCTATCAAACTTGCACAATGACTATCTCTCTTTTTATTTAATTTTATTAGTAGCATGACTATGTGCATGCCTGAAGTGTGTATGAATGCAGGCATATGTGTGGTACAGATGGGAAGGTCTGAGGACAACTTTGAGAGTCAGGTCTCTTTTCCCATCATAGGTTCCAGAGGGGAACTCAGGTCATCAGACTTGTGTGACAAGCACTTTTTACGCACTAAGTCCTCTCTCTCATTGGCTCCCTCTCTATTTTTAAGACTACATTTTTCCAAGCGGAAGGATGATCCATTACAGAAAAATTGAAAATTATTTATTGAACATTTAAAAAATTGTCTTATAAGTAATTTAGCCAGATGAGGCAGTCCATGGCTGCGCTCAGGAGGCAGAAGCAGTAGAGTTACAATTTTGAGCCCAGCTTGAGTGACAGTGAAGCCTTGGTTCCTGAAACCAGGGTAATTGGAACTCTGGTGGAGGGTCTGCCTAGCATCATAGACCCTATATCAGACTTCTAGCACTGCGGAAGGGGAAAAGTTTTAATTCAAAAATTCTAAAACTGGGGCTGGAGAGATGGCTCAGCAGTTAAGAGCACTGGCTGCTCTTCCTGAGGACCTGGGTTCAATTCTCAGCACCCACATGGCAGCTCACACCTGTCTATAACTCCAGTTCCAGGGGATCTGACATCTTCATACCAATGGACATAAAATATAGTTAAATAAATTGTTAAAACCTTTTAAAAAATTCTAAAACTTTATATGTACATGTACATGATTATTGTAACAATTCAAATAAAGAAATACCTAGGAAAAAAAAGGTCTTTTTATTTGCTCCCTCTCCCCTCCCTGAGGCTGACTCATATGTATCCTTTAGTGAGTGCATTTAAAAATTTGCAGTGTAGTCAAGGTTGGTGTAGTGACACATGCCTTTAATGCCGGCACTTGATGTTATGGGGTCGGCTCGGAGCCAGCACAACACATACACCAGGTCAATGCAGAAAAGGAAAATTTATTGTGGTTAAGCTGCTACTGATCGATCAGGGCCACAGGGCAGGCTCGGGACTTGAACTGCGACCCCAAGCAGAATGTTACAGCGCTTTTAAGTCTGAAAACCACAAACATCTGTGCCAAATTGCAGTTACATTTTCCCACCAATTGGGATTTATGGGCAGGGACTTTCCTAGGAACGTTTCTCTGTGAGGTACACTCACCTTGTTCTCGTTGATCGGTTTATTCATCTGTAGCGGGGCGACTTGGCCCCCTGCACCCCTTCAATGTAGCTTGTGCTAGACAGGCTTTCTACCTGACCCACATCCCTGTCCTAGTGGGAACCTTGCCATACTTTTTCTGGGCATTGATATCGTTCTGAATATTTTCACATAAATATGTCACACTATGCATATCACCTTGCTTTGAAACCCTTCTACCCACTTCTTATGAATTTTTGTTGTTCTAGAGACCATTTCACAGCCAGGCTGAGAGTCCCCACCCTCAGACCTGAGACATGTCTCTATTCCATTTAATAAAGTATGTCAGTCCAGGCCTCTGACTGGATATAGCTGCCTTTGAGTATGACATAATGAATTTAGTATTTCTTTTGTCTACATATACAGATTCTTTGTAAACATGAACATGAATTTCTTTTATAATAAGAAAAAAGAAAGCAGTCCAGAATTGAGGGCCTGCAAGCTTTGTGCCCAGCTTGTCCATTAATTTAGCACTTTCTTCATTCTTCCTCATTGCATAATGAGTTGTTTATGTGTTTGCCTCCCTTGGGGGTGGCTGGACAGGCTTATTCATCTCCCCGCCCTCCCCACCTCTTCCCACAGAGCTGAGTCCAGGGCCAGGCAGGGTTAGTGGAGTGGCAGACTGCCGCTCATCTCAGATTCACAAATGGGTGTCATGGGTATAGATACCTGACCCCAAAGGCAGGCCTAGGGTGGCCACATCTCTGCCTGGATATGGGGGTCCAACCTCCCTGGATGCTTAGTGTGAACACAGGTGCATTATTTGTTCCTGGTGGCTTCAGCCAGGGGTGGCAGGCGGCACCCAGCTGAGGAAGTAATTAGCACTGCCAGGAGCAGGAAGGAGGCAGGGATGCTGGGGGCCCTGGCTCCCTTTCTAGAGAGATAAAAATAGCGGGTCTCTGGGAGGAGGTGGGAGAGCTGCACACCCAGGAATTGAGGTGCGAACTTACAGTGTGGGGAACTGGGGTGCAGGCTGCCTTCCTGGGAACGTCTGTCGGTCTTCGTGGGGAAACCACCAGGAAAATGGTACTGAGGGAAAGGACTTGAGGTTTGTGCCTAGGAAGGTGCCTGGCTAAGGCTCTTCTTCTCCATCTGTCCCCATAGACTGGCATGCCAGGACGCATGTTTCTGCTGGCCTCAGACTGCTAATGGGAGCATGAAGATGGCTGAAAATAAGGTCCCAACCTCCTACTTGCCTTTCCAAAAGAAGCAGGCTGCTGGGGTCGGTGGGAGCCCAGAAATCAATGCTATTTATAGCATTTCTTTTGGAACATTTCCTGAGGTGCTGGGCAGTGTGTGCCTGACTCATCTGAAAACACGTTATAAATAACCCATCAGGGCAGGGTGGCATGGGCTGGCCACCGGGGGCCTGACTTTAAGCACCCAGGCTGGCTAGCAGTTTTCCACAGAGTGCCTGCACTCTGGTGCGGGTCATAGTGTTGGCAGGACTTTTGTCAGTCTTGGAAGAGACATGTAGCAGGTTGGGTCCTCTCAGCTAAGGTGTCAACACCACAGTTCTCTGCTGGGAACCCAAGGGCTTCCTAGTTAGGCAAACTGAGCTGTATGGGCTAAGTTCTCTGGGTGACCTAGAATGACCCTTGCCTGTGAGGTCTCAGAACTGCATTGGTATGAGGAGAGGATGGAGTGTGGTGAGCAGCAAGGCCCTGTCCGGTGATAGAGTTTTGCATTTCCTTGGCAGGGATAGGGTGCCATTCCTAAATTAACCTCCGGGGTATTTACTGAGTCTCTCTGTGCCTGAGCTGTACTGGAAACATATTTTAACAAGGCTGGGTGGTTAGTTGGCCTGTTGTGTAGTACGGTGGCCAGGTGCCACCCTTCAGGGCATCCCTGAGACACACCTGGGTTGGGATGGGTGGTGAGGAGGCACTGATGCCATCTCCTGGCTGTGTGCTGGGCCGACCTGCGTTTACACTGTCTCCATCTCTTTCAGAACTCACGGGGGGAAAGAATGGTCTGGAACGGTATACAAGGGGGATAGCAAGGTATGGGTTCAATCCTTTGCCCATGCCACACAGTAGAAGAGAAGGGGATCTGTCCTCGGATTGGGCGCGGTGACTCTAACTGCACAGGAATCTCTCAGTGCTACACTCCTCTCTTACGGACATCAGCCGGCACTTCTATTTAGTTCTTTTTCAAGACAGGGCCTCATTGTACAGCTCAGGATAGAACTCAGTGTGTAGCCCAGGCTGGCCCCTAGCTCAGAATCCCCCTGCCTTGGTCTCCTGAGTGCCAGGATTACATATGACCACAGCTGACTGACGAGTGTCATTCTCTGAAAGTGTGTGGCACCCGTGTGACCAAGGCTCTGAATGTGTCTGTCCAAGGTCGGGGTACGTACACAAATGAAGCGAGGGAAGTATGAATTGGGATGAAACTGCGCTGGGGAAATTTGAAAAGACTCAGAATAACGTAACAGCGTCAGCAGGGCCTGAGGTTTACCTGACTGTAGAATCACTTGCTGGGGAAATGGAGGCAAATGAGCTCTGGCCCCAGCTCCTGTTGTGTGGGAGGCTGGCAATGGGACGGCGCCTCGTTTCTGGGGTGGATTGCTATGCGGGGAGCTACGGGGGAGGAGCCCCCAGAAACAGCTGCAGTGGCCTCTCAGAAGATGGGTCAAGAGAGGAGTTGGGTGTGGGAGACAAATGTTCTAAGGGTTGGGGCAGCAAATGTGCAAAGCTCCCAGGATTGGAAAGATGAGTTGGGAAAATGGAACAGTTCTCGGAGAGGAGGTGGGTAGATGGCAGGAGTAGTATAAGCTTCGTGGCTGGACAGGTGATCTCTACTGAGTCTCAGTTTCCTTAGTTGAAAAATAGGAAGCGTAAAGGCCACCTCTCTGTAGGGCTGTGGAATTGAACTGAGTAACAGGAGTACACAGGATGGAGGCACCGTCAAGACTCATGCTGCTACCCAATAAAAGGGGTCCTAGCTTCCTCCAGTCCATCCCGGACTCTGTAGCAAGAGGGAGTGTCGAGGCATACGGTGGGTCACAGCCCTCTGCTGGCAGGTCTCCAGGGTTACCCCAGCGCAGTCCCCATGTGTCTGCTCTGTCCCAGCCACACGGGTCACTTTGCTACACCCTGTGTCTTCTCCTGCCTTGGGCCCTTCACTTGCTGTTCTTGCTGCTCTGGCCTTGCTGTTTCAAATCGTAACCCAACTTCTGCTTGCAACTGAATGACACGCCTCATCTCATTTCCTGCCTCCTCTCCCTTCTCAGCATTTCTCACCTTTTAATACGCTATTTTATTTTTTATCACTTGTTTCTCCCACTAGAATAAGAGTCCCACAAGGGCAAGACTCTTTTTATTTTAAGATAATTTATTTATTTTTATTTATGTGTGTTGGCGTTTTGTCTGCATGTGTGTCTGTGTGAGGTGTCAGATCTTGCAGTTACAGACAGTTGTGAATTGCCGTGTGGGCACTGGGGATTGAACCCCGGTTCTGTGGAAGGGAAGTCAGTGCTCTCAACTGCTGAGTCATCTCTCCGGCTCAGGGCAGGACTTTTTGTCTGTTTTGTGTCTCTCTGTTTCCCTATCGTCTACCTCAAAGGTGGTGTTCAGGGACACGTACTGTTATTTTTTTAACTATTTCTGGAGCCCAGAGGAGAGGTTGAAGCAGCTCTCTCCTGCTGCAGGGGGTCAGCCCTGTGTCTAGGGCCTTGAGGTGTCTCAGTTGCTTCTGGAGGGCGTCTCCTCCGGGACCACATCCCCACAGGAGCTGGAGAGCTTTGGGAGCTGCGGGCAGCAAGTGGACAGCCTCCTCCCCTGCAGATACTCCTGATTATTTCAAAACACAGCCCCTTCACTCCCTTCCAAGCTCCCTAACCCTCCGGATGGTTCCTGGCAGCCTGTGCACCATCTCATTCCTGAGGAATTTCCCCAGATCCCAAGGCATCTGCGCCCCCCCCCAGCCTCCTGCCTGGGTGGCCCGGCTGAGTGCTGGGAGCAGGGCTGCAGCTGACACTGTCCCTCCAGCTGGGTCTCTGGGGGAGCGCTCTGGCTAAGCCTCCCGCGTTACACACCCCTATTCTGGGGTTGTTTTTTCCAGACCTCTGGGCTGTGTCCAATCATGAAGCACAGTCCTGTGGTCCCTCTGACTGCTGGCCGGAAGAGCATCATTGGTGTCACGGAGATCCCTCTCCTCCCAAGAGCTCCAGTCTCCACTCCATCAAGCCCCCGAAGCCACACCCCGTGCGCATATTGTCTGATTTGCCTTCCAAGTCCGCTGTCCTTTGTGGAAGCTTTAAGAGATCCAATGCTTTGTTCTAAGGTGTGGCCAGTTGAGCTGCAGGCCTGTGGGGACAGGATTTGGAGAGCCTGGCTGGGGATGGGGGGGGCTTCTTGCTGGATTCATGAATCAGGACTGGGATCCTGACTTCACTGCTTAGCTGAATCACTCAGTAACTCACTTACCCCCCCTGTAAAATGGGTATAGTCAAGGTGCCCCCTCCCAGGATTAAGTGAAACACTGGGTCTGAGGCCCTTAGCTGGGCCTGGAATAGAGTAAGGGATCAGCAAGTGCTTTCTTGGAACCTGACAGAGGCGCAGGGCAAGAAACCCTCCCCCTAGGCATGACTTCTCTCTGCCTGAGGCTCTTTATGAAGAGCCTGTCCCTTACTTCTTGCCAACCAGGGCCCTGATGAAGTGGATTGCCCTGGAACCCTGGGTGGGGACCCATGCCCGTCAAACCGGGTAAGTCCTCTGGCACTCAGCTGTTCTGGTTTCCTAGATACCCCTCGAGGATCCTGAATTCCGGCTGTCCTGGGTGTAAATGACTCTAGAAACGGAGGCATCCAGATGTGTATGAGCAGCTGTGAGGGAATTTGCAGACTGAGAGTCAGGCCTGGGACAGCCTCTAGGGTTCTGAGGCTTTTCCAAGGCCCAGAGAGGCCTTATGAGCTTTGCACACCACAAAGCCAGGGATCGTGTGAGCTAGATCTCGAACCTGGGTTCCTGTTGCTCACCCGGGGTCTCTCTCCTTGGTTAAAGTTTGTTTCTGATTCCAAATCAGCCCATGACGTGAATACTTCATGGTCTTGTGCCCACTCTGTCCCTGGCAGTCATTCTTTCCAGCTCTGTCATTCAAACACCATTCTTATCCTTGAGAGTGCTCTCCTGTCCCTACCAGAGAAGGCAGGCCTTCAAACTCTTCTCTGGGCCCCATTTAGCATTTTGCTTTTGTTGTTTTGGGGATCCTGGCTGTGTATGTTTTAGATGCTGGCAAAAGGCCATCACCTCCTTGATGTTTATTCAGAGAAGTTCAGAAGGCAGGTCAGTTTCAGAGGCCTCAGGCAGGGAGCTTGGGGTCACCTCTGTTCCCAGCTGAGCTTACAGAGCAGGCCTGTCTACTGTTGAGCTTTTGCTGGCTGGCCGTGGTGTCCACCCCGCAGGCAGGCCTGGCTTCTTTCTTCACTTCCCCATCGTATGCAGTCACATTTTGTCCACCCTGAAACCTGCCGGAGAGAGGCTAATCTCTGAAATCTTAGTAGAGACTTTTCTTCTTTTGGTATTAGGGACGGCATCCAGATCCCTCCATACGCTGAGAAAATGCTCTCCGTGTGAGCAACAATACTGTTAAACTAGGGCTGGTTCTTTCAGCAAGGGCTTTACACAGGGGCCTCTAAATGAAAGCTTGTCTGTGGGAGAGGAGGCCAGGAGACAGGCACTGGCCCTGCACCGAGGGGCCTGCTATCCACTGAATCAACCAAAGGCTACAATTTGGTTGGTTTCCACTGCCTTGAAAGTTGAGGAGAGGAAGATGCGGGCCTGCCTGGCCGGGCTTTCCTGCTGAGCCTTCTGTCTCCCAGGGCCCTCATAGCACCACAGGCTGTGTTAGCTGTGTCGGACCGCCCCCCACTCTATGCTCATTTCCCACACAGTTGTAGGAAATGGCACCTTAGGGCCGACTGAAGCCCCAGGAATCTATGGATCCAACTCTGTCCCTATCCTGATACAGATGGGATCCCCCAAAAGATCCAGTGTGTGTCTCTGTTCAAGGTTTAGTCCTGGTACCAAATGTGTTGTCCATTCACCCAGCACTCTGACAGGAGCTGTCGTAAGTTGCATTTCCTGTCCCCATTTGCTATATAGCATTAGGGTTGTTGCTGTTTTCCAGAGGTAGAGCTCAAGGTCCCAGGCTCCTGAACCACACACTCACAGCCACATGCCAGAAATCTGGCGGCTGGGACAGGCACAGGCTCTCTAACTGAAAGCCTGTTCGGATGACCACCATACTACCCTACCTCCAGATTACTTCTGGCCAACACTCGGTCTCAGCCTTCTAGAGTGAGGCAGCTGTATGTTCAGACTCTAGATCTGGCTCACAATGGGCTTAAAAGCCAGCAGGGTGGCACTACTCCTTCCGGTTAGAACTGTGCCCAACCTCAGAGCCTTCCAGGGAGGAAATGGTTCCTACCACTAAGCCTAAAATTCTCAGGGATTCATTTTGCTCCATTTCACATAATTCTACCCTCCACGTCATCCCCAGTGCACCCTCTCCCTCCGAGGGTGTCACACCCTGGAAGGCCTTGAATGTAATTATCTGATCCCATTTAACTTGGCAAAGGCCGGGGTGTGGTTCTTTTCATCTGATGTAATTACTCCATCCCCTTGTCCACATTGTTTCAGATATTTCATCTCTGAACATCCTTCAATTTTGGGTATCTTTCTGGGATGGCGGCTGCCAAGAAACTAATGGAAAAATCTCATTAGGAGTGGGGGTGGAGGTGCATCTACCCACCAGGAGAGCCATGAACTGTCAGCAACAGGGCCATCTGGAAGGTCTTACTTCCTCTCTTCATGGGTGTCTGGATACCAGCCTGAAGGTGGAGAGGGCCATGTATCGGATTGGGCATAGAAGAGGTTGGTAGAGGCTCTGAGCTGGGACATTGGTGGAATCTGTTCATCTGGCTCCAATTAGCTGCCTTTTCCCAGTTAAGTTCAGCCTTTTATTCATTGCATAAAGTTAATCAACACTTTCTGTGTGCCTGATCTTTGCTATGAGATTGTCTGGTATGTGATGTCCTTGTATGTGATGTCCTAGTACGTGATGTCCTAGTACGTGATGTTCTAGTCTGGGATGTTCTAGTATGCAGTACTATAGTATAGGATGTTCTAGTATGCAACACTCTAGTCTAGGATGTCCTAGTCTGGGATGTTCTAGTATATGATGTCCTACTATGAGATGTTCTAGTCTGGGATGCGCTAGTATTTGATGTCCTACTATGAGATGTTCTACTATGGGATGCTCTAGTATGTGATGTCCTACTATGGGATGCTCTATTATGTGATGTTCTAATATGGGATGATCTAGTATGTGATGCTCTACTATGGGATGTTCTAGTATGAGATACTCTGGCAAGCACTGAAGAGCTTACAGGGAACTCAAGCAGAACATCTTCGTAATGTTGGCAGTTGAAGCTAGGGCAGGGCAAGGGTCAGAGTTCAAGCAAGGAGAGCAATAAAGGACCCTCAGTGAATCAGAGTGGCCAAGAAAGGCCTGCTAGAAAGTGACACTAGAGCTGAGACTTGGAAGCAGGCAAGACACTCCAGGGGAAGACCTGGGGTTTCCGGGATAGAGGAAGGGTGTCCGAAGCCCTGGGTGGTAGAGTCCATTTGGTGGGATGGGTGAAGGTCATTGAACTTGAGTTGAGGTTGGGGGATCACTGCCTGAGACACGAGCGAGCTATTTGGTTCAGCTCTAGCCTTCTCTCTGTTGGGGTGGAGGTATCAGTGCCCATTTCTGAACTAAGCAGGAAGCTTGAGTGAGAGCTACCAAAATGGCCAAGCCTGACTCAGGGCAAGGCCTCTAGGAAGGGACGCCGGGTCTTTCTCCTTATTCTCACCTTTAACTCTCCAAGGAGAAGTATCTAGACAGCCTGGCCCTGTTTCTATTCTCCATTTCTCCTTCCCCTAAATGTGGAGATCACTCAGTCTACCTGACCCCAGCAGAACTGGTCCAGGCTGGTCCTGTAGCTGCTGGGTTCTGCAGATTGTGGTGCAGTGGACATCATTTATGCCCCCAAATAGGCCACCCCCACCCCATCCCATTTCAATGTTCTGTATTCTTTTTTTATTGTAATTAATTTTTCCAGGAGTACAAAGGATGTGTCTGGGCTATGCAGTCTATAAGGAATAAGAATGTAACAAAAGCCTGTGTGGCTCTGCTCAACTTAAAGGAAAAATGTTCCCTCCCTATCTGGAGTCCTCAGTGTGCTTGTCCCTGTAGGGGGAGTTTCTCTGTGTCTTGGCAGTGGCTCCCAGATAACCACTTAGAGACTCATTATTAATTATAAATGCTTGGTCAATAGCTCAGGCTGGTTACTAGTTAACTCTTACATTTTAAATTAACCCATATTTCTTATCTACTCTCTGCCATATGTCTGAACTTTCTTTCAACATGGCACTGTGTCTCTCTGTGTCTCTTGAGACTCCTGAGACTCTGCCCTCCTTCCCAGCATCCTCTGTGTCTTGCTGTCCTGCCTATAGCTCCTGTCGAGCTACTGGCCAATCAGCTCTTTTATTAAACCAATCGGAAGGTGCCTTGACAAAGACACATCTTTGTAGTGTACAAAAGATTATTTCATGACATGTTCCCAAGCTTGAATTTGGGGTGCATGTGTGTGGTTTTCCTCTATTTGGCAGTTTTCCGTTCATGCTAATTTTTATCTAAGTAGAGTATTGTTTCAATGTTTGCATGTTGTGAAACTTTATATAAATAATCATGCCAGATAAGCTCTGCTACAGTTTGCCTTTTCTGAACAGTGTCATCTGGAATTAATGTAATACGTGTTGCTACCACCGTGTGGTGATCATTCCCCAGTGACTTCACTATTCCCACTCCAGTCTCAAGGTATTTTGGTTGTTTTCAGCTTTATTATTTTTTTACAAGGTGTCGTAGTGAATATTCCTGTCTATAACTGGACACACATATGCAGAGTTGTGAATCTAGAAGGGGAATTTGGGCTATGGTTTGTTTTCCAAAATGGCTGAGGCAGCTGGTGTTCCCATCAGCCAATGGAACAAAAATGTCCCTGTTGTTTCCCAGAGTCAGCCTTGTGTGTCCTTTGAATTGTTGATCCTCAGAGAGTGGCTCACTGTGCTTCCTGAAGCAGCCACCTTTTGGGTTTTGGTTTGGTTTTACTTTGTTTTGCTGAGACTGGGTCTCCCTCTGTAGCCCAGGTTGGCTCACCATCCTGTTTCCTTCCTGATTACAGGTGTGAGACACCAGGCCTTGTCTCATGTCTGGCTTTGCTAATGTGAAAAGTGACTACGTTCTCTTCAGAATCTGTTTCCTTGAGCTGGAGAGAGAGATCAGGTGTGAAAGGGGTTTACTAGTCTTCCGGGCAACGCAAGCTGGTTTTCAGAATCTGTTTCTAGACTTCCCTTCTTGCTCACAGTAGAGAAAGAGACAACCCGTTCTCCCCTCCAGCACAGGTCCTTTCTGTCTCCTTTAAGGGTCCCACTCTCCTCTTTCCCCTGTCCCATCTTCAGTGTGATGGTTCCCACATTTCATATCCAAATAGCATGGCAGATGGTGTTGGTCACACACCCAGTCTGGCTATAGTCAAGCCTTTTTCCCTTGACTCCCTCCTGTTTTGGGTCTGATGGTATGTCCTGGCTTCATTGGTAGTAGACTTGGGCAGCGAAACAGCAATATCTGAGAGGAGGCTCCTGGGAAAGATTAATTCCCTGAGAAAAGGAACTGAGCTCTTCCTCCCTCCCTCCCTCCCTCCCTCCCTCCCTCCCTCCCTCCCTCCCTCCCTCCCTCCCTCCCTCCAGCCCTCCCTTCTTTCCTCCCTCTTTCCACTGTAGATGCATGTAAGTTGTGGTGTTTGGTGCAGCAGCAGCTGGATCGCAACTCTGAGTGGGAGAAAACTAATTGCTCAGGATTTGGTAAAGAAAGGATGGAAAAATCCTGGGTTCTTGGGGACACTGGTGAGCCACAGGGATAATTTTGGAAGCACCACCCTCCAGACTTCTTATGTTAGTTAAATGTCTGCTCCACAAATGGTGTTAATAGGACAGTCTATTTGCAGCCCGAGTGCCCTGGCTGGTGGAGTTCCTCTTTTGATCTCTCTCTCTCTCCTCCCCTGTTATTCTGTTTACATGCTTCCTCTGCTCTCCCAACCGCTCTCTCTAGGCTTCATGACTACTCCCTGCCAACTCAGTTGCTCTTGAACTTCCCATGAGACTTGACTCTATTTATCCACCCCCTGGGGGGATTATCTTGCTTCTGCCATAGTCCTGGGCTTAGGGTCCAGCTGCTGATCGATTTCTCCTTAATCCTCCCTCACCTTCCTCCTTTGCTGAACACCTGCTACCGGTAGGCCAGGGGCTGCAGCTGGCTTTGCCCAGAACTCCTGTGACTTATTTGTTCCTGATGGAGCTCCTGCAGCTTAGGGAACATTGTGCCCACATTACCTAAGTGAAGCTGGACTTGTAGACATTAACTGATTAGCCAGTGACCATCTAGCTAGTGGGCAGCACAGACAAGGCTCACAGAGAGGCATCCATGTGCCCATCATTCAATAGCCATCCCTCTCACAGCTGTTTATCCTTCTACCCTGAATGACCCATTTTCATGGCGTCAGCTAGGGCATAGGTACCTGAGTTTCACCTATGTTCTTGCACTAAACCGTAGTCTTGAAGAATCACATTTGTTTTATTTTTATCTTGTATGTGGAATACATAGCATGAAGCAGACATGACTTGGAGCTTTCACCATAGCCTGGATGAAGAGAGATGACATCTTTCTTTGGTGATGGAAGCTAAGGAAGACAGGGTCTAAGAATGAGGAATGATTGATACATGTGAGGCAGAGAGTGGGCACTGGCTGGCGGAACACGGAATGCTATGGAGATGTTCCAGTGAGGGAGCCTCCTTATGACCTGGCCAACCGGTAGGGATTCTGAAACCACACCACAGGGGTCAGAAAGTGATGTCTGTGGATAGGGTGACTGAAGAAAGGCTTTGGCTTGGCGGACATTGACGCATGTTACGCGGTGGGAGTGCTAGTGTTGATGAGGGCAGTTAGGACAGCCGTCTTCCTTCTCTCCTATGCAGCCGGAAACCTGTTCTGTTCTGCGGAAAACAGTTAATACATGAAGAAGCGGAATCACGAGTCTATCATCTGGTAACTTAAAGATGAGCATTGGGAGAATTTAAATCGGAAATCCCTGAAAGAGTGAAACAGCTGTTTATTCTGGTTAGCGGAAAGATAGGAGGCAAAGCGGGTTGGACTTCTTACCTCTTCTCATAAAGCCTTCTGCGTGTCTGGATTTTCTTTCTGTTTTGGTTTTTTGAGACAGGGTTTCTTTGTGTAGCCCTGGCTGTCCTGGAACTCACTCTGTAGACTAGGCTGGCCTCAAACTCAGAGATCTGCCTGCCACTGCTTCATGAGTGCTGGGATTAAAGATGTGTGCCACCACTGCCTGCTTGTACATCTGGATTGCTAAAGCTGTAGGCCTTCGTTACGTCAATGATTTAAAAATGACTATCCTGCAGAGCCTTGGTGGGGAGCTGTACCTTGGCAACTTTTGTGGGGATGGGATGGGTGAGGGTGGGGGGTGGGTTGGGAAAGCAAATGAGTCATGTCTCTCCTTGTCCAAATCCACCTGTCTTATTTTTTTTCATAGATCTGTCATGTGAGATTGTGTTTGAACAAAGGGTTCTTCAGTTGAAATTGGTTTGAACTACATGATCCCTGTTGGTTCTTGTAATTAATAAAGCCTTAAAAGCACCTTTTACCCTTCATGCCCATGCCTCTACTTCCTGAGATCATGCCCTTCATTTAGTCACCGCCTCTCCCAGCGGCTGTGGTTGTGGTGATTGTTGAGTTTGCCACCTGCGTGCTTGATGTGGACATAAGACCCTATAGTCAATCATTCACTACTGACTCTCCATCAGGAGCCTCCCGAGGTGGCTCGCACAGCCTCTAGCACAGTGGCTGTTGGAATGACAGGCAAATATTTTGGCCAGTAGTTTTATTCTGCTGTTACCCTAGTTTCTTTATTTCCCTGATGGCTACGAACTCTACTTGGGGACCTTTCCCTCCCACCCTACTTCCTGGAGGAGGAAGAGGTGTACAAAAGGAGGCAACCCCGCTCTGGTTTAGTCACCTCCTAGTGACTCCATCTGCCTCCTCTTGCACTATTTTTAGGGCAGTCCCCTCATTCATGTCTCTGGGAACTTTATAGTTGCCCTTGTGTCTGCCTGGCTACTGCTTCATTCAGTCTGCAGTTCTAGAGACTCTGAGTCCCCAGGTCCTATGCAAGCATCCTTAGCTTCGGCTGCTGTCTAGAAGTTGACACTAATCCTTGAAGGTGCTGTGCAAACTCCACATCCTTTTATGGGCTCCACCACTCAGGGCTAAGTCTTCATGTTACCATTTATCATAGATCTTGGTTATCTCAGTCCTTGCTTGGCATCAGGGTCTCTTATAGACCAGGCTGGCTTTGAGCTTGGTATGTACCAGAGGCTGACCTTGAACTGCTGTCCTCACCTCTGAAGTGCTGGGATTAAAGATGTGTGTCACCACTCTTGTCTCCCTAGTCTGTTTTCTTCTGCTATTGACACATCACAGACTGGGGAAGTTACAAAGAAAAGATGTTCATTTTGGAACACGGTTCTAGTCTGAGGTCAAATGTCTTTGGCAAAATGTGCTGGCAAGGTCTTGTGACAGCAGAGTGTCATGCAATAAGATACAGGGGATGGGGAGAGACCTGGTCCTATTGGCTTTTAGAGCAGATCCAGTTTTTAAAAATTAATTCATTTTCGTTTCATGTGTATTTGTGTTTTCCCTGCATGTATGTTTGTGTGAAAGTGTCTGTTGTGAGCTGCCATGTGGGTGCTGAGAATTGAAGCCAGGTCTTCTGGAAGAACAGTCGGTGTTCTTAGCCACTGAACTATCACTCCAGCCTGGCAGATCCACTCTTAAGACCACCCATTAATGCATTACTTCACTAAATGCATGGGCCTCAATAGCCTCTTAAAGGTCCCACTTGGTCTTCTTAATATAATTAGGATTAAAAGTCAACATGCCTTTTTTTGCCTGTGTATTTTATGTGTGTATGTATTTCATGTGTATGCAGGTATGTGTAGGTATGTATTGATATATTTATGCACATTGTGTGTGTCTACCTTATTCCCTAAGACAGGGTGTTTCACTGACTCTGGACTCGACATTTTTCCTCTAAGCTTGTGGTTAGTAAGCCCCTGTGGTGTCTCTGATCCTCTCCACCTTGATGGTGCAGTTACAGATGTATGCATCCATGCCTGGCTTTTAATGTGGGTGCTGGGGTTCTGAACGCAAGTCTTCGTGCTCACACAGCAAGTGCCTTACCCATTGAGCCATTCCTCCAGCCCCTCACCATGCATTTTAGAGGGAAAACCATATTAAAAACCATATCCTTGGTCACCACTGCTGAAATTCAGTGCTTGTGTAGGGATGGGAATGGCAGGTGGGTAGTAAATGCTGACTGGATGAACTAATGCTTGACTGTGCCTGTCTTTTCTGTGCTTTAGGAAGTTCCGCTGGTGTGGGAAGAAGTGTCTCTGACATCAGGCGGGGTATCCACATAAATCTTTCCCTGTTTTCTTCTCAAAGGATTGGTTTGGAAGTCAGGTAAGATCTAGAGAAAGCTTGGTGGCTCCTAGCTGGAAGGGAGAGTGATCACATGACTTTACAGTAAATAGAGAGCCAGGGGCTGCGTCCCATGCAATCTGGCTCCAGAGACTCTGGTTCCTACCACACACTTCCTCCCAGCCTCCAGTGCTTCTGCACAATGACACCACTTGAGACTTACCAGGCCACAGTTTCCCCTTGAGCACTCATGGAATGCCTTTCCTCTCAGGCCCAGTCTTCCCTCTTCTTCCTCCTGCCCCTCCCCAAGGTTTGCCAATGCTTTCCCTGGCTCCTCTGCAGTCTCCTATGTGGGACTTATTTTTCTTCTCATCTCTTTCCAGATCTTTCAGTTGGTTTCTCTTTCTGACCACGCTCCTCCTCTTGGAGACTTTCCAATGCAGCCACAGATTGGAAGATGATAACAGTGAATTAGTTAGTAGATTGTCTTTGATGTTATTTTGTGGGTGAACTCATTAATTTATGACAAAAACATCAAAGACCCAGGCTCCTGCTCGGGACTTGGCTGTCTCAAGGCATCTGGATAATAACGATTAGCTAGATTAAATCTCAAGGCCTCTATGCCTCTCCGAGTTACAGCCCAGACGACTGGGGTGTGGGAACATTCCATCCTATAGTGTCTTATCCCAGCCTGAGTCAGCATGATGTGATGCTCTCTTCTCACTATGTTTTCTGAGATGATGCCTCCAAGCCACAGGGGCCATCAAGGTGATTGTAACTACCCTGGAGGAAATGCAGAAAAGTGGACTGAGGGTGGTAAGGTCTCTCTCTTGAGATTTTATTTAAAGATTTATTTTTTATTATGTATACATAATATGTTCTACCTGCATATATTCCTGTAGGTCAGAAGAGGGCACCAGATATTCTTACAGATGGTTGTGAGCCATCATGTGGTTGCTGGGAATCGAACTCAGGACCTCTGGAAGAACGACTAGTGCTCTTAACCTCTGAGCCATCTCTCCAGGCCCGGTAAGGTCTCTTCTTGTCAATAAAATTAGACATTTAAAGCCATCCTCTGTGCTTGCATAGATGACCTCAAGGCCTTGGAGTTCTAGTCCTATATAGTGTCCTTTCCTGGAAAGACTCCCACTTGGTGCTTGTCAAGCTCTCTATACACTTGTAGTCCAATGGACTTTTGAGCTGTTAGGTCTCTAAGTTAGTTGAAGTGGATCTTGAAATAATATTCCTGCCTCTTCATAGAACAACATCTGACCAGCATGTGGCCATTGGCACAGTTCCTTCAGCACCAATGGTTTCCTGCAGTCATGCTCTCTGTGTCATCCCTGCATTCCACTCTCTGAATTTGATCCAGCCAGGTGTAGTGGCTCATCATGTCTTTAATCTCAGCACTCTGGGAAGCAGAGGCAGGACAATCTTTGTGAGTTTAACACCAGCTTGGTCTAGACAGAATGGGCTGGCCAGGATCTATGGTGAAACCTTGTCATTAAAAAAGACTTGTTTTTGAAATTGCCTGCTCCTCTCTGAACCCTCAGTGTTTGGTATTTTCCTTTCCACCTGACTTCCAGTCAGTGCCCATCAAGCTCCAGTGTCTGCATGGTCAAAAAGAACCTTCACGGCTTCTATCAGACAACCATAGTACTCCTAAGGTTGTTACTTCTTTTCCCACTCACTTGAATCAGGAGCACACCCTGTCCCACTGACAGCCCTTTGCAAGCATACCAATGACTTCTCTGCTGCCAAACCAATGGTCACCCCCCCATTGCTTAGTTTAGGTTTGATGGGAGCAACATTGGGCAGCACGAGTAAGGCTTCCTTCCCAGCCAGGGTGTCATTCTCTTGGGTCTTGTACTTGGCTGCCTCCTTTTAGTCTCTTTTCTATTCTACTCTAGAAGTGGTCAACTCAGGATTGGTTCTTGACAACTTCTCTGGTTATCTCATCCTTAAACAAATTTATCTAGTCTATTGGTTTTGGGAGGTGGGATGGGGTAGGAGAGTTGAGACAAGTTCTGTCTCATAGCTCTGGCCATCCTAGAATTCGCCATGTATATAAGGTTGGCCTCAAAATCACAGAGATCCGCCTGCCTCTGCCTCCTAAGTGCTGGGATTAAAGGCGTGTGCCACCAATCCCAGCTAGTCCTTTGGTTTTAATCCTCATTTGGGTCTGCACAGGTCTAGAAGTTTTATCTCTAACTCTTATCCTTCCCCCTAACTCCTAAATGTCTTCTCCACCCAGTCTACACTGTTTACATCAGACTTCAGACCTAAATCAGCCAAACACAATTCAAGCTGTATTCCCACACCTTCAGGGCTTATCCAGCCCCTAGGTTTCCACTCTGCCTCTTCAGTATATGGAAGTTCTCTTGTGGTGCCTCACTGTGCACACACTGTGACCACATTACCTTCCAGTTGTATCTAGAATATGACTTCTCACTACCTCTAGTGACATGCTCTACTCTAAACTCTCTCTACCTAACTCTGTATCTTGCCTGAGCTAATTCAACTGGTTTCAGAGCTTTCAACCTTGCCTCTCCTACAACCCCAGCATCAAAACAAAATATACAAAACCCCTACAATTGAATAATGTCATGTTTCTACCCTAGACCTTCTACGACTTGGCTAGGTCACTCTCTTGACCATGATCCAAAGTTCTTAGCAGGGTCTGTAAGGCCCTAAAAAAACCTGGTTATCTCTCACTTAAAAAATTCTCACCTTCCTTTCCCTTGCTCTCTGTTCAATGGGGACTAGTTTGGAGCTATTTTTTAGGTATCTTAGGCCCACACCTTTTCAGGGCTCTTGAACTCTGTCCTTTCTGCCTGGTTGCTCTTTTCTTAGGTATTTGTATGTCTATTTATCTCTTCTTTCAGACCTCTGCCCAAGTTTGACCTTATTAAGAAAGTTTCCCCTGAGTATTCCTGCAGAAATAACCTGTCTGTGTCCTTATCACAGCTCACTTGACATTCAAGCAATGATCACAAGTCTACACTGAACTTCTTTTCTAATGTGTTGCAAGTGAGAACAGTCTGTGTATCCAGAGTCTGTACAGCCAAGTACTGTAAGAACAGTCATTGCTGTATCCCAAGTCCACACAGTCTAATACCCAACAAAGATACAAGGAATGGGGTGAATTTGATGAATGGCTTTCTTTGAGCCACTGTGTGAACAGGGTGGTTTTCAGATGATTGTCAAATTAATCTGATTGGGGTCAACTGAGAAGATAGTAAGGACATGGACACTGGACACTACTGAATGGCTCACTTGTTAGCGGTGACAATCATGGGATTAGCAGACAGTCACAGTTTTCACCTTAATGCCAAAACACTTACTGAGCTATAAGGCAGACTGGAATGTCTGCCTTCAGCTGATTTTTGGCATGCCACTTATCCTTAGAGACCCAGTGTGCTCTTATGAAACATTGGTAGTTAGAGATGCTGGTCCTCTGCCAGCTTATTGTCTGCACAGTATAGTTAGGGGACAGGCCACACATGGCCTCTAGAGCTCGACTGCCTTTGTCTAAATCCTCCTTCTAGGAGACCTTGGGAATCTTGTCTGTTTCTTCCTTTGCAGAGTTGAAATAATAAAAAGATGACTATAATATGGAAATGGGGCTGGAGAAATGGCTCAGTAGGTAAAGTTCTGCTGTGCATGTGAAGAACTGAGTTCAAATCTCCAAGATCTATGTAAAAAAGCCAGATGTGGCATGTCTGGAACCCCAGGGCTCACATGGTGAGATGGGTCAGCTAGCCTGGCATTTGCAGTGGCAAACAAAAGACCCCATAGATGGTGAAGGTCGACATTCAAGGTTGTCCTCTGACCTCACAGGCTCTGTGGCATCCACATATTGATACTCACAACACAAATTCAACACACACACACACACACACACACAGAGACAGACAGACAGACACACACACACACAAATACACAGAGAAAGACTTTAAAAAATTAAAAAGAACATTTAACTCACAGGGGTTACAAGATATATATGCAGTGGGAACATATAATCTGGCACTCAGTAAGTGATCCATAAATGTTTGTATTAAAAATAGAAAGTTCTGGAGGAATTGCTATTAATATGTCTTTGGGGCAACAAACTACTCTAAAATAGTAAGGTTACTATGGAATTTAAAAAGATATGATAATGTGATTGGATTGGAGAATGTTATTTTGGTTTTTGAGACTAGGTCTCTTGTATCCCTGCCTGCCTTAGCCTCCTGAGTGCTGAGACTAAAGGCATGCACCACACCACTACACCTGGTTTAGGAAAGTGTTCTTAGTCTGAGGGGATGGATACTGTAGTATTTACGGATAAAACTGTAGAACCCATCCATTTCTAATAATCTAGTCTGATTATAGATATCCTTGCTTCTATTTCTATCAGTGAAGCAAACAAATCAAATGTTGTAAAAATACTATTATGGGAGCAGTTAGACAGTACAGTTTGTGACACCCCCTCCCCACCCGTGTGCTTGGAAATTTTAAAATAAAAAAAAGGACCCTAGCTATAGGCCAGTGAAGGTCACCATGCATATTCTGCAGAGAAAGGACCATAAACTCAGAAGGTGAGACAACCACTCGAGGCTGGAGGCCAGGAGAAGCCTGAGCTGGAATCGGGTCTTCCCCGTGTGGCTGCAGCTGCTGACCTGTGGCAGCCATGATGTAGAGAGTGGCATCCAGCTCCCCTCAGAGACAAGACCTTGGGGGTACTATGGGTGTGTTCAAGGGTATCTGTGTTGGGGCTTTCTTTCTGCTTATTAGGTAGATAAGCCATTTGATTGGAAGGTCTAATGCCAGATTGCCACTTTGGACAGTGGGCATACCGGTTTGGCACTCTGCTTGTTGTTTTTGACTAGCGGTGGTAATGGGATAATGTGGGAGTGTGTTTAAACCCTGGGATGGCAGAGGGGAGGGAGAAGAGTAAGGTGTAGGGTCAGTAGGAGCATAAAGAAAAGCTGACTTCCATCTAGAGGTCCTTGAAAGAAGGGACTCAGGGACAAAGCTGCGGATGAAATGTGTGCACGTATTAAACAAAACAAAACTCTCTGTGATCTACAGCATTTCACTCTAGCTAATGGGGTTCTAGGCAGAAAAGAGGGGGAAATGTCCACGTAAGGCCGGGTGGTGCTCGGAGATTGCATAGAGACGAATCAGGCTAGAAAGAAGAGAAAGGGGAAAAAAACAGAGAGGAGGCAGCCAGGGGCAAGGTGGGGGAGGGGTTAGAGTCTGATGTTGGGGGTGTTAGGAAAGGTAGAGGCCGGTCGGGACGTCCGTTCTTGAAGAGTGGAGTGCCTTGCGGCAGAGTCCAACCTCTCTCCTCTGCCTCTGGAAGTCCCGAGAGACGGTGATAGCTTGCGCGGAGCTCTAGGCTCTTCTGCCAGGGGTGGGCAGGCAGGAGAGGCGGGGCGCTGGGCGGGGTCGGGACGGGGCGGGGCGGGAGCGGAGCCGGTGGCCGCGGGCGGGGCTCCTCTCAGGCGGGTGCCGGAGTGTGGGGGCCGCGGCTTCCCCCCTCCTCGCCCGCCGAGGCACTGGCCCCTCCTTCCCCCGCCGCCCCCGTACCCGCCACTGCTGCCGCTGTCAACGATAAACCGGGCCATTGCTCGCAGGAGCCCTGGAAGCAGGCGATCGGGCGGTGAGGAGCCTCGGGCGCGGCCTCGCCTCCCCGGCCAGGCTCCCGCAGCAGCACCGTGGACAGCACAGACACCCTCTGCGGGACCCTGCTGCCCGCAAGAGCACGCCTCGGGCTTCGGCGATCTCATCAGCACCGCGGACAGCACCCAGGTCCTTGTTGGCCTCGGCCAGCCCACCCGCTCTCCGAGTCAGCACCGCGGACAGCCCCTCTGGACTAGCCCTGAGGCAGCCGAGGAGTGGTCAGCATCCTCAGAAGATGGCCACTGAGGTAGGGGCCAGCACCCTAGCCCGCAGGCAATGCCGCAGGGAATGGTTCCCCACTAGGGGCAGACTAGGCGCATGGAAAAGGCAGGGGCGGGTGGGGTTAGGGGGTGTTTCCCTGGGCTCCTGGGGGGCAGGTATGGAGTGTCAGCGTGGAAGAGCAGGGCTTTCTTTGGGTAGTGGTTCCCTCACCTCTGGCATGTCAACCTTGCCCATGCCGCCTGAGCCCTGGAGAGTCCACTGGTTACCAATAGCCTAGGTTGGGATTTCCCCTTCTCCTGAACACAGGGTTCTAATTCCCTGGAGGGTTGGAGATCTCTGCACGCCTGTGAAAGGGAGGGATGGTGGCCTACTGCTGTTGTTGCTATGTGGTGCAGTACCCTGCTTCTAACCCAAAGTGCTTGACTAAGGAAGACAGACCTTCCTCTACATCCTCATTTCCCTAGGAGGAGGGCGTGGACAAAGACATCCTCAGGCTCAGAACCCAAGGGTTGGCGTTAGGAACTTCCTGCACCCGCCCCCACTTTTGAGACTCACCATTCCTTGATTTCTTTCTCTGCTTGAGTTACTGGTCCCAGAGTGCCCACATCTGCCTGTGTATGAGGAGAGGCTGTCTTCTTCACGGTGTGCCTACGGGCCAAGGGACCTGTTTGCTAAGGGCAAAATCCTGTCATAATGCCTGAGAAGTCAGGGTTTCTGTCTTTACCCCTAGAATTTGCCCCTCCCCGTCATTTTGTGCTCTTTTTAAATGATAAAGCTGACATATGGAAAGAAGGGCTGGCTTGGTGCTCACACAGCATGTTAGCAGCAGAGCTGAAAGTTTCTTTCTTTGAATTTTTGGAGTGCAGCACAGCACGCTGGGTCTCCCCAGTTCTGCTGCTGTCTTCTTTGGTGGTGTCTCCCCATTTCCAGCCTAGCGGGAACACTGCCAAGGAGGAAAGCAAAGGCCTGGGAATGATTCTGTGCAATGCCTCTGGGCTTCCTGGTGAGAGGTGTGACATCAGGGCCAAGTGCTATTTCCATGAACCCACTGAATCTCCTGATGTTGCTTGGCATTGTTTGCTTTCTGATGTTAGCTAGGAGGAACTCATACCCTCCCAGAACCCCTCTACAGCAATGCAGAATGCTTCAGAAGTACCACAGAGATGGAGAAGAATGTGAGGAGCCAAAGGGGCTGGTCACCTCCCAGATAGGCCTGCCAGAGTGCAGCAGCAGTGCTGGTGAAATCTGATGGACCCCAACAGGCCCGGCTGTCTTAGTGTGTCTTCCCTACAGGTCTGCTGTGACCCACACATTCTGCCCACAGGCTCACACCTCCTGGCTCAGACCAGGTTTCCAGGAAGCTGTTGGTAAGCTTGATGACTCTCCTCTGGGAGAGGCTCTGCTCATAATGCTTCTGTGGATACAGCACTGTGGCACACAGAATGCCTTTGAGCAATTGAGCAGCTCTGTGAAGTGGGAAAGGATGGTGTTATTATCTGCAATTAACAGATGAAGCGACCAAGGCTTGGAAGCTTGCTTCAGGCCTGGCAAAGGAGTCAAAGAAGGCTTCATCATCCCATTTTACAGATGACACAACTGCAGTGTCAAGACAATAATTCACCCTGCCTCCACGACCACTGTCTTTGTTGCTTTGCAGCCGGGACAGTGTATCCAGTTAGCCAGTGTGATGTGTCCTAGAGCAGAGTTCTAGTGGCCTTGGGAGGGGCTTTGAGTTAGGAGAGGTATGCCAGGAAGAGCTAGAGCAATGGTTCTCAACACGTGGGTCCATTGGAAATATCAGACATTTGCATTATGATTCATAACAGAAGCAAAACTGCAGTTATGAAGTGGCAACAAAAATAATTGTGTGGTTGGGAGTCACCATAGCATGAGGCGCAGCATTGGGAGGGTTGAGAATCACTGAACCAGAGGCACTCAGGTTCCCTGACTGACCTGGCTGGTCACCTTGAGGGCAGAGGGACAGAAGAATGTCTGGGATGGAAGGAAAACATTTTCAGCCTCACAGCTTGGCCTTGTCTGGATGCTGCCAACAGTGCCCAGGGAAGGGACTCAGGCTCAGCAGGGCACAGGATGTATGGTGCCTGGGCCAGGATGAGTCATCCCCCTAGGGTGTTTTTTTTTTTTTACTATTAGGATTGGCTTGCAATTACCAGGAAAAACCTGTTGGGGGAAGGAAAACCCCACTCCAAGTTCCCATGGTTGTTTCCTTAGCATTCTGAAGAGGGAGCTGAGCTCCAGAGGAAGAGGTGACAGGAAGAGAGAGGAGAGGGAAAAAAGAGAGAGGAGGGGGAGGGGCTTCATATGGAAAAAATTCCTTTTAGAAGTTAGTGTTAGGGGAAGGGTGTGTGTGAGGAACACAGAGGAGGGAGGAAGGTTCCTGAGTGAGGCCATGGCCTCATTTGGAGATCTTTACTGAGGCCGTATCCTGAGCAGTAGACCTTTGCAAATGTGTGTCACTAGGAGCAGGGTCTGCCTGGGAAACCGTCCAAATGACGAAGAACAAACTGGGGAGTGACTTTTGTTAGAGGGGCTTCTTGAAGCGGGCTTTGGCACATCAGAGATGTTACCCAGGCAGGGTATTTGGAAGTCTAGTCTCCCGAGTCACTGGCTTGAGCTTGAGTTTAGCAGGCTGCGGAGAAGGGTGGCCCGGTGCCCAGTTTTCCGCCCTCAGGTCCTACCTGGCTGCCAGTGACTAATGATCTGCACTTCTGTACTACAGCCCAGTACAGGGTTGGATCATCATACGGATCCCATGATTCGTGAGCCGAGCCTCACTGTTCCTTAAGGAATGAGATGGCCTTCAGTGTGGATGGATCTGTGGACCAGCTGGGACCTCCTGTTTGTCTTAGGCATACCAGGCCCAGGAGCTCATTGCATTCCAGTGATTGCTCCGCACAAGGCCAGCCTGAAGAGCTGGCAGGTGTACAGAGACACACTGTCATCTGCTGTGCCCCATCTCTAGGCATCCTTCCATTCCTTCTCACACTGTGGCTTGGGAAATGGTGTCCACAGATCTCACCATCGATTTTCCTCCTCATGAAGGAATCTTAGCTGCCAGCAGACTGGGGGGTGGGGGATGGCGATGGGAGAGAGGGGCAGGGCTGAGGACAGTGAGAGACAGGGAGTAGCTCAGTTCTCAGAGTCTCTAAGATTCTCCTGGAGAGTTTCTAAGGGGGAGCTGCTGAGGGAGACACAGACTCTGCAGCCTTGGGGAGTAATGGGTGGCTGTAAGAACTTCCTGTTTCCTGAAGCCCAAGAAGCTGGTCAGTACATGCTTGGGACCTGGCTCTAGCTTCTGTCTTTACTCTCAAACTGGAGTTATAGAGTTAAGTCTGTATTCATAGGGGATCCTTATTTAACCTGCTCAGTGCTCACACATTAAAAAAATCAGTGGGAACATTTAGAAATCAGGATACCTGACACTAAGAATAATCTGGACTTGTGGCTTCTCTTGAAAAAAATCACAAGTGTCAGGTCCCTGGGTATGCATTCTTCAATGGCAATGGCCAGCTGGCTCTCTGACACAGTCACTAGCTCTCTTATATTACCCAGCCCACTGACCGCTTGTCTCTGTAAATGCTTGTGTTCACCATTGCTGATAAGGCTTCTTTGAAGTCGGGGATGGGAGGGGTTATGATTATGGGGTTCCAGTTTAGTGTCTTTGAGTAAATGAGTGCCAGAGAAGGGCAGACTTTTCAAGGGTCATGTGGCCCAAGATTAGGTCTCTCCTGCCACTTGTTCAACAGGCTTTTTGCCTGAACCCTTGGTACTTCATGATGGAACCACCATAGATGGAGAGAACCAGAAGACCCTTTCTTGTCTAAAATCCTACTCTTCACCAACTCTGTCAGAGCGTGTGATATGTGTGCCATGTAGCATGCCAAGGTGATTACATGTAAAATGTGTCTCATCTGCTCCACCAGGAGCAGAATCAGACTCCTAGTCACCTGGAGCCAGTGCAGACTCTTAGGTTTAGGATACTGCTGTGGCTAGGGAGGGTGTTGACCCCTCCCACTCCAGGGACTTGAGAGTGAATGAATCAGTCAAGAGGAAATAGGTCTGTATTATGTGAGACAGCACCTAACATCTTAACAATTGATTACTTACTTCTCAGTAAGGTCTTGAATGGGGGGGGGTTCCCAATCAGCAGGCATTCAGGGACCCAGGCCCTTTCCCGTTGCACTGCCTTCAATACCTGACCCCCCTGGTTTTGGGAGCAGGGAGGAGTTTCAGGTCTGTATGAATCAAATAGGGTATTCATAAATTCCACTCACTTTGCTCAGCATGTGGCCACTCCAGCTTGCAAGGGAGGAAGCCTTGGAATGAATTAAGTTGTGTAACTAGGAGGAAGAAGAAATAGCTGGTCATTGGACAACCAGTCACTAAGAGACACACTGTCATGGCTCATGGTATCACCTACATCTGTATACACAGGTGTGCGTGCAGGCTCACACAAAGATGTTGCCCTTGGCAGGAAGCCATGTCCAGGTCAGAACGGCTGCAGCATTGCTCCTGCCTTCTGTCCTTCCCATCCTCACACCACCTTTTGTGGTTTATCACTCTTTTATCTTTGCCTTGAAGTATGACAAAATGATCTTCCAGCCAGTCCCGCAGGCTTACACACTCCCACAGAATTGTCAGAATGATCATTCCAGGGCTGAAGGAATCCATGGCTGGCTCTTGTGTGCTGGCGTTGGAAGGGCAGAGAAGGCCACAGTCTTTTTCATTTCTCATGAAAATGAGTTATAGTGAAACCACAACCAGATGGAGAGAGACCCTGATGAGAGACTTAGTTATAGTACCAAAGCATGTTGATTTTTTCAAAATTATCGTAAGATTCTAGTAGACATTAAAAGAAGACTCCCACCAGACAGGGTTCTCTCTGTTTAACAGCTCTGGATGTTCTGGACTCGCTCTGTAGACCAGGCTGACCTCATACTCACAGAGGTCCTCCTGCCTTTGTTTCATGTGTGTTGGGATTAATGGTGTTCACCACCACACCCTGCTAAAAGGAGACTTTTTCAACAAAGATCCTGGCTAGTGGGATCAAGAAATATTAACACTGGAGGCATACTTACATGCTATTTAATTCATTCCCAAAACTTTGAGATCCAAACTTCTGCTTGAAGCGAAGTTTACCTGAATTCAGGAAAGCCTTATGTAATGTTCTCTGATTGCTACATTTCTGAGACCTCGATACACCAATCATCCTTCTGTCTTGTCAACCCATCTCTCTCCCTCAGCTGTTAGGCCTCTCTACCTGCACTCTTTCCTGCTGGCCCAGACCCATCCTATTTGTGATCTTACCATTGACTGCAGTACAAGTTCATTTCCCACTGACTCTATCTATTCTGCAAACCAGCTTTGGGCTTGTCAAACGCTGCCTCAAGCCACCGGAGCAGATCATGTTCTGCTGTCTTCATTACTCTCTTTTCCAGGGTCACCCTTCCTCCCCTGTCTTCTTCTGGTCATCCCCTGCCACTGCCAACCAATCCCTAACCTTCCTACAGGGCTCAATACAGTCTCCAGGAAGCCTTCGTGGATAAGCACTTCTGGGTTAACAGTCTCCAGGAAGCCTTCGTGGATAAGCACTTCTGGGTTAACATGACTTTGTTTCAGCCATTCAGTCTAATTCGTTACACATTTACTTGTCTTCCTCCCTGGAGCCCAGAGAGTGACTTGTGCTCAGCATCTGGAGAGCGTGGCACTGGTAGGGACTCAATAAATGAGAGTGGAGTGACTGAACGGATTCAGCTTAATTACACAGGATGAACTGGTTGTTTCTTCACTCTGCCTCCAGGGCCTGGTCTCCAACGCTGGGCGTATTTCACCAATGAGGGGTTTGTCTCTAGCGTGAGTGACTGAGGCTGGAGAGGTGGAAGAGAGAGACCTTGTTCTTTGATGGAATGGAGCCCACTCCTCACAAGTGTTACGTCGATGTTGTTTTCAGATTGGATGGAGAGACAAGGAAACCTATTACTTCAGTTTCTGGGCTCAGTCACTCTCTCATGTTTTCTCTTGGGAAATAGCCATTCCTGGGCCTTTTCTGGGGGTAAGAAAACCATTGGGGGTGCTCCCTGGCCTTTCGGAACTTGGTCTGGTTGTCAGTATCCCTTGGAGTTCAGGGAAATATCAAGGTTTCCTCTTTCCACATGCCACACTCCCCAGTCTGGTTGCGAACTCCACTTGTGGGGACTGAGGTTTCCATATTGACCAGTGCTGCATTCTCCAAGGACAGGGCTGGCGGCCATTGCACCTTGCTTTTCTCCTTAGAACTCGTTTCTGCTGTGATTGATGGCTCTGAGTGCCTCACTTTGGCCCAGCTTTGCTCCTGCTTTAGGCTTTTGCAGAGTCGTTGTGGTGGCCTCAGGCAGCTTCTCATGTAACCTGCACAGGGCCTGTTTCTCCAGGCTCTTCCTGGAGCCTAGCTGTGACCAGTCCATCCCTGTGTGCCAGGACTCAGCAATGCTGGAGAGCCCTCCTGTTAGTACAGCGAGACAATGGTCCCGTTAAGTGTGCCTCCCGCCCATCTCCTCAGGTCCACAATCTTCAGGAGCTCCGGCGAAGTGCATCACTGGCTACTAAGGTCTTTATCCAGAGGGACTACAGCGATGGCACCATCTGTCAGTTCCAGACCAAATTCCCTCCGGAGCTGGATAGCCGGGTAAGGGCACCTTTTGGGTGAGGACAGCTTTTTCTAAACATGAGCCCTACTTCCATGATGGCACGGGGGTGAGGGTGGGGTCTCTTTAGGAGGTATTTTTCTCCAATATTATGTGACACATAATACCACAAAATGTATGACTTAGCTGCCTCAAATGGGAAGAATGATAAATCCATTGCATTGTCTTGCATTTACACACAGAAAATTCTCTGAGAAACAAAACAAAATGCAAAACCTCAGACTTGTTTCAATCCATCAACTCAAATTACCCTTGTATGAGACTTCTCTAGAAAACTTGTTAAACAAACGTAAATTCTAGAATCCTCGTGGGTGAGATTGGGTATCACCAGACTTTGCTGACTCAGTTGCTGGCCTGTGGCTTAGGAATCTCCTCTTGTTGGCAGCTGTACTTAACTTTGGCTTGCACACTAGAATTTTCTGGGGAGCTGAAAAAAATCTTGGTGCACCCCAAAGCACTTCAGTCAGAATCTTTGGGAATAGGGCCTAGACACTGGCATTGTTTTGCATCTTAATTTGCAAATTAATTTTTAAGGTAACTAAAAATTATTTTAATTATAATTATTCAGACTTCAATTTTTAAATGAGGAATTCTCAGGAGAGTAGGAATTGAGTGGTCCCTAGATCTTGCTTGGGCAGTAGCCTGTTGTCCAGCACAGTGCCTGTTTGCACTCTTGGCTGGAGTGGGGCCACTTGTGAGCTTTGGGAAGTGGCGGACCAGACAAGGCATCTTCTTGGGTAGGGAAATGGGACAGTAGTATTTGCTGCTCTGACCTCTCCCTCCCCTTCCCAGACTATCTGAGTCCTCACTCTTGGGCATGAGATTTGGGTGCAGCATGTCTTTAAAAATTGCCCAAGTGATATTTAGTGTGTAGCCAGCACTGAGCATGACCACTAACCTTTTACCTCAAAATTGTGCCCTGTGACTGACAGGGTCAGCATCACCTGGATCTTAGACACAATGCAAGGTTACCCTAGAGCTCCCAAACACGAACGTGTCTTAGCCAGAGCCTTAGGTTGTGCACACACGCACACATTGCCAGCTTCAGAAACAGAAGAGTCCTTCAGGGCTAGAAGCAGGAAGTGACTCTCCGAAGTTATTAGAAAGTTCTGGAAGAACCAGGTGCCTGCCTTTTCTGCATCCCCCACCCCAATGTAGATACAATGCATCCTCAGTAGGTATGGGGGGAGTAGATACTGTGTGACTGGGCAGGGAAGCTAGCAACCTAGAGGAAGAGCTGGGGGACTGCTTTCCTTGTTTTTACCTGCCTTAAAAAAAGACGGGAGGGAGTCCCAGTTTCATCTGCTGGCAGCATCTAAGGCAGTCAGCCAAGGGTTGTGATCTGCCCGTTTCTGAGGGTGTACAGTTCCTATCAGGGGCTGCTTTAGAGCTGATTTGGGATTGGAGGAGGGCAGAGGCCCAGTGCTGGCTTCTGTTGTAGACCAGGCTAATTTGAGGTGGTCTGAAAGGTGAGGCACAGCTGGTCTTTGCTGACTGAATCCCCAATGGCTCTTGGAAAACAGAGAGCATCCTGTTCTCAAGTTAGCCAGCCTGTCCTTTACAGGAAGCTAGCAGTGGTAAGGACAGGGAGGCTGGAGATGGGGCCGCGTGTTTCTTGTGGTCTCAGGAACACAGAGCAATCCTCACCTGTCAGAGAGTAGGGGTGACAAGAACGCTTTTGAGGTTATAGGAGAGTTTGTGAAAAGGCTGGTGCATAGAGTTCTAGTGTTTCCTATTGTTATGGATACAGGCCAAACCACTAGCTACACACAAGCAAGCAAGCAGGCAGGCGTGCAGCGAGTGTGGCGGCTAGTGGCTAGTGGCTTCTTAGCTGGGAGGAAAAGCGCTCCAGAGTTCCCACTGTCAGTCACAAGCAGCTGAAACCCCTTCTAAACGTGGAGAATCTGCTTGTGGGAATTTGCCGTTGAGCTCTGGCACAGCCACCACAGTGACGTCACCAGAGTACTTCTGTGAACTTCAGCATAAAACATCTAGGACAGTGGTTCTCAGCCTGTCGGTGGAGACCCCTTTGCAGGGGGTCAACCAACCCTTTCACAGGGGTCACAAATCAGAGATCCTGCATATCAGATATTTACATTATGATTCATAACAGTAGCAAAATGACAGTTATGAAGTAGCAATGAGAACCTTATAGTTGGGGTCACCACAACGCGAAGGCCATATTAAAGGGTCACAGCATCAAGAAGGTTGAGAACCATTGCTCTGGGACATCGTGAGTCTCCTCTTCCCAAGGGAGCCCAACAGCCATGATTGTTCCCATCCTACAGACGAGGAAACCAAAACACCATGGGCAAGCCACTTGTAGGGCCACACGTCTAGTTAGCGGACAAGTCTGGACTGGACTCCAGGTCTTCCGCTCCCGGGACTCTGTCTGCTCTCCCTGCAGTTTCTTGGTCATGCCTGTGTGTCTGTATTTCACTCATGTGACCCCAGCGCTGTTATCCCGGCCCCACCGGACTGTCCCCACGTTGGGGAGGCTAACAGTCTACCTCCCTCCAGATCGAGCGGCAGCTCTTTGAAGAGACGGTGAAGACCCTCAATGGCTTTTATGCAGAGGCTGAGAAGATTGGGGGCAGCTCCTACCTGGAGGGCTGCCTGGCCTGTGCCACAGCTTACTTCATCTTCCTCTGCACGGAGACCCACTATGAGAAGGTGATGCTGCCTCATCTTCCCGCCCCCAGCTTCCCCGCCACAGACCCGCCCTTATGGACCCCTGTTTCTGCAGGTTCTCAAGAAGATTTCCCGTTACATCCAAGAGCAGAACGAGAAGGTCTTTGCTCCTCGAGGGCTCCTGCTCACGGATCCAGTGGAACGTGGGATGAGGGTTGTATCCTTCCAAGCTCTTCCGTGTGAGGGCACAGAGCAGTCTACCCCGTGGGCCCCTTGAGGATGTTACTAGGAAATAGGAACCTCCCGAGGGGCATTCCAGGATCCCACATAATACTTACTGGTCATAGGTGCCCCTCAACCTTCAGCTCCTGGGGCCACTTGTGAGTTTCAGGCTTTGTTTTTACTGACTTCATGCCACCAAGGCTTAACATAAGCCAGCCAGCATGCAAAGGCTTTGTAAAATAAATCTCATGTGATTTTTCAACACATCCCCAAGAGGTGGGTCCTGTGTACACCAGGACACTGAAGGCAACCTGGCTGTCACTTACCTTCAAGCAGCAGATTGTCAGTCAGGGTTTGAGTTCAGGCTCTTTTAACCTGTAATGATGTCTGGTCTCAAAGAACCTGCAAGCCTTCCACAATCTCATTTAATACTCCGTGTTGAGCCCCAGCACCCACTGAACACAGATGAGAAAAATGGGATTCAGGATGGGGTTGCTCCTCTGGGGTGGCCATCTTAGTGACAGGCTGGGCAGGGGGTGGAGACGGTTCTGAGACCTCACTTGAAACAGTTGTTCAGGTGAACAGCTCCCCATTCAGTAGCAACAGAAACAGAATAAGTAAAATAACACATTGTGCAATAAAGCTGAGAGCTAGAAACACAAGTTTCACCACGCTTCTTTTTCACTGGGCTTAGCGCTCAGGTACTCCATTTAATTTGCACAGGAGTGCCCCCAGTTTGCATCTGTGATGTTATTATGGGGGGGGAGGAACTGGCTTAACTTGAGTGGGCCAGTAGGGATCAGCAAACGGAAGTGTTTATATTATAACACCATTTCCCGGCGCTCCTGTGACTTGAGATCCCATCATGCATCTCGAGGAAGGCCAAACGTGGGATCCCATTGTGCAGCCAACCCTGTGTCCTCTCAGAAAAGGTTAGCTGAGGCTTGGAGGGGGGTTGGGGCTTCAGGCCTTCTGGTCTCTGCTGTTGGGCATGGCGGGCTTCAGTCACGGGCCTCATTCTGGAACTGCACCCCCTTTCCCAATTAACAGCTGGGTGCTCGCGACTCCTTAACCATCATCTCAGATCGAGATCGCCATCTATGAGGACCGGTGCAGCAGCGGCAGTTCCAGTAGCGGCAGCAGCAGTGGCAGCGGCAGCAGCAGTGCGGGCGGGGGTGGGGCGGGGGCCCGGTGACTGGCCGAGAGTCCCTGTAGGGAAGTGTATGGCCGCAGCGAGGGGCTGGCAGATCTGCGGAGGCTGCATTACCAGAGCACCCGCTTCTGAGTCTCTCTCTGGGCCCTCCCTCCCGTGTGGCGCGGGAGGGAGGGTGACTACCCGGTGTTCTGCTTCCCCAGTCCTTTGCCCAATGGCAGGATCTTCCTCTCTCTGTCCCTGGACCTTTCTTTCTCCCATGGGGCTGGTCCGAGTCATCAGAGCCAGGCTTTCCTAGGGAAGTCTGAGGGTTGGGGAAAACCCAGCTTGGATGAACCCTGTCTTCCTTGCCTTCTACCCCCTACCCTGCATGATCCTGAGCCCTTAAAATCCATGTCTACCTGAACTCTGCTTCCCGGGGCTCTTCCTAAGGCCCAAGGCCACCGTGGGGCTTATACTTGTCAATGATCCCACCTCCTCCTCGGAGACCTGGGGATGGGTGCCCTGGGAGCTCTCTAGCTGCTCCTAAGGCTGAATTTCCCTGTCCTTCACTCAGAGGGGAAACATCCTCTCGGCCTTGCCAAGAAGAACCCAACTCGGAGACTTTGCACCCCACCAGGAGCTGGATATGGGTGCTCAGCCTGGGACTCTGGGGCGGGGCGGGGTGTTCCCCGGGGCTGTGGATGAACGCAGCTGGACAGAGCTTGAACTCCTGAACCGGGGCCAGTTCCTGCATTGTGGGCACAAATGTATGTATGTGAGTGTACGGGTGGGGAAGCATGTGCACACGTGAGTATACAAGTGCATGAATGTGAGTGTGTGTATGCGACTGCACAAGCGAGTGTGAGCGGGTGTGTGCACAGGTGTGCGCGAACCTGTTTATCTGAGTGGATGAGTGAGAATGTGTATGTGTTCACACACGTGTGCACGCTATGTATGCTTGTGCATAAGTGCACTTGTGTGAACGAGATTGTCTATATGTGAGCACGTGTGTGTGGAAAGGGAGATTACTTTGCGTGTTCTCTTTGGCTGCTGGGCTAATGACTACCATGTCCTGCCCTGTTCTATCACACGCAAGATGGTCTGCAGCACCTCCCCTCGAGTCCCTCCTGGCCCTCTGTAAGTCAGTGTCCTAAAGCCGGGCTTCGGCTTGGCTCTTCCTCCTGGTCTTTCCCCCACCTCTGGATCTGTCACTCACATTCTAATGGAGGAAAAGCTGGGGCCCTTGGAGAACAGAACCAGTGTCTGGGTGGTCTTTGGTGCCCCTCTCCCAGCCCCCATGACATGGTGGGGCCGCAGATGCTGCATATTCAGCCTGCCCAGGTCAAGGCCCTGAAGCCCTGCAGGTGAGGATCCCAGGACATTCAAGACACATGTGCCATGCAGGGGAAGAAGGACTGGCCAGCCAATGGTGCTGTGGCTTTCGGGGGAGCGTCCTGGGGCCTGAGTATAGACAGAAAGCAGGCTGCCTCCCTTAGTGGGCAGGAGGTGCTGGAAGCAGGCAGGAAACAGCAGCTACTATAGGTAGCTTTCTGGGCCTGAAAGGGCCTGGTTCTCTACTGGCCAAAGCAGCAGCATGTGACATCAGGAGACTATGCAGAGAGATGGAGAGGACTGGCCAAGCTCCTGAAGCCCCGGGGACCCCGAGCCTGATAAGCCCTGGTGCAATGAACCCCTTCTTCCCAAGCGGCAGCCCCTGACTCCTAGCAGAAGCCCGTGTCCTCTAACCTGCTGTGCGGCCAGGCACTGTGTCCGACCTAGCACATCCTGTTGGGAGGGTCGGGAAGAGGCAAAATGGAGACCTTTTGTTTTATTCTTTTTCCAATAAAAGGACTTGCCAGCTTGAGGCTCCGTGCTGTTTCCACTAGTCCATGGTGGTGGGCTTAGTTCTGCATCCCGGGTTCACGCGGAGACGCTGGGCTGAGCGCATTGTGAGAAGAAACAGACAACATGGGTGGATGAACTCTGTCTCCCTGGAGCTTGTGGGTCTGGGCAGAGGCAGACACCCCACATTACCACTCCTTAATCTGGGTGGATTTGCAACGCTGGGTAGACACAATAGGTTCAAGTAAAAGCTAAGCCAAAAGTGGGCTAGGTAGGGCCTGTTTCTTGAGCTCCTCTAGGTCAGGCACTGTCTGGGTTGAATCACACCAGCCATCTTCATCCCTGAAGACCAGAATGGGTGGGCAGGATGGCCTGATGCCTAGGTCTGAGCTCTGGAACCCAAGTAAAGGTAGAAGGAGAGAACCAACTCTACAGAATTGTCCTCTGATCTCTACACATGTACACCATGGACCGCGTGTAACCCTCACCCCACATATATATATACATGTATATGTATATATGCATACATTCATTTTTGAAAAGATGAGAAAGCAGATATTAGAAACTAGCATAGCTATGCCTTGGAAATCACAAATCCAAGCATTAACCACCTATGATATACCAGACACTTTTCTAAAACCATATTCTAGAGACAAGGATTTTAAAGATTAGCCGAATCTTCTCAAAGGCCTCGAGGTTGAGTAACGTGCCCCTGGTTATAGAGCTGGTGGGTGAGTTAAAGCAGGGATTTCCTCCCCGATAGGAGTTGCCTGAGGCTGTGGTGGGGCTAGGCCACATGGATCCTCTGGTCAGGATCTGATCCAGAGAGGTCCTCATTAGACCACAGGAACCACAGTTCTGGTCCTGGAGTGGGTCCAAGAGGGAGGTGGCCTCTGGGTGGTGTGGAATAGGTAGCTCAGAAGTTTCCATTTGCTGCTTCTAAGGGACACCTGGCTCTGCACCTGAGCCCTGTGGGCCTTTGCCTCTGATCAGTCTTGGGATGTGAGCGGGTGGGTGGGGAGCTGCTCCACTGGCAGGGAGGGTCATGCTTCAGTTCTGCTTGGGTGGGAAGTTTGCTGTAGCCTGAGGTCAGGCTTGAACCTCAGTCAAGCTGTTTAGTGAAGAAGTCTGGGATTTCCGAACAGGTAAAAATTCACCCAACACCCCGCTCCCGGTGCCTGACTTGCTGAGAGGCATTCAACTCTCCCACTTTCAAATGTCAATGATAATGGTGATAACCGCAGCTGTGCTGGACAGATGGCTCAGCAGTTAAGAGCACTTCCAGAGGACCCGAGTTCAGTTCCCAGCACCGGCATGCCTGTTCACAGATGTAACTCTGTTTTCAGGGGACCCAGCACCTTCCTCTGGCCTCCTTTGGCACCAGGCACACACACGATACACAGATATACATGCATGTAAACACTCATACACATTTAAAGAAAACCCTTTTTAAAAGGAAGAAAAATGGTGGCTAGCATTCGTTTATGCTTATGTGTTGGGGCCTTAACTAGGCTAAGCCATACATCATTCATTGCTTAGACCTTCTAGCAAACTCTCCATGGTGGGTATTTCTATCCCATCCTACAGATAAGGCACACACACAGATGCTAAATGCCCCAGTTTACTCGAGGGAGTAGCAGAACTTGGCTTTGCATCTAAGAAGGAGCCTGCAAGTGACAGAAAGGGGCAGGGGTGTACCCAGCTTCAGAGGTCCCTCAGAGGCAGGGGTGTATCCAGCTTCAGAGGTCCCTCAGGGGCAGGAGCGTATCCAGCTTCAGAGGTCCCGCAGTTACTCGGACACTGGAGACATAGATCCCAGGGACGAACGTGGGGCTGTTGGAGTCTGGGTTCTGAAGCAGGCCTGGCACCCCCATGCCCAGTATCACAGGATATGAATGGGCTGTGCTCACAGGCATGTAGGACCCACAGGGGGAGCCCAGTGGATGGCAGGGGAGACCTGACTTTGCAGATCTGATGAAGGGTGGCTTTTTCTGCTGCCTCCGTTCTTAAAGCAGTGGCCTGTCCCCTCTGGCTGGTTGTAGCCATGTCACCACTTACCCCTTGACAACCAGACACAAGCCCCAAAAGGACTGGTTATTCCTGGTTCCCTTTGAAGGGCACAACCATCATGTCACACTCCAGGCAGCTTTCAGTGCGTGGTCTTCCCTTGCTGCGTGCCTTGGCCTTCCTCTGCTGGTTTGGTTAAAGGTAGGGCCTGTGTAACAGGAGGACCACGGAGTTTATAGAAGTTCGAGGTGCCGCCAAGTGGCGGTATCATGTACTGCATCTGAGAGCCAAAAGACTGCAGAAAAGCCACTCAGGTATCGTAAAACTTTCTCAACCACCCTAACTGAGCCAGCAACTGTTGCTTGTGGCTTCCAGAGGTGTGAGTCAAGGGAGGAGACCCGGGACAGCCACTCTTTCCCTCCACATCCAGCTTCAGCAGCTTCGGGAACTGCTGGTCTGGGAATTCCTCTCCCACATCCCAGGTCGTCCCTGTAGGAAGCACCCCCACCTGGCTGCTGCCTCCCAGCCCCCCAAGGACAAGATGCTGAAAAGGTGACTCCAAACAAGACACCTTGTAGGCAGCCTCTGCTTCCTCGGTCATCAAATAAGAAAACATTTCACATGATTGCTCAGACCTAAGCCCGAGACCTGGATTAAAAACACTGGCTCCGCAAAAGGAATCAGCCACAGCCTGGGACAAATTCAAAGACAGACTCGGTTGCCTATGAAGAAAAAACTAACATGACTGTTCCGCTACTGAGGCTGGTAGAGGAGAGGGCTCTGGGGACCCTCAGGCCCCCCTCTTCTGCTTCAGGGCCAGAGAGCTGGTATTATAGGGATCTCACTTCTTAAAAATTCAGTGTACTGTACACATGAGATCTATGCATTTTTCTGTTTTATTGTTTAGTAAAATTTTTTGGGGTTTTTATGAGACAAGGTTTCTCTGTATTGTTTGGAGGCTATCGGTCCAACCCGGCCTCGAACTCACAGAGATCCGCCTGCCTCTGCCTCACGAGTGCTGGGATTTAAAGGCATGCGCCACCACCACCCGGCATTTTTTAGTAAAATTAACTGAAGTTTATTGATTCAAGAAGGATAAAGAAAGCACAACATTGAAATTCATGTTTTATTGAAGATCTATTAATATGTCTCATGCCAAATCAGACAAGTGCAATTCAACATGACATATGTATATACATGCGTATGTGTGTGTGGCTCCCATTTGCCGTGGGTTGTGGATGTATACTAAAGTATCTGATATGCTGAGGCTTCCAGCTGAAGGTCCCTGGTGCCTAAGAAAATCTAAAACAGGGTATCACTATGTAGCTCTCTGGCTGTCCTGGCACTCTCTCTGTAGACCAGGCTAGTCTCAAACTCACAGAGATCCGCCTCCCTCTGCCTCCCGAGTGCTGGGATTGAAGGCGTGTGCCACTATCCCCAGCTGCCAGGTCTTAACCTTAACCTCCACCTCCAAGGCCTCCACTTGTTTATGTGCATAATCAGTACCTTTGTCTGGGAGACACAATCCATGGCTCTCGGTGGATTCTCCAAGGTACATATGCATATGGCCAACCTCGAAAGGTTAAGGATAACTGGTTTGGAAGACTCAGAAAATGGCTGGAAACATGCCAGACATGAAATAGGTGGTCTGTAATGCCAGTATCTTTTCTGGCTTTCAGAGTGTGGCCTTTGAGGGTTTCCACATATCCCTTTCCAGGAGGCTATATTTTTCCAGGCAGCGTCAAGGGCAGAGTGTGTCGTGCTCACGGCTTTTTTCAAGAGGTCCTTCAAAGGCCCTGCCATTTCAGCATCTGCAGGATGCAGGATCCAGGATGCAGCGCATAGCACCTTGGGTAGCTCAAGGGCTTGTGGTTTTGCATCAGGGATGGTAGAGGAATGGACAAATGTGAAGGTATCAGAGGGCAGCACCAGCCAGAGGACCTCCCTCCCCCACCCCAGCCGCTCCCTTAAAATCCCCGAGTCTGTGCTTGGTCATTTGTAATCAGCAGCATCCCAAGAACGCATCGTTGTAAACAATAATTGGTTTCCTCAATATAAAATGTCAATGTTATTGTGGAAGTGACACTGAGATCTCATTATGCCATGAGCTCGAGACACAGCTTTACAGAAGATTTCAGATACTCACATGGACTGAACGGGTGTTTATCCAAGGCTTCAGTGATTTCCTAATATATGCAGGAACATTAATAAGTACTCCACTTACTCCTCTAACACTCTGGTGGGTGGTAATACTCGGAATCTGAGTTGCTATGTAGCTTGGCCAGAGCTCAACGTCTCAGACCAAAGATTCGAACCTAAGTCCCCGACTTTGAACCCTGCCTCAGTCTGCCTCAGCATGTCACTGTCAGACAGGGACTGACTCATAAGACAGATTCCAGACCCAGAGTAAAGCACATGGGCAAACGCAGACACAGAAAAAAATTAGTTTTGGAGGGGGATGGAGGTACTCGTTATTTTGGAGTAATTCAAGTTATTGATTTCTGTAATGGAAAAGTGATTGGGGACCAGCTACCACCTGAGAACAGTATTGCTTGATGTCCAGGAAGGAGGAAACATTACACACAGCTTACAAGGCCTCACATATAGTGAAGGTCCCTTTCCCTGCTGTCTCCAATTAATCAGCAAACCCCTTGAGGGCGGGGATCTTGTCTGCCTCTCCCCTCCCCACCTCAGGTGCCCGTCACAATGCTTTGCCTTTGGCACCGAATGGGAGATGCAGCCTATCACAGGCTGGCAGGACGAGGGAGAAGGCTCAGCCTGTGCAATCTGAAGGCCCCTGGGCACCGGGCTGCTGGGAAGCACAGATAGTCAGTGCTTACCGAGTGATTCAATTGAACTGCAAATGGCCACCAAATAACTCAATTACAAGGTGGAGGCAGTGGTCGGGCCTCTCCTGGGCTGGCAACAGCTCTCAGTGAGGCCGCCCTGGCTGTGTTCTTGTGGCTGTCTTCATGCTCTTTTAGGAGGGGGGGGGAGAAGAGGTACGATGCATCCTGCTCGACTTAGTCCTCACCCATACTGCCTGAGTGTTATGATTTCAAGCAGGAAAAATCCTTTTGGGTATTTGTTCATTCATTTATTTATTTTTGGCATGGAAGTCTAGGCCTAGGTCTTAAGAGGGTACAATACCATGGGTGGATGAATGGATTGGTGGAAGGATAGATGGATGGACGGATGGATGGAAGGATGGGTGGAGGAAGGTGAATTGACAGATAAGTGGGTGGATACAGATAAAGTGGGTTCAGGGAAACCTCTGATGGATCAGAATTGAGCGGGAGGGAGGACTGCCGGGCTGGAGATGGATGCTCATGAACCCTGGCGAGGCAAGTGAATGGATGAGTACTGATTGGCCCTGTGTTCCCCTGAGCTGTTCAAAGCAGAGGCGTGGACTCTTCAAAGCAAAGATTCTGTGTTTACCCCACTCCCCAATGAATTCAGCATTTGTAACTGAGTGATGGATGGTCTTGCTGGGAAGGAGTCTTCTAGGTCTAATGTGGCCTGGCTAATGACTTATGGATTGCTGTAAAATCAGGTACCACAAGAAGTGAAGCCAGGAGCTGAGGGGCCTGGGACAGATTTTATAATCATCTCTGCATTCCATCAGTTGGAGGGAGCCTCACTGCCCTTCCTCAAGGCTGCTACTACTGCCTCCCGCTCTGTGGATGAAGAGCCTGAGGCTCAGAGGAGGACACCTTGCTTCTCTTCAGAGTGCGCATGCAAACCCAAGTCTTTGATCCCGCAGTCTCCCAGTGAAGGGAAAATTTCAAGCATGGAAGGATAGAAATAGGTCACAGGGGTCTTGTACTAGGTCTCTAAGAAGTAGCGTGACATGAGGCACATGGGCAACCTTTCTCATGGGCTGAGGTATTGTGACTTTCTAATGACTGTGTCCCAGAGACAGTCCCAAAGCCCTCCCCTCTCTCTTTTCAGCATCGTCTTGTTTGCACATCTGGTTTGCCCCATTTGGTTTGTACCTGTTCCCTTGCCACGCAGGAGCATCCGGGAGCTGGGGTGCCCCCCCCCAGCAGCTCCACAGAGGAAAGGAAGCCAGCCCTTAGCTTGGTGAGGCAGCCAGGCACTCTGAGGTAGGAGTCTTTGTGGTTGCTCTGGGGCTGGCCATGCAGAGGAGCTATCTTTATGGGAATGAGTGGCTGCAGTTGGGTTTTCTTTCTTTCCCACAGGCTGGGGTAGTAGTGTGGTACCAGGGCGTGGAGCAGGGCATCCTAGGAAGTGGTGACATCTCCTGGTTCCCCCTCTCATTAGCTCCTGACCCTACTCCTAGCTCTCAGCCTCACAGGTGTCTGCTGTAGTGGACATCTATCCTGGAGTACTTCCAGGGTGAAGTGCATGGCTCTTTTCTGTCACTTGGTGGGAGGGACAGCATTGCCCATAAAATTGTGGCCACATGCTTCTGAAACACTGAAGCTTTCTGGGAAAGGAAGTGGGGAGTGAGCTGGCCTGGGCATTTTATAAGAGCTGTGGGCAGGATGGGCCCAGAGGAGGGCTACAGGGCAGCAGAGTCCTCAGTCTCCCTGTCTGCAAAGAATGAAGCAGGACCAGATGTCTTCTCAGATGTCTCAGCACCAAATGCTTAAGGAGGCTTAGTGTTGATGGGTCTATCTGGAAAACTCTGGCTACTCTTAGTGCCCTCTGCTCTGGTGGCTCACCCTGCTTGGTTTACCTTAGTTTATGACCATTCCCTTTGGGAATGATGCCATGTGAGCACTATGCCAAACCTGGCATGTCCTAGGGTCAGAGAGGTAGCCTCGTCCCCTTTATGTCCTTGCGATCTCTTTCTCGCTAACCTGCCAGCACCCCGGGGTGGCTACTGCTTCCCATATCTCCACTTGCACACCCCTGGGGGTTCCAGGCATACATGTGGGGAAGCATGGGAGCTTTGACAGCAAATAAAACTTGGCTCCACATCAATTTTGGTATTTATTAATAATCAGATCTCTAATTTATTGGAGGCATACTCATGCCAGACACTGTGCCAAGTTTAATACAATAACTGTGAGGTATCAGTTACCGTTAAAACTCAACTTTGGTAAATGTCAACTTCATACCCGTTTTACAGATGAGAAACTGAGGTTCAAGGATACTCCACCCACTTTAAAACTTTTCTCAAAAGCCCCCCCTTTTTTCTGGGGGCTGAGCACTTAGACCCATCTTACTTAAAGTAACAGTTTGCCTTTACCCACCCAGTGTTTATGTCAACAGGGAAGGAGGTATGTTCCCTGTCATATTCACAGATGAATATCTGAAGCCATGGAAGAACACACAGCACGTAGCAGGTATGTAGTTGATCATGAATGAACATTTGGTTATACAACTCCCTTGGGTGCAAATTGCCTGGAGATGGGCAGCACAAGGCTTGAGAACCCAGGCTGTAGAGCACAGAGTTTGGGGTCCAAAGTAAAGCGTTTGCTACCCCAGTGGGTTGTGACCCTGTGTAAATTATTCTTCCTGAGCCTCAGTTTCCTTGGTGATAGAGTAGGCTGGTAGCATTTGCCTTGGGGTGAGGATTAATGCAGACACACACGTAAAGTTCTTGGCATATAGTGAGCATTCTGTCAATGCTAGCTGCTCATCGGAGGATGCTCCTGTGTCTTCTTGGCTCTCATTCCCTCTGACCGCTTCACTGCCCAACAGAAGTGCTTGAGCGGGCAGAGTTGATGAGGGTGGGGGACAGTGGGATTGTCTATCCAGTTAACTAGCCCTAGCCACCCTTCTTCCTCCTCCTTCCAGGATGCGCTTGTTGCCAAGGAGACACAACATCGGCCTTTGGCAGGTTTCTGACTCCCCGTGGCTTGGCCACTGGCTTTACAGAAGGAATGAGACACTGGTGACCATGGGCAGGCAGATCAGGTGAGGGATTGACCATCCTGGGCTGGGAGTCTGGCGGGGTCTGGAATCCCTGGTACCCTGAGATAATGAAGTGTTCTCTGTCTCCACATTGCTCTCGGAGGCTGTGGTGGAGTTCCTGCTTGGTCCAGCAGCATTGGTCGGATGTGATTCCCAAGCCCTGGGAGGGGGCCATAGCAGCCAGAGTGACTCATAATCAGACTCCTGGCCTTCGGAATGGCACCTTCCCAGAGTAGGGCCAGCGACTGTTGTGATGGAGGTGGCCTGGTGTGGGATTCTCCACGTTGCACTGGAGAAAATGGCCAGGCTGGCCTGACCAGGATGCTGTCCACACGGGTGTGGCCTGCTCTTCCTTCAGTCTTAGGAGTGGCTTCTTCAGATCTCAGCTCTCTGGGGACTCTGTTCCTCCCTTCCCACCTGGCCCTTGACTCTGGGTAACATAAGAGACTGTGGCTTTTGCACAAACCAGTAGACTACCTGGACAAAGTGGGTGGGCACAGCAGGTAAGCATGTAGGTAGGAGAATGAGGCCATCCCACCTTTGCCCGGCCCAGCTGTGGGATCCTAAGGAGCCACTTAGCTTATCCGAGTAACGAGGATAATTATAGCACTTTCCTCTAGGGATTGCTGCAAGGATTAAGCCAGTTGGTGCTTGTGAGGCTTCCATCCGACCCAGACAGGCTGGGCTCACTCACGGAGAGCTATTATCGTCATTCTGAGGGGGAACATTCCTGTAGGAGGCTGCATCAGACAGAATAAAAGTGCTATTATTGTTGTAGTTGTTATTTTGGGGGTTCTCTTGAAAAAGAAAAGTGGGGCCTGGCTTTGTTGGAGTGGATCATGAGTTATTCACTTTCTCTGAAGGTCTTTTCCATTTTTTAATTTTTACAACTTCGATCATAACCTAAATATGATGTCAGGAAGCCAAGTGGGGCCTACGGGACAGAAGACAGGTGTGTGCATGCGTTCATGCGCGTGCATGCGTGCGTGCAGGTGTGTGTGTCTATGTGTGCATGGGGGCAGTGAGGGTTCAGACGCCATGAACCTCAGAAAGAGGAAGCAGAAGAAGATGGGGTGGGAACACTGGCCCGGCCAACCTGACTGAAGCTTTGCACCCGCACATCTGTGGCTGATAATACTCAGGCAGAGTAGGTCTGGAGCCGGAGGCACCTGGATTCCTGCCTAGTGGTGGGCCCTGGGCTTGGGGGCAGTCAAAATTAAGTTGCTTCAGAGTCTGCCTGTCCTCTGTAGAGTTTAGTCTTGTATTTCCCCCCTCCACTATAAGCATCTTGGGTACAGGAGACTTGACCTTCTCACTGGAGGGAGCTTGTCACCTTTCCCATGAGAACACCCAGGAGGTTCTCAATGAACACTTGTTGAATGAACTCGTGGGTGAATGAATGTGTGGGGTTTGCTTCTCTGTGCAGTAACCTGCGGATCTAGCTAGACTTTCAAGAAAGCCCCTGATGGCCCCCCTCCAACCCTTATATTTGGCGTTTCCATCTGGCTGGAGGGAAGGCAGTGTGTGTGTGGGGGTATCAACCACGTAACCTTTACTCACCATTGTAAACCTAGAGCCCCGCTCACACCCTGTTGCAGAGCAGGGGTTCAGACAATAGTTGCTGAATGAATGAACTACACGGAAACCCTTCTAACCCTGCATTTGTTCTTAAACAGTTAAGGAGTCTGGAACATGACTCATCTGACCCACCCACCAGGTAGAGTGAAATGGCACAGTCAGACCCTGTGACCTGAAACTCAGTGTGCCAGGTAGCTCAGGCATCCTTTGAAGCTGGCTGTCACGCTGAAGCTCCTGGTGTCCTTGGCACGCTGTCTCGCTAGCTTTTCCTAACCCCCATTTCTCACGCTGGTGTGTGTGGCCAGTCAATGGAACTTGCTGTCTTGTCATTTCCTGCTGTCGCTGTATTTGCAAGCAGTCTCCGTGGACCACAGGCCTTCCTCATCTCGAAATCTTAGATTCACTTGTTCTTTTCTGAAGAGGCATCAGCTTCTGAGGTGAACAGGGGAAAAGTCTGAGCAGCCAGTGGGCGCCACTTGCCCTCGGCAAGATGGTGGGGAAGGGCTGCAGGCCTGTCGTGGGGGCAGCTGGCTCTGTGACCTCGGGCAGGGTGACTCCTACCACTTGGTCTCTCCAAGTCTCCTGTCTGGGGCCCTCTCAGATCTTTAATTCCCTGTCGATACACAGGGATGGTTCTGGTGGAGGTGGAGTGATTTTTAAGTTGTTATGTGCTTCCCAGGGAAATTGTAGCTGTTTTCATTTTAAAACTTTTCATTTAAGCTCCAGTTCCGAGTGTAAAAACAGCACTAGCTACAAGGAATTCATATTTTGTGATTTATGGGGAGTATTATTATGGTATCAGAAAGGGGTAGTTTTTTTGTTAAATATGTTTTTAAAAGGCTTGCTGCATTCTTAAGCATGGTTTTATTATATCTTTAAGCGACTTTTTCTCCCCCATGAAGAATATACTTGTGATTTATAATTTGCCTTCGCTACCAGAGCTGGGCGAGAGCATATTCTGTGGTGTTACATCATCCCTAAAGAGTGCTCTGGCTGTAGGCACTTCCAGGCTCCTAAGCATAGTGCAAAAGCTGGGCTGTTAAGTTCTTTCTAGAAACCAGGGCTGCTGGAGATAAGCCTAGTCACACAGGGAGGGGTTGGGGAGAAAGGGGGATGTATGGATGTCCTAACCCAACTCTCTTGTCATTTACAGAAGGGGATGGGGACCCAGAGTGGGGATGTGAATTCCCCAAAGTGAACTGCCCAGGCAGGGGTCTCTGTGTCTGCCCGTTGCTCCGCCCACACGCCTTGCCTGGTCCTCCAAGTGTAAACATTATTTCACTCACCCCACCACAGGGCAGGTGCTGGAGCTGCTGCTCTCCTTAGGTCCAGCCTTGTTTTCACATACCCGGGGCCACAGCTGATTCAGAGTGCCAACCAGCAAGTTCTGGCTCGCGTGCCCCTCCCCCACTAGCTAGGCGCTAACATCCAGTAGAGAGTTTATTGGCATAATTTCTCCAGAAAAGAGGCTGGAAGACTCAGCAAGTTCAAATGTAAGCATTTTTATCAGCGGTCCCAAAGGGCCAGCCTTTCCGTCACCACCACCAACCCAATAAGGCTTTCAGAGTCCGAGGGAATCAGGTTGTACAAAGCAGCAACAGCACAGGCCAAACGAGCAGGCACAGGATACATTACCGCATCTACCGAGCAAGCAACCACCCGGAGGCCATCTTTGTTAAGGGCGAAATAAGAAGCTCACAAAGCTCTGTGACTGTCTTGGTTCTTCGGGAGGAATGAGGGAAGGGGTAGAGGAGGTACTCTCCTTTTCTGTTTTCTCAGAAAACATGCCAAGAAAGGCTTCACAAACAGCTAGGGTCGCACCAGCATCTCCCAAACTTCCCTTTGCAAAGATGGCCACCCCTGCTGTCCACCGGAAGGAGCACAAGGCAGGTTCTATTGGGTGTGGAGAGAGGTAGGCAGCAGGAGAGAGATAGTTTTCCACAAAGGTTGTTAGATTTTTTTTCCTTTATTGATGGGATTTAAAGTGCATATAACTGAAGGCAAAGTCCAAGGCCTAGAGGAAGGTATGAGGCTTGAGAGAGAGGCTCAGAGATTCTAAAGGCAGCCGAAGAATACCCACCTAAAAAGGCCACTTGAGCTGCAAAAAACGAAAGGGCAGGGAATAGAAAACGGGGAAGAGGAAAGGGTTGTTGGGAGGAAGGAGTTTGGGAGGGGGGAGAAGACAAACACTAGTTCAGAAATCCTGACACAGGTGACTCGGAGGAGCTACTTTCTACCCCGGCTATGGAAACATGGCGGACCTCCAGGGCGGAACACTCGCCTCAGGAGATGCGAGTAGCGTGGAAACCACAAAACCAGGGCACAGCACCCCAGGGCCCCTCAGGTGGGGTAGTAGTGGTGGGGCCTCTCTGAGCCTGACACAGTCTCCCCTGAAGAACTAGTGTCAGTCTAAGAGGCTCTGTCTATGCAGGGGAAGCAGGCCTCAGGCCCACCCAGACACCCTGCACCCATCCCCCCAGGGAAGGGCGTGTCTCCTCTGCTGCTGCATGTGGCCAGAGTTCCACTTACCCACACAGGCTGTGCCATCCTCATTGGGCTCATAACCCCGATTGCATCTCTTGTTGGTCCGGCATCTGTAGCTCCCATAGGTGTTGACACACACGGGCTTCTCTCGAGGGCATACGAACGGGAACTGGATGCATTCGTTGGTGTCTGCAAGGCAAGAAGAGCCGCTCACCAGGGAGAGGTGGGCAGTGTGTCCTAGCTTAGGGTCTGTCTGCCCACCTGCCTGACCCCTCCTCCCGCCACCTTGCTGGGCCTGCCTCTCTACTTCGGTGCCCTTGGATAACTCCTCTCGTCTTTGACCCCTGCGTATGGGAGACCTCATGCTTGGCCCTGAGCCCTTTTGATATGCTACACTTTGTCTTTAAATGTGGGTCACTGTGAACTTCCTGCCTCCAGCCGCAGCTTGTCCTTTGGGCTCCAAGCCCACGAATCCGATCACCAATGACCTACATGGACGTTCCACCTGGATGTCTAATACAGCCTCACACTGATTTCCCTCAGCCCTCAAGTCTCTTCTGTCCCCTCTTTCCGTCTTCCACAGCTCCGTCAATGCCACCACCAACTGCTCAGCCACGGCAGCAGAAAATCAGAGTCATCGCCCCATCCTCCCCTCTCCTCACCCCAGGGTGCAAGCCACTCTGCCCCAAAGCACACCTCCTATCTGTCCACCTTCCTCTCTCTGCCACCACCCTAGGCCCGGCCCGCATGGTCTCTTGCCTGGATTTCTGCAGCGGCTGCCTTACTGGCTTCCTGGCTTCCATGCTTCCCTCCAAGCCAGCCTGCAATTCAGCAGCCAGAGTGATCTTTTAAAAACGTGCATCGCATCAGGTCACTCTCCTGCTTAGCTTCCGAGGGCCTAAGACAAAGGTCTAGACTCCTGGAGCTTCAATCCTCTCCTTGACCTACCCCTCTGCCTCCTCTTGGTCATAGCGGCACCCTGACGGCCCCGCAGCAAGCTCACGTCCTTTGCCTTCTGTCTTCCCGTGTCGGGAAAGCTCTCCCTCAGCTCTCTCTGGGGCTGGTCCCTCTAATCCTTGTGCTCTCGACTTAAAAGTCCCTTCACCAGTGGCTGTTTCTGACTTCTCCGCCCAGAGTCCCCCAAGAGCACCTTGCTTACAGGATTCCTAAACCACTTTCGCACATCCTGTAGTCCTGTGTTTGAGGTCTGACTCCCTCCACCAGGATGTGAACCCCTCAGGTAAGGCACTGGGCTGCATCCCTAGGGCACGCCATGGTGCTTGGTACCATGTAGGGGCCTGCTGAGTGGCACAAAGAGCTGCTGAGTCAGTGACCTCTAAGGGTCCTCTTAGCATGCAGAGAAGACTCCAAGGCTTTATGTGCCTGAGCTGTCCATTTATCATGTGACCAGACTGGGGACATGGACCGTATGTATGGGGGAGTCATGGCTTCCTCCAGCCACCCTAACCCTGGCGCCTGTCTATACTTCCTCATTTTGGAATCCTATGTCCAGGCAGCCTCCTCCATGGGCACATGGGCACAATGACTTCTCTTTCTGTGGCTGTCCTACTCATCATCCCCCAGGTCCCAGACTGACCTCAATTTCTCTAGACTGCCTTCTGGGATGTACCCCAGATAGCTTAACACCTCCCTGGGTGCTTCCCTGCTCATTCTGTCCCTGGCCCCATGTATGGTTGTCAGCTGTTCATATGTGAGCCACTCTATTGGCTGTGAGCTCCACAGGAGTGGGGCTGTGTCTAGTTTTCTCTGGGTCTGGGGAAGAAAGAATCCTCGTCCTAAGTCCTCATTGCAAATCATCATGGTGTAAGGCTTTGGGTTGGACTTCTTCGGGACGCTGGTCTGCTAGTATCCTTCTTCATAGCTTACTGGGAGACTTGAGACAGTCATGAGACCCTCACTGACCTGGCATCCGGAAGCTACCAGCCTCCCCTGTGCTGTACCGGGCTTTACTGTGATCATATTCCACACTCTGTTGTGCCCAAATGCCTCCCACAGTCAGCTTCACCTCCATGCCTGTCGGCCCCCTTGCCGGCTGCTCCTCAGGCTGGCCATAGCATGTTCTGCTCTGCTTCTGGCAGGTGAAGCCTATCCGTTACCACTCAGTGTCTGTGTGGCACTGAGGTTTGCTCTGATATCCGTGGCAGGCAGGCACTGCCAGTGCCCAGAAGTGAGGTGAGTCAGCCTGCAGTTGCTAATGTCGCTCTCACCTTGGTGGCTGTCTTGGCACCTGGGTCCCTAAGGACCAATGACACCTTCCTCTTCCTATCTTTCTAAGCTCCATCTGCATCTTGGGCCTTGGTAGGCCAGGTTGATAGTCCCCAGGGAGATCCCAGCCTCTGCCCCATCCTCTGGGGCCTATTGGCGACTCACCCATGCAATGGCCATTGTCCTGCTGGGAGAATCCTTGTCCGCACTGCAAGGTGGCAGAAGCAGAGACGCTTGTGAGTTGAGAGGCCTCACTCTAGGTCCCCTCCTTGTCACAGCCGCAGAGCGGCTGTCACCCTGATTACAGCATGAGAGATGCTCTCAGCCTGGGCCTGAGGGCAGCCCCTCCCCCTTATCCTGCCTTGCACTAAGAGTAGAGATGGTGTTGGGGGTGGAGAGGGCAAGAACATGTAATTCAAACTCTCCCTGTACTTGAGATCTATGTACTGAGATAGACCTGAAAATGGACCAGCACTGGGCGGGCCCTTGAGAGCCTTTTCCAGAACCCTGGTTTATGGTCTGAGCCTCATCTAAGGACAATAGGAGGTCTCTCCAGGTATTTGGAGAGCAGTAGGAGACTAGGGATCAGTTCTCAGTCCACTGTACAGCTCAGCTGGCTATGTAACCTTAGCTGGTGTTGGGTTCACTCTCTGAATCTCTGGTTTCCTCCTCTGTAAAATGAGTACAAAACTCGTTGTCTTGCCAATCCCCCAGGATTCTGTGAGAAGCTAAGAGACGTGTTGCAAAACTACAAAAGGAGCCACCATCTCTGTCATTCTAGAGGACAAGCCTAGAGATTTACCCCTAGGATCATGGGTGGTGGTGGTGCCTTTTTATTTTATTTATTTTTTTACTATGAGGCCAGAGGCCATGGCCCACCTCTAATGGGGCTGTGTCCTGAAGTGTGTCCTCGTCCCGAGGGTAGAGGATCTCCAGCACTGAGTTCATCTCCCCGCTGGCCACACTGCGGCTCACCATCTTGCCATCTGGCCACGTCACCTCCACGCTGCTGGCTTCATCCCTTCCTGTTGGAGGAAGGAGAGGGTCAGGAGCAGCGGAGAGAGGGCCTCTTGGAGTACTGGCATAAGTTTGTTAACACAGATAGTAACTAACGCACCCCTCCGAGGGCTGTAGGAATGAGTAAGATAGATTAGAGGCAGCTCCTCCTTGGGGCCACACTGTCCAATCGACAATTCAGCAGTGATGGAAAGGCCTGGTGTCTGCCCTGTCCGCTGCACTAGCCCCTGGTCACATGCAGGATGACAGCGACTGAAGAACTGAATTTAACATTTTCCTTAATTGAAATTAATTTACACCTCGACAGCCACGTGATGCCAGTGGCTACCATCCTGGAGAACTTTTATTCTAGCCAACAGACCATGCAGTAGGAGGTTGAATTTGGGGAGCTGTAAGGCTTGATGGTAAGTAGGTTGAATTCAGAGCCAGGGGTTCAAAATCCTGGCTGGGTCACTTGCTTGATTCGCTGAAAGAACACGACGGGGAGCAGGGGGCTAGGAGTCCTGGGGACAAGTCCTAGTTCTGCAGCCAACTTGTTGTGACCTCCTGTGCATGTCTCTGATATTTCTATTTATGGAGTGCTTCTAGGAGCCAAGTCCCTCTTTCTTTTTCCACTGGGAATGCCTCCTTATGGGTTTCCCTCTCCATCTAGGAGGCAGGCAAACAGATGAACAAGCAAATCGTGTCAGATATCAACAAGCTTTGTGATGAAAAGAAAAGGAGGACTTTGGGGTAAAGACCTGGGAACTGGCCAGAGTCCCGTTCAGTGGCCAGGGACAAACTCCTGGGGAGAAGGCACTTGAGCTGAGCTGTAAATACAGACCTAGGAAAGGCAGAGGTAGATCTGAGTCGCTTACAAAAGATACCGGTGAAGCTCATACAATGTCCCTAGTGAATCCATCATGCACATCTCTAGAGAGGCTTGCTACATCAATGGCAAAAAGTGGGTTGGGAAGACTGGGCAGGTCTCCAGCCATTGCTAAGGTGTGCTCAGCTCTTTCCTAAGGAAACAGGCTAGCCTGTGGCAAAATCTGGCTAATGATGTGGTGGGGGGTTTGATGGCCCTCACCTGTGGGTCCTTCTCAGGTCATAAGGGAAGACAGGCAGTGCTTGGGACACTCAATGAAGAGTGCGGGGACAGTCGTGGGAGGGGTCAGAGGACAGAACTTGTGCCCACAGCTCTAATCCTCCCATAGATCCCCTGACTTTGGTCGGCCCAAGCTTCTGTCTAGTCAGATGTGGCTTCTCAGCATGCCTGACTGCCACCCCACACCCCCAACTCCTAGAGCAGGGGCGGGAGAGAGACTGAAGAGGGCCAAGTATAGATCTTCTGTTTTGAAGCAGAATCGTGAGGCCCATGAATTTGGCGTTTTTAGGGTGTGCAGTGCCCAAATTAAGTGGCACATGTGGAAAGCAAACATTTTTCCATTAAAAAAGGAGACAAAAGCAAGGGTTTCTCACCTATGCCAACAGAACAGCTCCATGAATACATTTCACAGCCTGATCGAAGCCACAAATAACTCAGAGAGTTGAGGAATATTCATAGGCTCAAATTTGCAGGCTGCATGGGGCCTGTAGCTCTAAACCAGGTTCTCTCTCCCTGAATGAGGGCTGTTGGATGAGTAAGCCATCCTTCCTGGGCCTCAGTTTCCTTGTCTGAAACTTGGAGGTGCAGGCTCGAAGGCCCACTGTCTGGTGCCGTACAACCTCTCTCCCCTGGAGTGTGAATACTGCCCCATGGATGATCTATTGCTCTTGGCACTTTTGTCAGCATCAGCTCTTGGACAGGCGGGTAGTAACGCCGAACACTGACAGCGTGCTCAGACCAGACCAAGTGCTTCATGGTGTGAACACATCCGTTCCTCACATCTTTATGTGGAAGGTGTTGTCCACACAATCTTCATCTTGGAGAACACTTAGACCTGGAGAGGCCAAGGAAATCACCCAGCCACTCACCGAAGAGCCACTGTCTGATCCGCCCTTGTTACACCGCCCTTCCCATACATCAAATGCTGGGGGTGGGGGGCTAGGATTCAGCATTGAGCAAAAAGGACCCAAGCAAGCTGAAGACAGCCGATTGTTGTGGGGATAATGAGCAAGGAGATGCCGTAACAAGTGTGGAAGGGATTGTGACGGGACTGGTGCCACTCGGCGAGGACGGCGGGCTGTTCCACTTGGTTGTACCGGAAGAATGAACTTGTGAGGCAGACAAGAAAAGCATACGAAGCTGGGCTGCAAGGACTCGGGTGTTTGAAGAGGCAGAAGTTCAAAGCTGGGGAAGCAGAGCACAAGGGGTGTGCGGAGTAGGCTGGAGCCTAGGGAGGAGGACTTTGGAGCCTTTGCACCTGCAAGGCAGGCACTCTGTGCCCATTCTCTGGATTTAGACACTGAGGTCTGGTGAGGTAGGAAGTGACTTGGAGGTAGCTGAGCTAGTGTTGGAACCCGTCCTCCGGTCCTTGGACAGGTAGGTAGATTCTGTGGCTCTAGGCTGCTGGCCAGGCGTCTCCAGTATTTTCAAAGCTGTACAACTGCAGGGCCTGTCCCCAGCCTCTGAGGTGAGGCGGCCACACTGCCAGGCCTATGTGCAGGGAGGGGTCTGCCATTACCCAGCAGAGACATAGGTCAGGAACAGCAGGGAGTTACCTCTGACAGCTTGGAAAGGACAAAGGCCAGGGAGCCACAAGGTATTGTGCTTTTCAGAATTACAAGCAAAACAGATGGTGGGAATACAGTTGGTGGAATATTTTTGCACTTTAATAAAGCCATTTTTATGTGGGCCACTGAATTTTCTTTCCCTAAATGAGCACCAGCCGGTCTGGAGGCAGCTCTGAGTCACTTACAAACAATTAACTGAAATGAAGGGGTGCGTGGGTGGGGGTGGGATGGTATCAATGCGTGGGGTTGGGAGAGCTTGAGTGGGTGACCACAGCAGGGGCGCTCGGGGGGCCAAGTGGGTTAGCAGTACTTGTTTTCATTTGCTGGGTTTGGCTGTACACTGGTTCAGCCTACTGGCACTCAGGAAATGCAGCGGCAGCCCTGTGCGGGCTGGGTGCGCAGTATTCAACACCATAAACAGAAAGGTTTATTTATGAAGCCAGCAGGCGGTTTGCACCCAGGAGGGGGTAGGGACAAGCCAGGGCAGCTGTGCAGGAACTGCACAGTGTGCTTAGGGTTCCCTGGAGCAAGGACAGGGGCTGCTGAGGGGGAGCAAGACCCACAATGCCCTGCACAGCTGAGTGAGTCCTCAGGGGACCCCTGGAGAACACGGCTGGGAAAGCTCCCTGAGTTTTTTACTGCCCGGTGCAGCACAGCTCAGGTTTCTAGGGAGGAAGGTGAGAAGAGACGGAAGGTTCTGAACCGTCTGGCCTTATTGCTGTTGCACAGACCTAGTAAGCCCTGGAGCACTGGGAGAGGCAGCGGCAGGCAGGCCTCGGCACGTGCAGCCGGGAATCTGATGCACCCGGTGTGGACAGGAAGGAGGGGCTGCCGTTGTATGCATCCGTGTGTACTCACCTCCGTGTTCACACACCAACACCAGCTCACCACACCTTGCGGCAACATCAGAGAGAAGCAGCCGGGGGTGACTCATGGAGGGAGGACCACCAGGGAGCAGGTTTGTTTAGGTCCAGCCAGAACCGTATGCCAGTAGGGCTTCTTGCAGCCCTCTCCCCTCCAGGTCCAGTCCCTGGACACAGCCTCACCCCTACTCTGCCTCACCCCTTCTCAGCCATGCAGAACCCCAGGGCCAGCCTTTCTCGATCCAGACAGCCCCCTTCTCACCTCCAACTGCACAGAACTGGAACCATCTAGCTGTCCATCAACAGGGGACTTGGTAAATAAGTTATGAATGCTGCCACCCAGTGAAATACTCTGTGGCGCTGGAGGGAAATGAAAGAGATGCGCACCGACTTGGAGAGATGGTCAGGCGTTCGCTGTTCAGGGGAGGGAAAGAGCAAGTGGAGGAAATGCCATCATTTCTTTTTTAAAGAAACAAAGCTAAGTAGTGTGTGCACCTATAAATGCGCCCCTGTGTGTGTTGCATGGGATAAAGGCTTATTGAAGCTTGGCCTCGTATTTGAAAAATTCTGCTTGTCCCTTCTCCTGCCCCTCCCCAGCCCCCTTTCTCTGCTTGGCATTTTCTTTCTTTGTAGCACCTAATACAATCTTAGCATGGTCTATTTCACCTATTTATTCTGTTCATCATGTATTCCATGCTTTCCTTCCCACTAGAGTACGGGGTGCTCAAGGCAAGGCCCTTGATCCACACACTGCGGGGCAGCTCGTAGGTGTTCATTGAGCATGAACTGAATTGAATCCAATGGTGCTGGAGTGAACGAGGAGATGTTTGTGTTTTTTTTTTTTACTTAACGTTCCAAGCACTGTGATGAGGTTGTGGGTGATTTCTACTTCTTTCTATGATTTTTTTGTATTGTCTCATTTTCCTATAATCAACACACATTGTTCTCACACTCTAGAGAGATGTTTAAGAACATGCGCTGTGGGGCTGCTGTCCCTGCACACATCTTCGTACCTCTGCTCTGGCTCTGGCTTCCCTGGACCTGCCAGGACACCCCCTCTGTCCACCGTGCCCTGTCCAGCCTCCCTTGGAGACCCTGGGGAGCTTGGCTCAGCCCCCACTTTCCAAGCTCTGTTCCTGTCCCTCCAGCCAACTACTCCCACCACTTGGCCTTGGTTCAAGCTAGCCTGGTCTCTGGAATGCTCTCATCCCTGCCCCGCTTCTAAGTCCCTACTTTCTTGCTAACCCTCCTCCTAGTCTTCTCAGTTGGCCAAGCTGTCCAGGGCGAGGATGATCTCCCTTGCTTCACCTCTCCAGGCTCCACATCAGTGCAGGATGCATCCCGGACATGCATCAGTGTGGCATGCATCCAGGATAGACCTGCGCGAGACTTCCTGGGTTACCCAGCAGACCGGCAGCATTTCTTCCTGTCTCCTTCCCTATGTCTCCGCCTCTCTTGCCGTCTGCTTCTGCCCTGTTTCTCTTCCTTTCCTCTTTTTTTCTCCATCATTCCTAACACCTGGTTTCCCCACAGTCTCCTTCTCCACTGGTTCCCCCATCAGTCAGGAAGGACAACTATGCTCAGCCCAGAAAGAGCCTGTTGTAGTCCTAAGGGGCCCCAAAGAGGCAGGGATGGAGCTGGCCTGCCTCACTGTCCAGGCTTCTGGTCTGGTCCCCAGAGCTACTCTGATGTCTGAGGGTCACTGTTGGTCTCAGGCAACTAGCCAAGGTCTGTTCCTGAGAGTAGATGTCCTTCTAGCATCCTTCTAGGAAGGGAACCCTACAAAAGAGGAGCCTGATAGCGGCAGGGTGGCGAACCTTGCAGCAACTTGGTTCAAATCAACAGCACATCCAATTTTTTTTGCCCAGTATTGAGTGCTGGCATCAGGATGGGTCCCTGGCCAGGTGCAGTGTGTGCAGAATGGATGGCGACCGGCTCCCAAGCACCCTGGATCTCATTAAATGATCCTGCAAGCTGCTTAGTTGAGGAAGCGGACTCTTCTGGTGGTGACACATTCTGGAGAGACAGGACCCAGGGACACCCCTAATACACAAAACAGCAGACAATCCACAGGGTGTGGGGCCAGACAGCCTCAGCTCAGCTCTGCTGTTCTATTCTGGGAGCCTCAGTTTCCTTTTCTGTCCAGTGGAGCAGGGTTGACATCTAGCTTGATAAACATTTCGCCTTTGAAGCCACAGTGGCCACCTTGGTACTTGAGTGGCCTTCCGGGATGCCCACAAGCCGAGGGGATGCGCACATCAGGAAGAAAGGGGCAGAGAAGCCACCGGGAGGTGGAGTCATGGAGCCCAGCAATTCAGTTTCTAAGGAGGGGTCCAAATCCAGTCTCTCCCCACCCTCTGGAGCTGTGAGCTGGTCAGTGTGTTTAAACGTAACTTCAGCTTTCTGGCCTGTGAAGTATGGACTATGGTTCATAATTCATCAAGTTTCCAGGAGAACTGATGAAGAATTTGGGCAAAGTCCTGCATACTCGAAGCATGCTGTAGATGTCAGCTACTGTTAGTTTGCAAGCAAGAGGACTCCATGTTTAAAAGTCAGCTTGTACCTTTAGGGCCTGCAAAGCAAATGGCTGCCCTAGGAGTGCCCCAGGCTCAAGCTAACCAGTCTGAGCTCAATAGCCAGGGAACATGCTCATATAGCTAGGCCCTGGGTCCCCTAAATATTTATTGCTTCTTTCTCAGACTACATAAATATTATGTGTTCCCTATAAAAACCAGAATGCGCACACATATACCAGAACATATGGTCGAAAATACAAACCACATTTTCAGGCCAGCCTGAGTTTGAATCCCAGCGCTGCCATTTGAGAATCATGAGCTCATGGGCAGGCTCCCGTGAACAGTAGGATCCACACTTTCCTCGTTTGAGAGATGGAGACAGCAAAGCCCATCCGAGGGTACTCGTGAGAACTGAGTGCCCAGCGCTCTGTCCAGGACGAGTGGCAGTCTCTGTGGTCATCGAGCCACTCAGATGGAATCGCTTATGCTCTCTGCACTGCCTTTCCTTAGTTTTTTTTCTTCTGTGCAATATGATGTATGCTTAATATTAATGCCGCTATATATTTATCGATTAGGGAACATACTGTCTAATCTTTTTATATTAAAATCCTATCATGTCACGAGGTGCTAACACACGGGAAAGCATCTGGTTAGAGCCGGGGAATTTTAGACTCAAATGCTTTAACTCTTGGCCCGCCTCTTCCTCGGAGCTCCTCAGTCTTTTCCCCATTAATTGTAATCCCTGCATACTCCCTGAAGAGTTTCCACATCTCCCTCTAACCTCCAGGTTTTAAGAAACAGTTTATTTTGAAATAACTGGAGACCTAACAGGTCGTGAGGATGGCACGGAGGGATTCATGCAGACGGCCGCCCCAGCAGTCACAGCTTGCTTCATGACTGTACCACACTGAACTCAGGGCTTTGCCATGGGAACAGGTGTGTGGACGGCTCTACGTCAGGAATCACACATTAGAATCATGTAGCCACCACCCCTGAGACACTCACTGCACAGACGCCCTTTATGGTTTACCAGCCCACAACACCTCTAACCTGGAACTGCCATCTTCAGCACCATAACTTTGTCGTTTGGGGAAGGTGACTTTGACGATGAGACTTCTTTACTCACCAAACACCTCTTATTGCCAAATCACATTCAATAGCACCGATGTATTACAGCGAACTGAAACATTAGCCTACCAAAGGACGCTTGCATTATTTCTGTTTTGTTTGTTTGTTTGATACAGAGTTTCTCTGTGTAGCCCTAGCTGTCCCAGAACTTACTCTGTAGACCAGGCTGGCCTCAGACTCAGAGATCCACCTGCCTCTGCTCCGAGTGCTGGGATTAGAGGTATGGGGCACCACTACCCAGAATATTTTTTCTTATTTAAAAGAATCCACCCAACAGGCAGGCCAGTGAGGTGACTCGGCAGGTAGAGGCACTTGCCATGCAAGCCTGGTGACCTGAGTTCAGTCCCACATGTGGAACCCACACAAAGGTGGAAGGGACAATTATCGCCACAACAGTTATCCTCTGACCACCACATGCATGAGTGCCCACACACACTAATAATAAACACAGAGCTAAAGCTATGATCTACCAAGCCATTTTCAGACGGTAGCTTACGTTCCATAACAGTGAGACAGCCAGCCCGAGTCTGGAGGCTGCTCAGCCCTTTGCAGCACACTTTTGGGGCATTCTAAATGCTGTGTAGTGACAGCTCAGTGGAGCCAGGGGCGTGCTGTTGGCCTGCTTCTGTGATGAGTGGGGGTTGCTGCTTTTAGGCTATGAAAGGGCAGAGTTTTTTTAGAATCCCATTCTCTACCAAGGTCCAGCCTTCACCCCCTGGGGTGACTCTGTGCCCATTGAAAACTCAGGGCTCCAAGCCTTCCATCACCCTAAATACTGAGAGGTCTTGGGGCAGCTGCTCTGGACATACTTGGTGGGGACCAGCGTGTGAACAAGGCTATGGCCTGGGCAGACGGATACTCTGACCCCAAGTGAGCTAAGTCCACAAAGGCCCCAGGGTAGGGGCTCCTGCGGGCGAGGGGCAATCTTTCCCCCATTCGTTTGTCTTGAGCACAGACTCACCACAGAACACGGGTGGCTGCCTTTACAGGGGGCACCCACTGTGATGCCATAGTGAAGTTGAAGCACAGGGCACACTGCAAAACTTATTGCGGAATCTGTCACTGTTCCCATGGGCCCCCACTTACCCAGGCCAAAATGTGCCACAGGCTCCATCTCGCACAGGTAGCCAGAGCCCCCATCAATGATCCGTAGGTGCGCCCCACTCTTCTTGGTGTAGAGTACAACTTTGGCGCCCCTGGCGAAGGCCCCAAACCGGGTGCGAGGCACCACACGCAACCAGTTGTTGCTGAAGCCCTGGCGGGGAGGAAGGTGGCGGCCATCAGCCAGGCTGGCACAGAGCAGGGAGGGAGGAGGAGAGGAAAGGGAAAGGAGAGGAGGAGGGGAGAAGGAGGAGAGGAGGTACAGAAGGGAAGAGGGAGAGGAATGTGGGCAGGGACTGCTGCACGGAGGAGGGGGCAGCCAAACGACTCAGGGGTGGGATTTGAGGCCAAGAAGTTCCTGTGGCTGGCAGAAGGCAGAGGCTGAGCAAGGGATTCTCCTGGAAGCGGTCCTTCCGGCTGGGAACTCATGGGCTTCTTGGTCCAAGGCTTTCCATTTCCCACCATGCTGGCTAATAAGCCCAGGTGCCTGCGCCTCCATGGGTCTCTGAGAGCACGCCAGGCTGAGAGCCCAGGGCCCTGAGGTTGTGCACACCTGATTTCCCCGGAAGACAGACAGTGGCTGAGCCATGGACTCTCCGTGTGACAGGATGAGGTCCAGCATCCCGTCTCCATCGAAGTCGGTCACCACGCCCCCTACAAACAATGCAGATTTCACCTCTAGCCACTGGACTAAGGGGGAGGAGGGGCTCCCTGGTGTGGTGGTAATAGCCAAGAGTGTGAAAGGTAACACGAGAGGACAAACAGTTCGGGCAGGACCGGGGCTGCAGACCCGGCTCTCTCCTGCCCACCACCCAGCTCGATCCCTTCCTTTCTCTGAATTTTCATGCATGGGATTCGTGCAAGTTGCTACCTGACCCTTCTTGTGAGTTTGGGTGATACACCTCATTATTTCATTATTTCATAGCGGTTTTTGTTTTTCAGCTTCTCCAGTGTTTGCATAGACCTGGTCTCTTTTTGGTCCTCTTTAAAACCCGAAGAGGTGAGAGAGGCAGACACTCTCATTTTTGTGGAAAATGATACCCAGAAGATAAGGTAACTACAGACCTGGGTCCTAGGACTCCCAGTCAAGTGCTCTTTGACACTGAGCCAGACATGGCATGCCTGCCAGGGAGCAGCAGGGGCACATCCCTCAATCTTCCTTCCTCTACACAGGAAGGCACGGCCAGAGAGACAGTTGCCTCCCTCATAAACCCTGCTCCTCCCCCAGCAGGCCTGGGGACCGGAGGAAGGGTGGTCCCCTTCCCTGCCCCCTGGCTTTAGGCCCATGACTCTCTTCCAGTCTTGGATCTCAGGGAGGCAGGGCCAGGACCAGCTGCCTGATTTCTTGCTCTTCCCTGCCCAAGGGTATGGACTGTGCTGAGCTGGAGCCTTCAGGTGCCTTACCTGTACCCCGGCCCTCTGGCTCCAGGGCATCACCAGGATTAAGTTCCTCGATGAGAGGGTCCCCATGCTCCCTGCGGATAACCCTGTAGAAAAGATGGACTTGTTCAACAAGGCCCCGGTGGGCTCCCCTCTGCCCCTTGATCAGCCCCGACATTCTGTGCTCTGATGCCCATGGCATTTCTCTCTGCTCTCAGACTCTGCCTTCGCTATGGCAGTTCCCTTCTTGCGTTTTAATTTATGTTGGTAAACATTGATTTTTCTTTCTCTAATAGATGAGTTATAGACAGCCTGGGGAGGGGCAGGATGGAGAAGGGCAGAGGCACAGCTACCTTCAACTGACCTTCATGCTCCTCCAAAGGGTGCTGGGTTCCACAGCTCTGGGTGTTTCTCAGGGTTCAACCCCATGCAGGGTCTCCCTCCTCAGCCTGCTCGTCCTCTGCTGACTGGCTGTCCGGCTAGAAGCCATCCCTGCTGCCTGTGCTGTCTTTATTGCTCTCCTGGCCTTTCTCGCTCTCTGCCCATGTTAAGTCTGCACGGTGCATCTTATCTCTCAAGCTGGTCTGTGAGCTTGCTGCAGGCTGGGACCTTGTCACGCTCATCTTTGCTTCTCTCATAGCATCCAACGCAGGGCCTAACTCTCTAGCCAGCTCCAAGCACATGTCTGTGGGGAGCTCTACTCAATTCCAGAGGCAAATAGCAAGGGTCCCTCATGTGGTGAGAGTCCTTCTGTATGTTTGGATTACTCAGTCTTGTCCCTGAGAACTTCCGAGACTCTCCCCATCTCTTACTGTCTCTCTCTGAAGTGAGCAGTACACCGCCAACGGTGGTGTGAGCTTTCCTCTCTAGCTTCTTGCACTTGTTGAATTCTGTAGCTGTGGCTCCTCTGCCCTGGCTGGGTGGGGAGCGTGGGAGGAGCCTGAGGCAGGGGGGAAACCTGTACTCCTCTCCATAAGGTCTGTTCAAACCACACTGTGTCCCAAGAGCTGGGACCTGTGGTTAATTGCTGCAGAAGGCCAGGCACTTGCAGGGTTATGTGGATGCCCATGATGCATGTAGATCCCAAGGCATCTAGGTTGAGCACGTCCATGTGTACATGTGGGTGGCACACAGTATCTCTGGGAAGGGTGCTGTGTGGACACACGGGCATGTGCATGTCTGCTAAAGGTGTGGCTCCTCAGCTTGTAGACCCACACTGCCCTTTTGATTATCTGTGTGCTACAGGCTCTGCTGCAGCTGGGCAGAAGCCAAGGGCAGCCAAGGGAAGAGGGAAATAGTCAGGCTGGCATTTCAGCAGGTTGCTGTGCTGGACTACAGACTAGGGGAGGGTTGGGCTGGGCTCAGAAAGCCCTACAAGACCAGAAAGTGGGGCAGGGAGACTTGAGAACAGAGCAGACATATTTAGATGCACATGTAGGAGGCAGTCCACACCCTGTTAGTCCTGGGGGCGTCCTTGCTTGCATGGTCATCATAGGCTCCTGTCACTGGGGCTTGGATCTGGTCTAGGTGATACCCTGCCTGAAGCATCATTAAAGGACCATGAGGCTTTGGGTCCCAGTGCCCGGGCAAGTGGTGGGAGAGACAGTCTCAGGAACTGGTCCCTTCGGTGATGGTAACAAGCTGGTACAGTATGGGGCGAGCGAGGCTTGAACTTTTAAGCTGCCAGTTAGCAGTAGTCCCAGCTGCAGCCCCTAAGCTGTGTGCTCAGGACCCAGCCATCTGCCTCGGGGACTTGAGGCCCAGCTGTGTACCTAGACAGTGGCTTCTGTTGCCCCTGAGTGGAAGCTAGCACTGCCCCAGGGGGTGACCATGTGGCGACTGTCCACCGACAGCCCAGGGCCAGCCTCTCTTGGGCAGCATGGGAAGCTGGGAGGTTGGGACAGGCCAGGAAGGTGGACAGGCAGAAAGGTACCTGGGTTGTTGTGCCACAGACCCAGAGCCCTAGACAAGTTGCTGCTCAGGGTTCCGGCAAGTGACACTTTATTAGCCGGAGAAGGAAGGCAGCATCTCTGTTAACGAGCAATTGATCTTCTGCAATTAATCTAGAAGTTGTGAATAAGCTTTTTGCAAGGCACCTAATTAGTAAATCTGGTGCCTTCAGGGGGTGATTACATCCAGTCAGGATTGATGCTTGGTTAATAATTATATTTTAAAACATGCTTAGTCACAGCTTGTGCCTTTTATTAATAGTTGAGTCCCCCTAGAGAGAAGGAATAGGGACTTGGAGGGCCAAGCAGATGACCTGACCTATTTTTTCTTGGCTTGAAGACCTTTGTCCCACCTCCTCTCCCCACCCAATGTGTCTTGGTGACATCCCAGTCCATGTGAGGTTTGTCCCGAAGTGCTTTTCAAATGCCTGTGTGATAAGAACACCTGTGGGCCTCCTACTCTTCCTAGGCCTACCCGAATGCTGGGCCTCAACCCTTGGAATTTGACTTAGACATCTGAGGTGGGCCCTAAGACTCTACACAAGCACTCGGAAGATTCCTCCAGTCCCCAGGAGTTATGTCACCTTAGAAACTTGTCCCTTTCTCCTCAGATTTGATGCTCAAGGACTCTAATGTTTCCTCTCCATTCTCTACCTTAACTGTTGTGGAATAATATGTTTGTACGTTGTGAAGATGTGTCACTTCTTAATAAAAAGCTGAATGGCCAATAGTTAGGCAAGATTTTTGGGGCAGAGAGGACTCTGGGAAGAAGAAAGACAGGGTTTCCAGGAGATGCAGAGGGAGCAAGACAGGCTGGAGGACAGGTAAAGCCACCAGCCATGAGGCAATTCGTAGATTAATAAAAAATGGGTTAATTTAAGTTGTAAGAGGTAGTTAGTTAGTAACAAGCCCAAGCTGTGATGGAGTTTTTATAATTAATAATAAGTCTCTGTGTCATTACTGGGGAGTCTGCAACAAGCTTCAGTTACACTTAACCATCTCTTCCAGTGTTTCCCACGAAAGCTCTACAGAGCATCCATCCTTTGAGAAACATCCCTGGAAGACGTGCCCTGTGGCCTTATCGATTGAACACTCCATCCATCTTTTGGAAAGTTGAAATGCTCAGTGGTTCTGTTACAGGTGCTCAGAAGTCCCCAGTAGACAAGCCTGACCCTCTTTGTTTAGCCCAGGTTACCCAAACAGACCCGACCCTGGAAGTCTTTCTGTGGCTGTGGGAGCTCTACCTTGTGGGGTGGAGGGATGGGCTGTCTGAGCCTAGTCCTCCCTGCTCGTGTTGCAGCTGCTGCAAAGGCTGCTGTGTTACTCAGGCTTCTCTCTCCATCTTGCTTGCTCTCTGTCCTCCCTCCTCTCTCTTTCTTAATCAAGGACCATCCTCCCCCTGGCACAACTTCTCTGACCCTTGGAATCCAGCCCCCATGGCCTGAATTTGGTACCGGAAGAGGCGATTGGCTGCAGAGCTGCGGTAGGCGATGTTGTTGAAGAAGACTTCCAGTTCCTGGTCGTTGTCGAAGTCAGCAACAATGACAGTTCGGACCGGGGAGGGCGTAGAGAACTTGGGTGAGGCAATGTCCTGGAGGAGAGAGTACTGAGGGTCAGAAGGGAGGACAGCTTCAATGAGCAAGAGCCCACACCCCTCTACTGTGTGAATATGCGATAAGGAAAGCCCCAGCACCTCTATTATGCCCCCTTGGTTATGACCCGGAGTGGCGACCCTAGGCATTGTACAAACTTCAGGCTGCCTGCAGAACAAGGCAGGCAGAGTAACAGCTGCAGCCCACACCAGCTCATGGAGGAAGCTCTGAGCCGGTTCCTGGTCCAGATCGCACTTAACCCTCCTGCCAGTCCCCTGAGCAGCCTGACGTCAGGGTTCCACTTTACAGAAGGGATAACTGGGTCTTGAAGAAGGAGGGTGGGGTGATTGCTAACAATGGGGCCGGAGCCAGAGCTACAGATGGGAGATTCTGACCACGTGCCCTTCCTTCTCAAGTGCTGAAGGCACAGCAAAGCACCTGCTTTTGAATCCAGCCCCCAGCACTGGCTTGACCTCAGGGAGGTCACTCAACCCTTGGGCTGGATCTCACTGTGGGGACAGCAGCAGCCTACGCTGTGGGGCCTGCGTGTTAGGTGTGCATCACGGGGTGGCCAGGAGACAGATCACTGGCAATCTGTGTTGCAGCGTCTTTGTCACCAGCCCCATGCAAAGCCAGACATACCATTTAGTTGTTGTGTCTCTCATTGCTCCTACTTCCTCATCCTGTTTCTGGGGAGTCTTAGGATTTTATTTGAGACATATATGATTTAAAGGAGTATCATTATCATTTATGCTTGTCCAGGACTTATGGGGAAACTCTGGACCCAAGACAGCCAAGCTGGGAACCCTCCCCCAAGTGCTGGCAGTCTTGAGAGGGTATGGCACAGGGTTCTAAGTGTGGGGTTTGTCTCTGAAATGGAAGAAGAGCTGTGGCAGATGGTCTTTTGTTTCTGAGCAGAATATTCCCATTGTGTGGAGGTTGTCCCTTGAAGACATTCAGTGGCTGTCTGAATCCCACTGCTTGGCTGAAGAGAAATGGGAAGGCTGAGCTGGTTCTTTTGGAGTCCCTGCCTTTGGGCCAGCCCCTGCCCTCCTCTCTTTCTGTAGCCTGCTTTGGAGCCGTAGGAAGGCGCTTTCTTGGCTCAGCTGCAGAGACACTTGCTCCTGGAGTCAGGAGAGGGTGACAGTCCTCATCAGCACTATAATGAGGTTGATTAAGAGCCTGGCTGGCTGGTCAGGCTGGGCTGAGCAGGGTCTTCAGAGCTGGGGAACAAGGAGACCTGAGGATCTCTAACTCATTACTGCTCCATCGATCCTGTAAAAATGGAAACTTACACAGCCCCCCTGGGGTTGCCCCTCTGCATGCCTGGGCTTCGAGATAATCTATGTAAAGCTCTTATCAGGGATCCTGGCACGTGGGTGGCACGTGATAAATGGGACATTTGTTATTATTGTTATTGTGCTGTGAGCTCTGCGCAGGGGCCTCAGAAGGCCAGCGTGTTCTCTAACCTCGGCACAGGACATCTGGAGCCTTTGTACTATAAAGTATAAAGGTGACACTTTATAGTGGGGCTGTCCTGTGTATTGTGGGATGTCTGCAGGTTTTGTCCTGGCTTTTGTCCTTTCCCAGTCAGGACAATTCGGAATGTTCCCAGGCATTGTCAAATATCCTGGGACAGGGAGGGCAAGATTATTTCTTCTGTGAGTCTGGGCTAGAATGCTGGACAAGGAAGGAATTCAGAGCTCCAGGATCAATGTTCTGAGTTTGAGGCAAAAATCCTCCTGCAGATGGCTTGGAGACTCAGCAGGGAAGGGGGCACAGAGACAACTACAGGCGGGGCCTTCACAGTCAAACAGACTTTGGGAATCCTGGATAATTCTCTGCATTCACAAAGCTGAGAGTACTTATAACCTTTCAGTTCAGTTCTATTATTATTATTATTATTATTATTATTATTATTATTAATCAAGTCCTAAGTACTTCAGGAGTAACCTGACTTCTTGATATCAGCTTCATCAAATCCATACTCTGCCATTGGCTGAGAAAGTCCCAAACTCAAGCTCATTACTGCCACCCAGCAGCCCTTGGGGAGAATACTTGTCATTGCATTATGGCCACAGCTCAGGGAAGGGGACAAGGGTGTATGTGTGTGGTTATCCTATCCTTTATTTGACCTCGGGGACAACCTGGGAGCTCCCTGTCCTCAACTTCTCTCCTCTCCCATCATGCTGCCCTGGACCTCAATTAGCAGTTACAGGTGGGAAACACACACACACACACACACACACACACACACACACACACACACACACCAAACCAGTTACAGGTGGGTGTCTGGGGAGTACCAAGGAACAGTAGTTGCCAAAGACTTGGCTTTCCCTGACAGGGTTCCTGCAGACTGCCTAGGAGATTTCTTTCTCTGTGGCCACTTGTTTTCTGCTCTGGGCCCAAGACCCTGCACATGGCTGAGGCTGGTGTCCTTGTACCCTGTATGTCTCCTTCCTTGAGACCCCACCCCCAGCCCTGGAGAGGCCCAAGGCCTCCTAGGCTTAGCAGGAGGCACAAGGTTGGTGCCCATCTCTATGGTCTGCCTAACTACTGTGCATGCCCTGGTAGTTCTTACCCTAAATCGAACCTTCCCGTGAGCACTCATCTGCAGATAGAGGCGGTGTGGGCCATTCCAGTTGCCGTAGACGATATCCACTTTGCCGTCACGGTTGAAGTCTGCCAGGGCCACACCTCGCCCATGCTGGTGAGGGTCATCTACACCTGGGGGGGGGAGAAGAGGCAGGAGCTTCAGGTACCGTCCCTTGCACGTTTTACAAGCATTCACCTCCAGCAACAAGAGAAGGTGACCCTCCTACAGTCCCCGTTCTTCTGGGAAGATGCGGAGGCACAGCTGAATTCAGATGCTCTTGTGGGGAAAAGGAGTAGCGAAGCCATCCACTTCCATGCTACCTGGACTCAGCTCAGGGCAGCATGGTCCAGGAGGAGGAGAGTGATAGGCATTCTGGGGGACTAATGCCTTTCCTACCAGTATCATACGGCCACAGGGAGACGTTAAGTTGATCTCATCCCCCTTGGCTTAACTCTCTCTCAAGGGTTCACCAGTACTTTGGGTCAAGTTCAGATTTCTGCCTGGGATTGCAGGCTCTGGCCTGCTGTGTCCTTATCCTGTCTTTGTTGTTATCCTGTCTCTGTGGCTTACAGAGCTTGGATCATCATAGTCCTTCCACGCCTTAAGTGAACCAAGTTCTTCCTACATTCAGGGTCTTTGTTCTAGCTGGTGTCTCCTCTCTAGATGCCTCCCTGGCCCCGTAGGGAAGCCTTTCATGACCTGTATGTATAAAGTGACCCACAAAACAAGCCAGGCTCGAGAAAATAAACATTGGATTTTTTTTGTTTGCTTGTTTTTGTTTGGGGTTGGGGATTTAGCTGAGTGGGAGAGCACTTGCCTGGCGAGCACAAGGCCCTGGGTTCGTCCTCAGCTCCAAAAAGAAAAGATAAAATAACAAAAGACCCAAAAAACAAAGATAACTTTTATTCTGAGACAGGTTTCTCTGTGTAGCCCTAGATGGCCCTGGAACTCGCTCTTAGACCACAGAGATCCACCTGCCTCTGCCGCCTGAATGCTGGAATTAAAGGTGTGACCATCACCACCTGGGCTCATGTTTTCTTGAATATGTGGACTCCAGGTTTAAACACGCACGTGCGCGCGCACACACACACACACACACACACACGCACGTGCGTGCATTCATGCACATACACATACATAAAGACACACATGCATATACACAAATCCTGGCATAAAAGTTGAAAGCGGCTTATTAAGTAAGAGGCCTAGAGGTGCAGGGAGAAGTGACTAAGAAAAGGCAATGGAAAATCTGTGCCATGGAAGCAGAAAGGGCTGATTTGGAAAGGGAAGTAAGGGGACAGCAAGGAGGATGATGGGGAGGGCAGTGTGAGGTGACTAAGGACAAAGCATAGTGAAGATGTCACAATAAACTCATTTTCTATGCTAACGAAAAGGATTAATAAAAAGGACAACAATACAGTCCCTTAAAGCAGCCCCTCCCACCTGCCCTCCTCCTCTCCTAATCTTTCCTTTCCCAGTGCTGGTCTTTGGGGGTCTCCTTGCTTGGGATCTGGTTTCTCTACCTACTCCACTCTCCCGAGATCAGCTACGCCCCACGGTTCCTTTGTGCCGCAGGTCTATCTTGGCGCCTGCGGTTGCATGACAGCGCTCAGTGAGTACTTGCTGAATGAATGAAGAGACATAAATAATTTGACAGCAGGCAAACTGGGGATGCTAGTGACAGCAGAGGAAATACAGCAACCATGACAGAGAGCCCACAATGGGCCTGTGAGAACGGGAAGGGAAGCGCCCCCTGCAGCCCACTGCCACTGTCCACTCAGGAGCCCATTGTAGAGGAGAATGGGGTTGGCACAGCCTGGAGGCGTGGCCCCTCCTCCTGTGTAGAGGCAGATCTGCCCACTTCTGTCCCGGGTGCAGAGCTAAGATGACACCCTCAAAGGACAAACAGCTGCAGGCTGCCCTGGGTACAGGGTAGTGGGACAATAAAATAGAGGTGGTGGGCAGAGACTCCAGGACCAATGCAGGCAGGGTGATTCCGAGAATGGAAGTCAGGAGAAGGCAGGGGTGGGGCCTATGAGAACCTAGGAGGTGAGGTACTCTCATGGAGGAAAGAGGCTTGGGGCAGAGCAGCGATGGCCGACAAGGCAGAGACTCAGTGGGAGAGGGTGTGGTTAAAGGGACCGGGGACAGCCCCTCAACCCTAGGGCTGATATTCCATTAATTCTCTGCAAACTCCCTTGCCTAAGCGTCGGGCTGGTGGCCTTCCGAGCTGGCCCATTTCTCTCCTATCTGTGAGGCACCTTGACAAGGAGCTGGCTCCTTTTCGTGGGACTAAGCAGTGCCAGGCTGCATTTCACAGCGGCATCTGTTTGGGTGATGAATGCCCCCTTGACACGTCTCGTTAAACCCCTGCAATCACTTTGACTTCCAATTACGGGCCTCGCACCTTGCATCTCCTCCTGCCTGATACCTTCTCCCACTCCAACTTGTTCGCTCACCTCTGCTGCCATCTCCTTAGCACCTTATCAGATTCTCCCAGTTTTTTTGTGCTATCTCTTCATTCTGTGGTTTCTCAGCAGTGAGACCGGCTGCTGCCAAGTGCAGCCCACGCAGGGGATGGGCACAGAGGGCCACACCCTATTATGCCAGGGAAGGAGAGAGCTGGGGCAAGGGTGCAGGGTGACAGGTAGCCAGCTGGCATAGGTGGTGCTTCAGCTGGGGTGGGGGTTGGGAGTCCACCCATGTGGAGACTCCCGAGAAGCCGATGGAGAGGGAGACTCTCTTGTGTCGGAGAGAAGGGATGGGCTCATGCTTGGACTTAGCTGCTGTTGTCTGTTGTCTGCAGAGCTGGTGGGACCTAAGATCTCTGGGTTCAGATCCTCTGTCGACTCTTGCCCATGCTCCAAGGGGGGGTGCACTGAAATCGTCTTTCATTCCCGGTGTGGGAGGAGATGGGGGGTGAGGAAGGGGCTGAAGGGCACAGATTTTTATAAAGGAGTCATTCTGTTGGGCCAGGAGACGACAGTACCAGGTCCCTGTCCTGGCAGAGCACACTGACCAATCATGTGGGAACCTGCGTGAGAGGTGCGTGCCAGGGGCAGTGGAGACGGAAGGAAGAGAGCGTTTCTGCCAGGTGGCACGGAGGAAGCCAGTAAACGCTTGTCAGAGGTGACCCTGGGCAGAATGTGGAAGGGCACAGGAAAGTTCTGCAGAGAAGAGGGAGGGCGGTCCAGCAAAAGGAATGGCCCAAGCCCAGGTCCTGGGGTTGATGGAAGACAATCTCAGGCAGGAAGGGGATGGAAGACAACCTCAGGCAGGAAGGGGAGAGGTGCTGGAAGCCATGGTGATGGTTTGGTTTACATTTTATCCTGCTCCTCATTATAGCTGTTCGTGTAGACACATGTTTCTACAGTGTTAGCTCCTTTCTTAAATGCGGTGTGGTCTCAGTCTTACTCAGGTCAGCATTCCAAGCTCTTAGCAGTAGCTGGACACTTAGCAAAGCTTCTTGACATGGTTGTTGATGGTGCACACCTTTAGTGCCAGCACTTGGGAAACAGAAGCAGAGGCAGGCAGATCTCTGAGTTTGAGATCAGCTTGGACTACAGAGTTAATTCCAGGACAGCTAGGGCTAAACAGAGAAGCCCTGTCTCAAAAAACCAAACCAAACCAAACCAAATCAAAAACAAAAGAACAACCAACCCCCAAACAAAATAAAAATTAAACAACTCCCCCAAAACAAAACAAATTTTACAATGACTGATCTAATTTGAGGTCCATGCCATGAAAGGCAGCCCATGCCTAACATTGCCTGGATGACCAGAAACTGGAGGCTGGACAGCCTAGAGACCTAGGGTAGAAAAAAATGATTCCTATTCCTATTCTGCTATACTCTTAGATTGGTGCCTAGCCCAATTGTCATCAGAGAGGCTTCCTCTAATAGCTAAAGGGAGCAGATGCACAGATCCACAGTCAAATCTGAGATCTCCATCGGGTCCCTTCCCTTAGGGGAACCTGAAGAAGAGGGCGGGGGAGAATTATAGGAGCCAGAGAGGTGAGGACATCAGGAGAACTCAGGCACAGAATCAACTAAGCAGGGCTCATAGGTGCTCACAGAGTCACCGAGTCCGCATGGGTCTGCACTAGGCCCTCTGCAAATGTTGTGATGGTTAGCTTGATGTTTCTGTGGGCCTTCTAAGAGTGGGTTAGAAGTAGGGGTGTCTCTGACTCTTTTGCCTGCCCTTGAGACTCCTTGCCATCTATTGGGTTGCCCCACCCAGCTCTGATAGGATGGTTTGTGCCCAGTCTTACTGTAACTGGTCATGCTGTGTTTGGTTAATATCCCTGGGAGGCCCGTTCTTTTCTGATGGGAAACAGACTGATGGGAAACAGACGGGTAGTGGATCTGGGGAGAGAGGAGGTGTGTGTGCAGGGGGGGGGCGGATGGGAAGAGTGGAGGGAGGGGAACTGAAGTCAGGATGTATTGTAGGAGAGAAGAACCTAAAAAAAAGAAATTGTTGTTGGATTAAACTGGATGTTTATGATAAAAGAGGGTAAAGGCACCTACTGTCAAGACTGTTGACCTGAGTTCGAGTCCTGAGAACCACATGGTACAAGGAGAGGAGTGGCTTTTGCAAGTTGTCCTCAGACTCCCACTTGGGTGCCATAGCATGTGCAATTCCACACATGTGCACACAGTTAAGTAAGATGTTATAAAAAGGAAGATAAATGGGGGGAGGCCAAGATAGGGAGGGAGCGTTTCAAGGAGAATTGTGTTAGGAAACAAAAGCAGACTCAGAGGCTCATAGGTCATCTGTGGGCACAGGGCATGCTAGGAGCAGGAGCCTCCCTGCCCCGTCAGCAAAAACCCCTGCAGCTTGAGGGTAGCAGAGAAACCCACTGTCCTCCAGGCCCAGGGACGTCGGGGGCACAGGAAAGGTCCACACTTACCAGCACTAGCTGCAGCGTCCACAAAAGTGCCGTTGCCTTGGTTGTGGAAGAGGAAGTTGGGTCCATTCTCGTTGTCACAGAAGATGTCTGAAGCACTGTTGCTGAGAATGGGGCCCACGCTGACACCCCGGCCCGCTAGGAGAGGAGGTGCGCCCGCAGTGAGTGCCTAGAGCCCAGACCCGACATACCTGGAGGACTGCACTGCTGAGGACCCACATAAGTTTGCTTCAAGGAAACAACCAGAAAAGCCTGAGGGATATGAACTTTGGGATGTTTCCCTGACCTAGACCTCGGCTCCCTGTCTTCCTAACTCTGATGGCACTGAGGCTGGAGAGTAGCTGGGTGGGATCACTTTGTGCCAAAAGCTTCATTTCATGACCAGGAATGCACAGGGCATGGTCACCACCATATCAGCTGAATGCACAGGGCATGGTCACCACACATATCAGCTGAATCACAACACCCTAAACCCACTCTGTCCCTGTGAGCACGGTCAAGTCACAGGACCCCCAACATTGAGTCAGTCCCACTTCAAGTCCCAAATAACCCCGTCAAAACCTATGTGTGTGTTCTCGGGTTAAGAATCTGAGGAAGTCGGCTCTGTCTGCAGGCTCTAACAGGCTGTGGCCCCAGGATGCTTATGTGGCTTTGGTTGATACACTAAGCATTTTGTCCATTGGTAGTGACCTGGCTGAACAGATTACAGTACAACCGTATGCTGGATCATTCTGCAGCTACTGAAAGGACTGTGTAGGTCTTATGTATTGACTTGGAGGAGTGCCTGCAATTGTTAAAAAAAAGTAATTTGGCAAGTAACAGCACTGTGTGATCTTACATTTATTAAAAAAGGTGGGAAAATTCTTGGTATTTCAGAATAGACGTGTGTATAAGCTAGTTAGAGAAAAGTGGAGATCACATTGATGAGCTGCAACAGGACGGACCATGGAAAAGAGAGATGGTAGCTGGCCTTTTCTTTGAATGTTCCCTATTGTTTGGCTTGTAGCAACAAGTCTTGTTTTGCAGTTTGAAAGGAGAATATCCAATAGTGTGAGTGTGTGTGTGTGTGTGTGTGTGTGTGTGTGTGTTGTTTGTTTGTTTTGGTTATTCTAGACAGGGTTTCCCTGTGTAGCCTGGCTGTTCTGGCACTCGCTCTGCAGACCAGGCTGGCCTTGAGCTCACAGAGATCTGCCTGTTTCTGCCTCCTGAGTGCTGGGATCAAAGGTGTGTGCTACCACTGCCCAGCTTACATTTTATTTTTAAAGACATAAATCAAGCCAGCACTACATTAGGCTCTGAGGGCTAACATCAATTTTGAGCCCCTGATATGAAGAAATCCAACCTTGATGCATCCTGAACAAAGCATCCCACATGCAAGGGCTTCAAACAGAGCCTTTGCTTGCTGATCCTCTCTAGAAAAGCCCACCCGCATCTGGGAAGCCTTAACAGTCATGGCCTCTGGATGCTGGGAAACTGTTGATATAACCTTACAAGTGGATGGAGATTCTTACAAGATGCTGGACTATAGACAGCTTGCTACCCATTGAACATCAGTTTCTTCTTCTGTAAAATGGGGATTTTCTGACTTGCCCTTTTCAGTTTTTATAAATATCAAATGAATGAGAAATGATGATGGATTACAGGTGTCCAACAGGAGGAAGGGGAAACTGAGTCCCTATATGCTCTTGGTGGGAATATAAATCAGTACAATCGCAGAGCAGTTTGGCATACTCTCAGAGAAATGAGAAATAGAATTACCATATGACCCCGCATTTTTGCAGCTGGGCGTTCACTCTCCAAGGGAAATGAAGTCAGTAGGTTTGGGATTTCTGTACTCCTGTGTCTACTCTAGCACTATTCATGAGTGTCAATACAAAACCGCCCTAAATGGCCATCAGAAGACTGAATAAAGGAAATTTGGTATGTTTTCACAATGCAATACTATCCGGCTTTACAAAAGAAGAAAATTATGTCACTTGTGGCCACACAGATGAGCCTGGAGGACAACATGCCAAACGGAGATGAGACACATAAGCAGGGTTTCCTAAGGTGTGGGGTCTAGAGAGCTAAGCTACAGAAGCAGGGCACAGAGTGGGGTTACCAGGGTCTGGGTGAAGGGGGAGATGGGAAAGGACTGTGGTGATGGTGAAAGCACAGCGTTGAACAGGGGTGCTAAGTCTGGGAGAGAGACTACTGTACACTATGGTGCACACAGTTAGTAACTACCTGCTGCTCTTGCTGGTTAAGATGGTGGGTTGTAAATGACCTCACCACAAGTGGAAAGTAACGCATGTTAGTTCAGGCCAGCTATCCCACAAGGCATATATATTTCAGAATATGTTGTATATGATAAATATGGAGTTTTCGGAAGTTTATTTAAAAAAAACCAGGCAAGAGAGATGGAGGTGTTGTGAAGCCTACAGTCTGGCTGTGTCACCAGCCTTGTGGATTGGCTGCTGGGCTTCTCAGAGATGCAAAATCTCAGGCCCTGCTGAGTCCTCATGCTGACAAGACCACTGTGTGGTTTGTATGTCCACTAAAGGACAAGGTATATTGTTCTAAGGAACTAGCTGCTTTGACAAGAAAAAACTGGGGCTGGAGTTTTAAAGTAAACAACAGCTCTGGCAGAACTCCGTGACAATGACCAGGCCCTTGGCCACCCACCTCTGTATGGATCCAGGGTTTGTGAAGTGACTGAACTAATCTAAGAGGGAGGGCAGGCTCCTGTGGTCCTTCACCCTGGGAGATGCTCCCTGACACATTATGGGGCTTTGTTACGGAACAGAGCTGGGGCAGGGGCCCCATAAGGACTTTACCATTTGCGTTATTCTTACTGGAAGATCATTGCCCTTGCTAATACCTGTTGGACTTTTGTGTCCCGGATTCTTTCTTCCTAGGTAATCAGATTAAGTCTTGGAGGAGAGTCTTGTAAAAATTAGCAACAAAGTCCCCCATCACCCCTGGGGATCTTCCACGGCGTGGGGTGGTGACTTCCTGGTCACTTTCCACAGCCAGGAGAAAGGATGCTGAGACCCGACCTGGGCACCGCCTCTGCCCGCTATAAAGAGGAGATAGTAGTAGCTGTCCCTGTCCTGGTCACTGCAGGACTCCATCCTGGAGGAGGGCTTCCAGGAAATTCCAGGTGGGACTCAGGACTTGCCACCATGCAACTCAGTCCTTCTCTCTCTCTCTCTCTCTGTCATCCTCCAATTTCCTCTCGGCCTCTAGCTCCCAAGCTGTGACACATTCCCTTCATTTTCTACAAAGCAGGTTATTTCCCTTTTGGACAAATTTCTAAATCTTTCTAATTAACTAATTGGGTTGGGTTGAAGCCTTGCACCATTTGTAACCTGTAATTACTAGAAAATTGCCATGGTAACCACACTACTAATTAGCAGCAATTTATTGCCATAGCAACCGGACCATAACAGAGATGTTACCCACAACTCCTTCTTGGCAAGTTGGCCACGCAGTTGGGGAACAGGTGAGTCCACAGTCAGGAAGCCAGCCTTTTGGGGCTCATCTCCAGAAGCTGTAGAATGGGGTCTGAGGCAGGGCAGCCAGGTGCTGAACCCCTCACTGATGCCACAAGGGGGGACTCTCGGAACCAGCAGAAACCTCCCATCAAAGCTGCCCTTCCATGCCTCCTCATTGCCAGTCAATGACAAAGGTTGCAGCAGGCCTTCTCCCAGGACTTACCTCTCCTCTTCCCCCTGCTTTGTGATACCCACCCTCCCCTCCTTTCCCTAGGTTTAGCATAAACCATGTCATACAGGGCTACCCAGAGGGCGGCGGTTAAGGAACATCCTGACGGAGTCGACTCCATCCTTGTCAGTGAGTCCCTCATTCTGTGAAGGCAGCACCCTCTCTCACAGACACACAGTTCCCTGGATGAGGCTGTAGTGGTGGAACACCAGCTCTCAGGACTGGTGATCCGCAAGCCCAAGGTTGAGCTGGGTGACCTTGGGCATATCACTTAACCTTTCTAGACTTCTGTTTTCTCATCTATGAAATAAACTGGTAGTAATAATAGCTCCTTCTCAGGGGTGTCATAAATATTAAGTGGGATGAATTTTGGAAGGTATCTTGGAAAATGTCAGGTGCCACATAGTCATTAGCTGGGACTATTTACCACCTGCTGAGTGAATAATATCACTTTATTTTTGCCCAGCACTTCAAGCTTCAAAGGGCCTTTGTTATGCTGTGGGCTTTGAGTGATTCTGTCTCTGCTTCCTCCCCAAGGACATGTGCCACTCTGCCTGTCAGAGAGGTTGGGGGTTCCAGGGGAAATGACCCCCTGAGGTCCTCATGTCTTCTTGTCACATTTCAGGCTTCTCTGTTTGCTCGTTGGGCCCAATATCTATGGAAAGCACTGGCTAATCACAATACCTGCACCTCCAAACCTCTGACCTCTGGCACTTGAACAGTGCAGGCTCCAGTGTAATTCCCAGTGGATGGATGCAGTGGTCCATCTCCCAGCTCTCAGGGACTGGATGGGGAGGGAAGGCAGAGACTATGGATGGATCATCACACACTCCGAACTGCTCCAACGATGGGCTGCTGACCCAGGGATGAAGCAGCAGACTGGGATCTGGTATCTGAGGAAGGACCTCTGAGTTCTTTCCTAGGCCATTGCCTCTCTGGCTCCAGGAACTTTGGAAGGAGACTTCTAGGTATCAGCCCCCTGTACTGCAAAATGTGATGAGAAGATCCTTAAGTTTTTACTTTTCAACAAAAGCATCTTTCAAACTGGACCAAAGAACAAACATGTTGGAGGCAGTTTCCTGCCCCATATCCTGCTGTGGTGGAGGTCAGGGACTCCTCACTGAAAGGGTGTGGACCCGTGACATTCTGCTACTGGAACCCAATGTCCATAGCCTGCCAAGAATATTCAAGATATTGTGAAAAGAGTTGGTCTAAGATGCTGGAAAATGTGTGAGTCAGACGAATGGAAGGCATAGCTGGAGAAGGGGCAACAGGTAGGATGGTATTGGGGTCCCGCTTTCTAAGTTTATTTCCTGAAGAATTCCCAATGGAGGTGCTGATGCCGTGCTGGTGCAGGGTGAGCCTGCGGATGCCAGGCAAGGCTGGACTGAGAGTGTGTGGGAGCCGGACCTGTCAGACAAGGACACTCATTCAGCTCAGGTCTCTCCCATCCTTGGTTCCTTGTGGGTTTCCACATGGGCCACCAGAGGCCGGGGGAAGAAGGGCCTTTCTTCCTTTGTCCACCCAGCATCAAGGGGACAAACAGAAGCTGTGTGAGGCCAGAGTGGATAAAGAACTGGGAGAAGAGCCTGGTGACCCTGCCCTGTGTGCTGGGTATGGGCTCGCACATCTCACATGAAGTGGCATGACACCCGGAGGTGTGTCTCATCACCACCACACTCTTAACTGAGAAATAACAAATTGCATACGTTTATCACATACAACATGTTTTGAAGTACGTATATGCTATGAAATTACTGAAATGAGCTTATTAACATATGCATCATCTCACATATTTATTAGCTTAATTCTGTGAACACTTAAAATCTATCTTTTGGTGTCATGCAGGAATACAACGTATTGTTATTAGCCATGGTTACCGTAGTGTACAGTAGAACTCTTGAACACATTTGTCCAATGTAATGAAAATGTTTATTTTGGTTACTATCTCTTCAATGTTCCCCAGTTCCCTCCTCTTTCCAGGCGAGGAAACAGAGGCTTAGCTGGCAGGTGCTAGGGTCCCAACTCAAATCCTCATGCTATCTCCTCAGCTTGCTTCTCTGATGCTTCTGCTCAGGTCCCCTTTCAATGGGGAGGGCACTGTACTGGCACTTTGCGGGTGTATCCCCTAGTGTCATTTCTTTTAAATCTCTTGAGACAGCCGAGAAAAATGCATTGAAAATTAAAGTTTTAGCCTATCACACATGTATTCCCTTCAAAACAAGGTTAGACCCCCCTGACAGCCACTGATTGCATCTGACACCCCTGGGAAATGGTCCTCCATTGAACTTTGGGAACTCCTTTGGGGACCCCTCTGGGTCTCCTGGACCTGGCTGAGGTGCCTGTCACTCTATCATTGCCTGGTCCTAGCTGCTAGATCTGACTGAGCTACTGCTGGGAGTCTGGTACCCACCTGGGACCCAGGGAGGCTCCTCAGCCCCCACCCGGAGGTACCAGTCATGCTGGGATTGGAATCTGCCAGAAGGGCTCAGCTGGGCTTTGGGCCTCTCTGTCTCCTCCAATAATGACTTCCTATAAATCAGATCTGCCCTCCGCTTTGTTCCACACTGCTCCCAGCCAACAGCAGATCTCTCTACCCAGCATCATAAATCCCCCTTCATTTTCTTTCCAAATTTCTGTTAAGGCTTCTTTAATCACCACCTTGCAGCCTAGGCAGATGCTCCTTCAAAGGGTGAGGCCTGAATGAAGGGCCCTGGGTAAAGGGTAGGGCCTAGGTGAGCCCGTGTGCACAGGAAAGGGTGATGGAAAGCTAGGCTCCATTTGCGGAGGGAATGAAGATGCCTATGGGGTGTTGAGATCTGAAGACACAGCCTTCCTGCCTCCATGACAGGTGGGCTGGCTCTCTCAGCTGAGTTTAGCTTGTGGCTCTCAGGAGATGCCCAGCAGAGGACCCTGGTGCCATTCTGTCACAGCCACAGGGCAGGTGTGGGTGTGTGTTGAGACCACAGGCATTCCCCGTGTCGTTTCATTCTTCCAAACGCAGTGAAGGTAGGATCTGTATTGGGAGGGGCCATTGTTTCCTATGGCTGTCTGGGCAGGCAGGCATGGTGCAGGCGGCAGTTTATAAATGACAGCCTGCTCCCTTCTAGCCTTGTTGCTAGTTGGCTGGGTCAAGGTGCCTAGAGACATTCCACAGGGCTTCTCTCTCCTGTGCCAAGCCCTCTGCAGGATGGAAGCCACTTCTTAGCGCTCCCACACACCTCAGGTCCCAGCACTTCCTGGCTCCAAGAGGTCTCTGGTAGTTGGTGAGGTTGGGGCTTGGAGTGTTCAGGGAGTCATCATAAGGGACAGCAGGCTCTCTAATGCCATTACTCAGTCCTGACAGCCCTGGCTCAGACGCCCTCCAGGGGCCCTCAGTCCCCTGAGAGCAGGCATCTCAGCCACTAGATGGCACTGTGACCCAGCAGAGTGGCAGCGGATGCCAGAATCAATAGTGTCTGGAGAGATCTGCCCTCCCCCTCCTCACAGCATAACAACCTGTGTGTGGGTTGTGTGCCATTGGCCACCACTGACTGCAGCCTGCTGTCCTGAGCACCCCAGGCCAGACAGCTGCTTCAGCCTGACAACCTGGGTACACAGTTCAGGGCTTGTCTGCCAATGCATACCCAGTGGGTGAGGGGCCTTCCCTTTACCAGCTTGGGGCTGGATACTCAAGTGGGAGGTCATTAGAAAAGCCAGCTGCTTGTGGTTGGAGATAGGGCCCCAAGTGCTGGTTTCCTAGAAATCTCCTAAGTGACCTTGGGTGAGTCCTTTCTGCCCTCCCTTTGGACCTAATGTGATCCCCTGGCAAATGGGAGGTCCTCCCAGACCACATGGCTGCCCAGGAAAATGGGGGCTGCGTGGCTTGGCTGCACAGGCCTCTGTACCCTGAAGCACATCTGGCCACTGCTTGCTTCTCTCCAGATTGCTTAGGCCTTGCTCATTCTTCCTGGCTTCTCAGACCCCTTCCACTGTTCTGGCGGTGAGCACTGGCTTCCTGCCCAGAGTCTCAGCCACTGGGCTGGGCTCAGCATAGTGACCCTTACATTTGGGGTTCATTCATAGGGCTCAAGGGAGCACTCAGGAACCATTTTCCAGCCAGATGTCCATGTGTCATTAACCGAGTGACAAGTGGGGGTTGCAGGATAGTGTTGGGGGGCTGAGGAAGGCGGGCAGACAGAACAGTAACTTGGTGGGCCAAATTGGTTCTTGCCAGCCAAATGGCTTCTGGAAGACTGCAGAACTGCTCTTATGTGTCCTCTGGGCATGCCAGCTGCCCTGGCCTCGTCCATGCCTCCCCATAAGCTGCTGCCCGCCCCCCTTGGGTTGCCCTGTCCTTCCAGCATGGCCGGCACAGTTGGCCAGGGCTCTCCTCACATCTCTGTTCCTCAGCTGTCTTTGCTTGGCCCCCCCTTCTCCCTCCTGGGTTCCGTGCCAGCCCAGCCAGCGTGAACAATGCCCCTTCATGCTCCAACCTCCTGAATTCTCCCATTCTGTGTGTAATGTACTCTCCCAGTCCTGCCTCCCTTCCATCTCATCATTCTCGAGTGTTTCATCCCCCAGCCCACACCCCTCCCTCTCTTGCAAGATCAAGGCACTTAATTGCCAAGCCAGCCCAGTACACAGAACTGGGAGCTTACTCAGAAAAATTGACTGTAGCAATCTAGGCTGAAGCGCCTCATGTTTATTCTTCTTCCCAGGGCAACATGGTTTATTACTGACACTCAGCCTTTCCGAGGCACGTTCATGACCAGGGCTCTCAGGCACTTTGATGGGGCTTGAGCCACACAAACCACTTTACTGTGTAATCATTTGTCCCCACAAACTTTGTCAGCTAGGTCAGCATTAATCTCTGTCTTTCACAGAGGTGGCAAGTCGGTTGGGCAAGGGAACCATCAACTCCCAGCAGGTCAGGACAACCTTTCCTGGGTGGAACCTGGAGATTTGCTACCAGGAAAGAAGGATGATGCCCACATGATTCCCCGTGCCACTTTCCATCTCCAAGCTTTGAGTGCAGGTTAGCTGCAGCTTAGGTGATGTCTGTAGCATAATTTGGAGCAGACGTATGGGGAAGGCTAGCTAACAGGAAAATTTCTACACTCAACTGCAGGGCGGGTGTGAATGAGACCAAGTTGTTATGCACAGCCCTGGCTTCCTGAGTTTTGGCACTAAAAACAGGAACTGGATGGCTCTGCCATCAACAGCCTATTGGCAGATTATCAGAGTTTAGTCGGCAGCCCTGCTGGAATTAGAAAAACAGCCTTCCCTAGAAAGAGCTCCAGTCAGAAGCTCTGACAATAGGGCCCCCATCCAGAAAGCTGCAGGGGGGAGTGCACCTTCCATAAAAAGTGCCGGAGAGGGTTTGGAATGAGAACCCAATTCTTTGAGCTCAGTTATCCGAGACGGGACCCAGCCGAAGCTTAGGGACTTAAGCGGCAAATTCCTGGCCGCTTATGTGTAAGTAAATAATTTCATCTGCTGTTGGGCAATAAAGAAAGCTTTAAATCTCGGTTCTTGTGATCTGTCAGTTTTCTCTAATGCAATCTGCTCACTCATCACTGGGGTTAGAGCAAGGGAGGGGGCAAGAGGTTCCTGGGACAGGATGGCATGGTGTTCTTTTCATTTCAGTTTCTGGCAAGCCTCTATGCCTGCTGTTTGGTGCCCCTAACCCCCCAAGCTCACACTTGCCAGCATCTCACCTCCCCTTGGAGGGGCAGCATACGTGATGGAGGGGATGATGCCTTCATCCCTGCTCAGGGACTATAAACCTTCCCCGTTCTCTTGGTTGCTGATGAATTAGACACAGCTCTGCAGGGCTCTGGACCCCAGTCCCTCCACCCCACCAACTCTATAAACTCCACATACCTGTGTACTTGCTGACCCCTGCCTCAGCAGCCACATCCCTGAGTGCCAGGATCCCTCGGGACAGGTCACTGGCCTCAGGGTCCATTTCAATAAGTGCGTCAGGCCCCACATCTCCATAGGCATAGTTGGCGATGTAGATAGAGTACCGTCCGGAGCCCTGGGGAGGAATGGAAGGGGGAGGGTATGAGAGGCCCCGTCTTAGTCCTCGCTCCCCGCCAGTTGTCCCCACCCCAGGGATCATAGCTTTGTCATTGGGCTGAAGTCTGTGTGGGCTACAACCCCAAGAGGTGCTCACGACAAGGGAGGTGAATGGTACCCACCTCCCGAGCCAGACGACAAAGCAGCCTTGCTTGTTCTACCCTGTTCCAGAAGAACACATCTCTTCCTCTCCCCCACAACCACCTTTTTATAGACAATTTTCTAATGTGCCTCCCTCCAGCTGAGCTCGCTCCAGCTGCCAGCCAGGGTAGCTGCTCAATAAATATTTGCTGATTGATTGATCTACCAGTTCCCATTATTCTCCGTCTCTCTCTCTCCCATTCAAGCCCACTCCAGCCGAGATGACAAGCAAATTCCAGAGCCTGCTCCCTCTCCTGCAGGAAAGGTACAGATCCGTGAGGTCTTCCATCCTCCTTCCGTTCCTGTCTCCCCACATTACCGGGAAAAGACAGTTCACTGTTTTGGCCTTTATAATACTACCCCCTTTCTTTTTCTTTGCATCTCAGAGAAGCCCCGGGCACTGGCTTCTTCAGTAGCCATTCTCTTCAGTAGTCCAAACCCTGCTGATAAAAGATTCCTTTCTGCCTGTTATTACAATGGTGTTATTTCTCCGGTGGATGCCTCCTTCTTCCCAAGAGATACACACAGTTTCTAAATCTGTTCCCAGCTTCCCTATTATCTTTTCATCACTTCCCTCCAGAAGTTATTCCTCAAGCTCTCACTATTTACAAAGTGTTCTTCGGTAGAGTCTGAACCCGCTGTCCCTGCCCTTAGGTGGCTTAGCGCCTAGTGTGGAAGACCAGCCAGAGAGAACAGCTGAGCCGGAGGTGACAAGCTGATGCTGTCATCCTTGCTGACCTTCTCTGCTCACTTCATTCTCTTGTCCTGAGGCATCGCGGTGTCATGACCAGGACCACACGATCGCTCACTTCATGCCTACTTTGGACCATTTTCTTTGGTGGGGAAGCTGATGCAGAGCCACTCAAGAGTGGGTGACTTGGTGAGTGAGGACAGGGAATGCATGGGCTTAGAGTCTCCGGGGGACACAGAGGTGTCGGAACCACATAAGCGCATGGCAGATGCAGGCACAGGGTTTTCTGGTCACACAGAAGAGAGGCTTGCAGCCTGGCGGCAGGAGCCTCACTATGGGAACTTCAGAAAAGGTTTTCTAAGAGGGGTCCCAGCCAGGGACGTGGAGGGAAAGAACCTTCCAGGCAGAGACGGGAAATGGTGGCTGCACCATGGACGCTGGCTGGGTGTTGCCAGAGACAAACACAAGACAGGAAGTGTTAGATGCAGTTGGAGACTGGGAGGCTGCTGCCTGAAGACTTGGCTGCCCCTTCCCTTTTGGCTATGAGTCTCAGCAGGTTATCTGGTAACCAGGCTCTTTGCAGGTTTCATTACTCAAAGTGGTTCCTGGACCAGGACCCCTGGCGCCATTTGGGAGCCAGTGTTAGAACAACAGAACCTCAGGGCCCACCCCAGACCTGCTTAACAAGAGTCTGTATTTCAGTAAGAGTCCACAGGACACCTAGGCAAAAGGAAAGTATGGGGTGCTTTGCCACCCACTGGTGTCTCGACTGGGGAAAACCTCAGAAGGTTCTCAGTCTTATCCAGCCCAGGAGCTGCATATGCGTATGTGAGTGGTTGCATGAAGCCAGAAAGAAAAAGGGCTAAACGGAGAAACGGAGAAGTGCGTGCACCATGGTGAACCATCTCTGACCCCACCAGCTGCTAGCAAGTCCATCAACAAATGGGCAATTAAGCCCACATGGGCTCAGATGCACTCTGCTACAAATTAGAGGATTTACAAAATTCTAGGATTTACCTAGATTCTTACTTCGGTTCACCTGGGTGATAAAACAGATAGACACAGGCGTGCTATAGTGTAGACAATTGTGGAAACTCACATGTGAGCTTGACCACAACAGTTCTAAGAGAGTGAGATGATACCAGGCATGGGAGGTGTTTCTGGATGCTGGTTCTACACCAGGGCACAGGAGGTGTTTCTGGGGCTCTGGGTCTACACCAGGGCACGGGAGGTGTTTCTGGGGCTCTGGGTCTACACCAGGGCACAGGAGGTGTTTCTGGGGCTCTGGGTCTACACCAGGGCACGGGAGGTGTTTCTGGGGCTCTGGGTCTACACCAGGGCACGGGAGGTGTTTCTGGGGCTCTGGGTCTACACCAGGGCACGGGAGGTGTTTCTGGGGCTCTGGGTCTACACCAGGGCACGGGAGGTGTTTCTGGGGCTCTGGGTCTACACCAGGGCACGGGAGGTGTTTCTGGGGCTCTGGGTCTATACCAGGGCACAGGAAGTATTTATGGATGCTGGTCCAGAGCTAACATCAGCCAACATCACCTGGAGGACTTTTTGCCACAGACTCTGGGTCCCGTTCTCAAAGATGCTGACTCAAGAGGTCTGGAACGGGCCTGGAGGATGTGCGCGTCTAACAGACTTCCAGGTGACGCAGAGGCTGTGGCTCAATGGTACAGTGGTCACCTAGCAGGAATGAGGCCCTGCGTTCAAAGCCCACTAGTACCAGGAAAAGTGAGAGGGAAAGAGATTCCCAGGCTATGTTGCTGCTGCTGACTAGTGACTCCTGATTCTAAAAAGTACCAGTCGGAAGCTATTAGCCCAGACCTGTTCTAGTCTTAGGCCCTGAATGGCTCTTCAGCCTTGGGCACATCCATCAGGGGCTGTAGGCTGCCTCTTGCGTGTGCTAAATGGGGATCAGATTCCTCCGACTTCCTGGCAGGGTGCTTGAGAAGATGAAATGAGACAACATATGTGAAAGGTCTTTGAAAAGATAAAAATGCTATATAAACATGAGGCATAATCATTATTGACCAGGGGATGCTTCTTGTAAGAGAGAACTTTGAGCTTGATCCAGGAAGCTGAGCGTGTGATGAGGCATCCGGAGATGCATGGCAGGAGGATGCTCCAGGTTTGGAGGAGAGCACGAGGAAGGGGTGTGTGGCTGGGTCAGGGACATACTCGCCGCAGCACACATCACAACCTCCTGTAGGTCCCCTGAGCTGAACCACGTCTCTGGGCCTTATCCTGGCATTTCTGACTGAGCCGGTCTGGAGGGATAGAGCAGGCAGGGCCTGTTCATGCTAGTGTATGCACAGAGTCCAGAGGAGGGAGTTGTGGGTCCTGTTTTATCGTCTCCACCATATTCTCCTGGGACAGGATCTCTTACTGACCCTGGTGCTAGGTTGGTGACTGGAAAGTCCCACAGACACTCCTGTCTCTAGCCCCACGGCATTGGGATTACAAGTGCTTGCAGAATCATGCCTGGCTTTTTACAAAGATTCTGGGGATTTGAACTCAGGTCCTTATGTTTTTGCAGCAAGCACCCTTGCCTGCTGAGTCGTCTCGGCAGCCTCTGATAATAGCGGGTATGCCAACAATAGTCTGGGGACCACACCTTCAGAACCACTGACCTGCAAGACCAAACATCCCCAGATGGGGGCTGTGGGGTCAAGCAAAGATGGCTTGAGTGGGGTTTGCGGAAAGCCCGTGGTTAGAAACTGTCTATTATCACTGTACCCAGAGGCAGGGTAGCCGGGGGATGAAGAGGTGTGTGCTGTTTTCAGGCAGGCAGAGTTCAATTCCCAGTTGTGCCCGCCATTTATTGTGTGACCAAGGTCAAGTTATTTAATTGCTCCAAGCCTTCATTTCCATATCTGTAAAAGGTGATAATGGTGGCTTGTGCCTCATGGGCTTATTGTAAAGATTCTAGAAGAGTCCTGTGCCAGGACTCCATGCATGGCTAGTTGTGCAAGCGTGTGCTGCTTTTGTCTTTTGTCCTTTGCCGTTGCTCGTGGGTTTCCTATGCCACACTGCACACTTGTCTTCTAGTTTCCACACTGACCTCGACCTCTCTCGGGTCATTCCTCACAGTTCTTAGGCCCCAGGAGTGGCCACGGTGGTGACTGGACTCAGAAAGGACCTTTTCACCTGGTGGTGACCCACTGAAAGGCTCCCCCCCCCCCCCAGTTCTCCAAGACCTGGGAGGATGTAGTGAGGCCAGGCGGGGAGCAGGCGGCTGCTGAACATCGCCCACTGTGCAGAGGAGGTGCTGGTCCCTTTCCCTTTGCCTCCCACACCGCGCTTCTGTCCTGTGGTTAAAGGCCAGTGTGTGAATGACCTTGCTGGGACACAGAGAGCAGCTCTGTGACTGACCTCCAGCCCCTCCCTCCGGCTCTGGGGGAACTTCTTACTTAGGCCAGTGTGGGAGGCTTAGTCCTGATCAGAGAGGCGGTGGGAAGCAGGGGGAGTGTGGACAAGATCCCCAACTGCGACCAGGCCTGACACCCATGGCCCTCCATGCTCTCAGGGCTGTCCAGACCCGCCTCACTGTCCCCTCCCACCAGGCAGGAGTCCAGGTGGCATGGATTCAGGTCAGGGCTAAATGTGGCTTCACAGCCCAGCTTGGCTTCTCTTCCCAGCACCAGCTTGTTAAGAAATAAATATTTATACCTGGCACCTGCCTTCTCCCGAGGCCTGGAGGCCCCTGCTGCGAATATTCACACTGAATCCCTCTGTGCCATCTCAATCCCAAGCTGGAGCCCACCCCTTCAGCCCCAGAACTGTGGCCAGAGATGCTCTGCAGAGCAGGGCAGCAGCTGGGACTCCGGGGCGGCTCTATCGCTGTAGAGCCAAGCAGGTGGGGGGGGGAGCAGGTGACAGGAGGGACAAATCACTTCCTCATGAGTCTCTATCCCTAGCTCTCCCCACTTCCAATCAGCCAAGCCTCCCCTTGCTTTGGGTTGGACACCTCTGGGTAAGATGTACTAGGAAGGTGTGGATGGAACCATTGATGAAGCAAGGTTCTAGAACATTCAACAGGTAGCCCCATCTTGACCACGTTTGCACTCCCCTGTAACACCTTCAATGTTCTATAGCTATGTACTGGAGGTCACGTAACTCGGTGCCTTCCTCACCAAGGCATTTAATGTTAGTTGGATGAATGATTGAGTACCCCGTGTGGTGCTGGACTTTGTGTCATATCCTACACATGCCGCTGATCTATTCTGGGTCCCCAGCTAAGCCACTGCTCCAAGCTGAGCTTCAGCCCTCCCCTAAGAATCTGATATTCATGATGGTGACACCCCTCATTGCTTCCAAATGGGTCACCAGGAGGGTTGCACAGGAAAAGGATATGAACAATATATTTCCACTCACCCCACAAGCCTTGCTTCTTAGTAATTTGCTTCTATTCTGTGAGGGAATTGGCAGCTACCAAGGTGGGACAGCCCTGGGCTCTGTCCCCAAGGTGGTTGTCACTACTTCACAGGGGATGTCTACCTGACGCGTCCTCTCCTGGCTCTCACATGAAGAGGTCCCTCTGCTTCTTCCCAGGACCCCATGTGCCCCTGCACTCACCGTTCTGTCCACACAGGCCACTGAGCGTCCGGCAAAGAGGCTGGCCACTCCACGGGCCACATTGACGTCATCACTTAGGACATCTTCCCACCGGTTATTACGGAACTTGAACAACTTGTCTGTGTAGGTGGCCACACCTGGAGAGAGGAAGAAAGGATGGTGGGTGACAGTGGGCAGGGGACCACTGTCTCTGTTCCCTGGCATTTGCCATGGCCAGGGTCTGGTGTGGGATGCAAGGGGGCCCTCCGCAGGCAAGACTCCTTTCTTCTTTAGATTGTGAACTTGGTTCTCTCTCAGGAGAGAGGCTCAGGCTGGGGGAGGACAGCGAGGAGCAGTGATTATAAACCCAAGGTTCAGAATCAGTGAGAAAAAGTTCCAGTCTCAGTTCGACCTAGATTCCAGACTCCGGGCAAGGTTTCTCAGCATCCGTAAGCCTCGGTTTTCTTGTCTGTAAATGGGGATGACAGAACCACATTCAAGCTTGCTATGAGGACTGAAGGAGGCTCTGTGCGTGACACACTGGGCAAAATGTCCCGTAAAGGCAGTGGTATTAGGTAGAAACGACGTCCCCATTTTAAGAAAAGCTGCCTTCCCAGACCCTGACTTCACAGGCTTGGTAGTCAGTGATGCTGGGAATGTGGACGTGAAAGCAAGTGTGTTAGAGCAAGTGTTTGAGTCACTGCAAGCATGAGAATGGGTGAGTGTGCAAGACAGGGGTGTGCAAGTGAGAATGAATGTGGGAGTGTCTGGTGGCGCTCTGCATCACCCCTACACCCTCCAAACCCTGCCCAGTCTCAGAAAGTCCTAGAAATGGTGGCTCCTCCCCTGGAGATGCCCCGACCACGCCTGCAGGGTATTTAAACAGCCTCTTAAGGAAAGGCCATGTGGTTTTTCAGGTTCCTCCTCCTTGTCTCCTTTGTGGGGGCTGGGAGACCATCCAGGAGCTTTTCACACATTAAATGTGGACTTTTAAGTCTTAATTCAACTTGGTTTGATTGACTGAGTCGGCGGAGAGGCTTAATATCAGGTACGGAAACCTTTCAGGATGAGCGGGTATGAGTGAAAGTGAGTGTTCGGGATGAGTTTGAGTCAGTGCGAGCATGAGAACACGTGCGGATGAGTGTGTGAGAATGCCCAGGGGTAATGGATGCGTGAGAACACGGGCAAGTGTGTGAGGGCATGTGATGGAGTGCAGATGCATGTGTGAATGCGTGCAGGTGGCAACACTGTGCACACAACCCACCAGGTGGCTCCGGCACACGAACACCCACGTGAGGAACAATGTGAGGAGCAGGGAGGCTGACTAGCACGCGAGCGGGCGTTTTCAGGTGGGGCACTCTGAGGAGTCACAGATACAGGTCTGCACAAAGCGGCTGTGTCTTTAGAGGGACACTGTGGTATGTGTGTGTCTGTGTGCGCATGCACAAGCGTGCGTGCATGTGTGTGTGTGTGTGCATGCGCAAGCATGCGTGTGTGTGTGTGTGTGCATGTGCAAGCATGCGTGCGTGTGTGTGTGTGTGGTCTGAGGTTCTGCAAAGTTCCTTATCCTTTTCCAGCCTCACTTTCCTCATCTGAGAATGACAGGTAGTAACTGTCCTCACTCACAGTGTCACTGTGGCACTTGTGTGAGAAGACACACATGTGGTCTGGTCACAGGTCAGACAGGATGAGAGCACACAGTGCCAGCTTACACCCTGCAGGGACATAGCCCCTTATTGAAATCCCTGGGGAGCCCAATGTGTTTAGAAACCTAGATTCTTCCTTCATCTTCTAGGAAGGAAACATGGTACGAACACTGTTGATTACATAACACCCCCAGCAGGGACTGGGGGCGGCACCCCATAATTAAACACATTAATATTTCTGCCGTGAAACATGAATATTCACATTAAGTGGGATAAATAAAGCTTATAAATAGCTCACATCAGCTCAGGACAGGTTTTGTTGTCTAGTGAATTTTCCAAAAACTTAAAAAAGTGCTGGCGGCTTTCAGAGTGTTCCCGATTTCAGATCTGTGGAAAATGACTTAGGTTGTAGCTGCCATCATTGTATGAGGCAGTAGCAAGCTTGCCGTTGCTTCTAGATGCCCAGGGGCCTCTGAAGATGGCCCCTGCAGGCCTCCAGCCTTCCCTGGCAGAGAGCAACCTTTGTCCATCCTATTCCCATTGGGGCCCACTTAACTCTCTTACCCACTTCCGGAAACGACAGCGAATACAGCCCACCAAAACTGGGGCAGGACAACCCTGGTTTCTGTGAGTAGCCAGGAGCAAGAATTCCACAATCCTCCAAGTGTGGGAAAGATTGCATACCTGCCCAACCTTTGGAGCCTCTCCATAGATATCAACTTATTAAAACTTTAAAAAGATTGCAACAAATCGTCTGCTTAATTATATTGAGCCCAGATGTGCTTGGCCATGGAACCCTTCTTTGGAGACTGCCTATTCAGTAAACTTGCTTTAACTTAGCAGGTTGCCATCTAGGGTGCTGAAGTCTAAGCAGGCTTTGGGCTTAGTGGTCAAGGAGTTTGTGTGTCTTGTCTTGCTGGTCCGTCCCTCTTACTGGTCTCATGGCTTCTGGGCTCACCAGAGACACCCAGAAGAATAAACTAATTAAGGTAAAATGTGCAACAGCGATGTGGAGCCTTGTAGATCATAAATGGGAACGGCAAAATCAATGGCAACCCCTCTGCAGGCAGAGGCCTGGAGGCCTGGGCGACAGGAGGGCTGGGAGCCCGTGATTTAGAGAGAGCAAACGCTCTGGCAGCTGCAACCTGGGTAATTAGGTGTGTCAGGAAGACAGATAAACAGCAAGCTGTGTGGGTCGATGGTATAGGCAATAAACACCCAGCACTGGCCCCTGGCCCGAGTCAGTGCTGAAGTGGCCTTGCCTCCTGGCTCCTTGTAGCTGCACTTTGCCTCAGGACCTCGAAGTGGGCCAGCGCTCACGACAGGAGGGGCTGTCAGAAGCATGGGAAGACAAAAGATGCTCTCCCGAGCCCCAGGAAAACTAGAAGGGTGTGGCCCAGGAAAAGGTTGTCCAGGGGCAGGGAGGGGTCTCTGGAGGGTGGGTGTCATAGAGGTGGGTCTCGGAACTCTTAGGCACAAAGGTTACCACCAAACAGCTGCTGGCTGTTGCACAGCCAGCAGCATTCCTATGTGGAACGATCCTGGTGGAGGCCAGCGCTTGTCCTTCTCTTAGCTATGAAATGGGATAATGGGAATGGCTACCTCCCCATCAGGCTGTTAGGAGCATACGTTAGCTAATGTCTGCAAAGTGCTTCCAATAATACCAGACACAGGGTAATAAGTCCATAAACAATAAGATCATCTCTGTCTACTGCTTCCCCTTCCTCCAGGGAGTTATAGGGCATGACCAGGCCAGTCCTCAACAAACCACATCCCAGGAGGCAACTGTGACATTAAGTTCCAAACGCCTCACAAGACTTAGTCAATGGAGAGCCAGCAGAGCAGTGATGGCCTCAGGGGAGACAGAACTAGTTCAGACAAAGGAAGTGTTTAAAAAGAATGAACTCTGGCTCAAGGGGCCCCTGGTAGAATCCCTGACCTCCTCTTCCTCCCTCTACCCCAGAGTGAAGAGGAAACTCCTCAGGGCTCCTCTGCTAGCACCCTTACCTCCTCCAGATCTCCCCAAGAAGATTCAAGCTACACAGAATAATGGGGGCCCGGGTGTCACCTCCTCTGCCTGAAGCTGCACAGCTGCTGTCAGAGGGCAATGCCCAGCTCCAAACTGGCACGGGTCTCTCACAAGGCTACTGGGAGAAGCTCTGAGTCCTTGGCTAAGGTCACAGTGGTGAACTCTGGGACCCAGCGTTGCGGTGTGCTTGTGGGAGGGGGGCATGTGTAGGTCAGAGGACCTTTTAGGTGTCATCCCTCAGGAGCTGACCACCGTGCTTTTGGTTTCCTCCCGAGACAGGGTCTCTTTCTGGCCTAGGGCATGCCTAGTGGCTAGTCTATCTGACCAGTGAGCCCTGGGGATCTGCTTGTCTCTGCTGTCCCGGTGTTGGGATTAGAAGTGTGCTGAGGTGCCTGACTTATTTATGTGGGTTCTGGGGCCTGAACTCAAACACTCTTACTGATCCATCTCCCCAGTCCCCAATTTTTGTTTTGGAAAACATGGTCTCCTATAGCCCAGGCTACCCTCAAAATTCACTATGTAGCTAAGGATGACTCTGAACTTCTGGTCTTGCTGCTGCCCTCGCAGTGCTGAGACCACAGACGTGTGCACAACACCTGGCTTTTTCCTTACTCTACGCGCCGCTCTGGCAGCCTCTCTCCACTCACGCGGCTTGCTCATCGGCCACATGGGACCGGGCACAATACAGGCTGGCCAGGCAGTGTACAGGTTCCCAACTCATCTTTGAAATGGGGGCAAAGCTGGGACAGCTAAGAGCCAGGACTCTGGATCCAAGGCAAAGTTGCCTGGAGAATCTAGAGAATCCATTTCGGGGCCTGAGAAAAGGGCGGAGACTCAGAAATCAACGAGATGACATACGTTAAATAAAACACACCCCGGGCTTTATGGGGCACAGGAAGCTCCCGGAGATTGCAATCGGTCCCGGGCTAGCAGGTGCCCGGTAAAGCTTGAGAGAACCTGCATGTTTTCTGAGTTTCCAACTGATCCCAAAGCTGCCAGCCCAGCATCATACCATGGGGAGCGAGGTGCAGGGAGGGCCCCTGGGTGCAGCTGGAGCCAGCCTGGCTGAAGGAGCTGCTGGGCAAGGGCGCATCTCTGGAGAGCAGATGGTCCATCTGCTGTGTAGGCAGAGGAGGCTGGAAGTGCAGCCTGCCCAGATCCTCTTCCTTCTCCCTAGTGTGGCAGCTGACACCTTGTGTCCTCTCTGGGAGGTTAGTGTCCCTGCAAAAGGCCCCTCTAGGTGCGGCACAGCCCACAAGCTGCAACGGAAGAGTCAGAAATCTGAGTCTGTAAAAGTGAAAGTTTTCTGCCTTACGAAACCCATATGAACAAAGACCAAAGAGAGGTGACAAACCCGGGAAGTCAACTGTAATGCATGTCTCAGACAAAGGGCTAATTTTCCTAATTTATAAAGAGGTGCTCCAAATCAATAAGAAAAAGACCAATAGTCAATAGGAAAAAAATGGGCAAAGGCTAGGAGAGGACGAGAGAGTCAAATATATAAAAATATTCTCAGCCTCACTCATTTAAGAAAAATGAAAATTAAAACTACACCTGGAAATCAATTCTTCCCTATCAGATTGGCAAATACTGAAAACAAAATTGATGAAACACTGTGTTGGTAAGCCTTGGCAAGCCTTTGCTCATTGCAGGAGTAGTGTGGTAGGCGCTGTACCCAAGGAAGGCAATCTGGCACTCTGAGCTACATGTGTACATTCTTGACACAGCCACTCTGTTTCTGTAAGTTTATCTTACCAGTATCCGTGCAATCATGGGAAATGGAGGATTGTACAAACGCTTATATTTTTGGTTGTGAGCCTAGGCTTTAACGGCGGAGCCATCTCTCCAGCCCGGATTGTACAAACTCATTCATTTGGTGACATTCTTTGTAAGGAGAAAGGAAGTGCCAGCTATCTCAGTGCTCCCCCATCGAGGAGTGATGCCGCTAACGACAAATCTATACACGGGAGTACTATTCAGCCATAAGACAATGTGAGGTCCTTCTGTTGCTGTGAGGTGACATCCAAAATGTATTGAGAATGCAAACAGCAGAACTGTGATCAGGGCCTACTAGAGGGGGAGGTCTATGAGCTGGGGTTTAAAGGAGATTTTAAACATAGGTTTAAAGCATAAGGGTTAAAATGGAGGCCTTCAGAAGAAAAACAAGACACACCCCAAAACATGGCTCTGAACTTTTCAAAGAGGGTCACAGAAAGTGAGGACCGGTGTGGGACCCTCCAGGGAGCTTCTCCAGGAACACAGACTGCAATAGTGCCCTGCACGCAAAAGGCCAGTGCTCATCACTGAGTGGGGGGAAAGAAAATAAGTGCTGGACTTATTACCACCTGCCAGCATGCTACCCCTCAGGGCCAGGGGGTGAAGCCGCCAAGGTGGCTTGGGGCGGGGGGGGGGCCTCTATGGGGAGGAATCTGCCCAAGAGCGGCAGGAGGTCCCGGGCTCCGTGGAGGGAGGTCCCAGGATGCCTCTTGTCCCCTCCTTGTCCTGTGGATGCTTCCCGCACCCTGGCTGGCCCTTTTCCAGTTGAGTTTAGCACACGTGGGTTTCCAGGCCATGGCCTTCTTGGGGGTGTAGCTAGTCCTCCTCTTCTCTTGTTCCCTCTGCAATTCTCAAGCCTAGAGCCAAGCCCAGTTGGGACCCCCGCCTGCCACAGTATCTATCACCCTGTGCTGCTGGGTTGTTTGGCAAATGCAGTGCAAACCAAGTTCTTTTCATCCTTTATGCCAGCTGTCCACTGAAGAGCCTGTATTTGATGCTAAGTGACAGGCGCCTCTTTGGGTTCTGGAGAACGACAATGAGTAAGACAAAGAGGGAGAGCTGGACAGAGCCAGCACACGACCCACTTCCAGACCAGGGTGAGAGGCAGGAAGACAAACAAGCCAGCTAGAGAATAGGGCATAATCTGAGATAAGATGCTGAGAGAGACCTTATGCGAAGAGGGAGCCCTGGGAAAATCAGCAGAAAAAGTGTTCCAGGTGGGAGGCATAGCAAGTCCGAACTCCAGGCAAAGCTGTGGTAAGTGGGAGGAAGGGGGAAAGGCTAGCCCAGCAATTTGGCTGCACCGGGAAGGGTGACAGGTGACCGGAAGGACCTTGAATGCGGTTTGTTGAGCCTCTGGGGGCAGGAGAGTTTGTAAGGTCCGTATGGTTCCTGTCCTACAGTTGAGTGAAGACAGAGGGGTCAAGATCTTGCCTAAGGAAAGTTTTCATGGACTGACTCCCAGAGGGCATTGCAGGGTCGCAGACGTTTCCAGGGACGGCAGTGCTAACATCCTAAAAGCTGGCTGAGGGGGAGACACTGTCAACACCCCAGAGGCCATGTGACTTCACTGGCTGCCTAAAGGTCCTAGAGAAGGTCTCAGAACCGCCGCAGGGGGCAGGGTGGCAATGGCTGCGTGCTGTCGGGGCTGGACACAAGGAAGTGCTGACATGGCACGTCCCTGCTCCGTGCCCAGCCCCTGCCGAATCAATGGATCGCTCAACTACAAAATTAACTCAAACCCACAGAAAGTCATCGGGAGGTGCACACTCGGGGCTGAGGGCGCTGGGCACTGCTGTCCTTGGCTCTGCCCCTCGAGGTGGCCCTGGGGCCTCTTTCCTGGAGCCAGGTCTTCTGGGCTTCAGTGTGGTCTGCCGCCCCCTGACATCTCTTGTAGCTTCCCTCTTCTTAGGTGGTGGCTCGCTCATCTTTTCTTCCCCAGACTTATTTATTCAGTTTCAATTAAGCTCCTGGGATAGTGAAGACCTGGCTGGGGCCGCCGGGAGTCACACGTTAATCAGCAAAGGGGCTTTCTCCCATGGGCCTTAGAGATTAGGGACTGGGAGAGGGCGCCACAGCTGAGAGAAGCTGTGGGCTGTACTGGAAAAGCATAGGCCTCCGGAGGGAGGACTCCTGTGTTCCACACACTGAGGCATCCTCAGTGCCTACAACAGTGCCGGCACGTAGTAGGTGGTCACTAGCAATTTGTCTGGGAAATGAGTACATCAATGGGGACGCTCGCTGTTTGGCTGAACACAGAATTGGCGTGACTCCCAGGGAGTGTCCATCGTCTTGGGCTGCAGTGCAGACGAGAGTTCAGTGTCACCGTCTGGTGATGGGGTCCTATCCTCCTCCCAGCCTGTTTGATTGTGGCAGCTCAGTGGGAGGCTACCACACCCCTCCCCAGGAAACTACAGAGCCTCTGCTCTGGGATTCACAGTGAGCACTGGAGGGCTCTGCCTCAGAGATGGCCCTAGGGTCTTCTCCAGGTGCTTTGGCTCTGGGGACACTGTCCCCTTCTCTGGCGTCCTGCCGGCGGGGTCCAACCAAGGACAGTCATCCCTGTTCTTGCTTCCCAGCGTTCCAGGGGACCTGTCCCTCCTGCGGGCATCCTAGACTCTGCTCTTTTCCTGACCTTGCCCCACATTAAAGAGTTGATCAGCCCATCAATTAATCGCGTCCTAATCCAATCTCGGCTTGGTGGAGAGAGGGCAGTAAATCCAGCTGGGTAATCATGCTCTGATATTTGTGTTGGGATAATTACCATCTCTCAGGCCTCACTCGGTGGCAAGATGAGATGAAAACCCATAAAACACCACTCGGGGCTGGGGCTCATTGTTTCTTGGCGGCACAAGACTGGCTACCAGCCAGCCCGCCCGCCCACCCCAGCCCCTGGCACAGGGCCCCAACCTCTTTACCTCTCATTCATACAACTGGCTGGATTCAAACTCCAGAGGCAGCCTGGGCTGAATGCTGGAGTGAGACAGGCAGCTGGGGAAAGCCTGTGTGTGTTGGTGTGGGGTGTTTTGGACAGGGACCCGAAGCCAGGCACTTTGTAGACTCCCAGACCTTGGGGAGCTCAGGACCCCTTGTTTGTGAAAATCTGAACCACAAATTAGAGCAAGAGTCTGCTGCTATCTGGAAGGGCCCTGTGCATACCCAACCTCGCCTCCAGGGGGTGCTGTGGTAGTGGCATGGGCTTACTAGTGAGTATGGTTTAGGTCTGAGAAAATGTGGGTCAGGGGTAGGGGTGATCTGCAGCCCCAAGAATACAGCCTCTAACTTCTGAGATGCTGCGTGTCCACTACAGCCAGGCTCCCTGGGGACAGAGGGTTGAGAAGACCTGTAGCATGTCTTGATGCCAAGGATAGGTTGGGGTGGGACCCTGGGTTTGAACCCAGGGACATGAAGGCTACCAGGTTTGGATGAGTGAACCAACTCCTTAGCACCCAGTTTCTTCAATGTAAAACTACTAATTCCTTTCCAAGTGGAGTGCTGTGAGCTGCCTGAGCTAAAGCTCTGAGGGTTGGGGGGTCAGGCTTGGTACACAGAGGTGTGCTTTATATTAGCCACCACTAGGCTGACAGGCATCGGTTTCTCTGTAGTCTCTGGGTCATCTGCACCCGGTAGCCCAGGAGCAGTCAGGAGCAGTCAGGAGCAGTCAGGAGCATCCCCAGATCGATGAACCAGAATGCACTGACGTAGACCCTCAGGTAACATGTACGCGCGTGGCAGTGTGGAAAGAGCTGCAGGAGGCTCTGAGAACTCAAGGTCAGCCTCCTCAGAGCCGCCTCCCCATCACTGCCCTGACACCCAGAGGCTCTGTCTGGCACATAGGAATCTGTGGGAGAAATCCTTGCACTAGTCTAAAGGCTGAGGAGGCAAATTCTAGGACTGCAAGGCATTTGAGAAAGGCCTAGGGCGTCATGGGAATGACCCAGGGACATCTGTTGACTTCAGAAGTGGCCTAGGGGAGTGGGCATGAGCTGGAGGACCACATAAAAGTGGAGGGATGGTAGAAGGGGAGGAGGGATGAAGAGGAGGAGGGGAGAGGGATGGAGGGAGGTGTCTCAGGCTGCAGGAGAAAGGGATGTCCAGTCTGAGGGAGAAGACTGTCTTTTTCATGCCCCTCTGTCCCTGTCCAGGGTCCCAAGGATGAAAACCCAAGCTGGATCACAGGAGATGAAGGGTCACCCTGGGGTTTCTGCCCAGCACGGGGAGATCCTGAGAAAGGGCTGTCAGAGGAGGGAAGAGGACTGACAACCTGACCCTCACCTGAGAAGGCGTTATTGGTGTTGAGAAAGTAGATCTCCTCACGGCCATCCCCATCGATGTCACAGGCTGTGACCCCAATGGCGTTCCCCTGCCGGTCCCTCAGCGCGTAGTAGGGTGAGCTGCGCTCATCCACTGCAATGTTCACTAGCTGCTTCTGGGCTCGATTGTACTTCAAAACCAGGTTGGGGCCATTGTACCTGGAGAAGGAACAGGGAGAGGGTTTGAGGGTGAGCAGTGGTCCACTCAGCTAACTGGAGCAGGGCAATGGGCTCAAAGCCCACTGTACCTCAGAGAGAAACCGAGGCTAGAGAAAAATGGCCTTGTAGAACACAACTCAAGGAGCAGGTTGGTTGAGGGGATAACCCCTGAACTAAGGGCCTGACCGAAGAAAAGATCTCCCTGGCATTTACTTTGTCCATTTCAATGTAAAAGGCGACTTCCCACCGATGGCCTCAGGAACTTAAACAACGCCATCTAAGAAAAAAAAACCAGGTGAGACTGGCATGGGCGGCCATGGTGCTTGTCACTTCACAGAGGAGAAATAGATGAGGACTGCCGGAAAAGTTAGAGCCCTGAGAGCCTGGGTGCACTTCCTGAGGGCAAGTGGTATCAGGTTTGCCTGACCAGGGAGGGCGCTTGAGCACAGGCATCCTCCTGCTCTCCCAGGAGGCCCAGTCCCCGCAGAAGCCTGTGTCACTGAGACCCTGTCCCCGCAGAAGCCTGTGTCACTGAGACCCTGTCCCCGCAGAAGCCTGTGTCACTGAGACCCTGTCCCCGCAGAAGCCTGTGTCACGGAGACCCTGTCCCCGCAGAAGCCTGTGTCACTGAGTCGAGACAACTGTCTGCTAGTAGGAAACACCCGCTCTACAGCACCTGGGATGAGAGACTACCAGTGCGCCTGGGGATCGATTACCAGGCAAACCTGCCCCATCTCCTTTCTAGGGAATTGGGACAAAAGTCGAAACTACCTGTCTCCTCTGAACCCAGGTGGCCTCCTTGCCACACCAAAGCCCCAGACCTGTGTCTGTTTTAGGGACTTTGTCCTTGCTGTACCCTCCTGTGGGAAGCTGGTCTAGCAGCCACCCGATGGCTCCCTCCCCCACTGCCATTGGGACCTGCTTTTATCTGTGCTTCAGCCCTCTTTCTGTTTCTCGGCTGTCCCCATCTAGTCCCATGGCTCTGCCACACTGTCTTCTTGTTCCTCTTTCCCTGCTCTCTCTGCTTCCCCTGGAATGCTGGCTCCACCAGCATAGAGCCTTTCCTCCACGTTGCGCTCAAGGACCTCGAACAGCAGCTGGCACACAGTAGGTGCTCAGTAAATATTTATTGAGTGAAGTCTCTGAGCTCACGCTCAAGTCCTGTGGGCTCAAGTGGCCCATAGTCAGTGTCTTCCCACCAACTTTCCAACTGGAGAAATTGAGGGTACCCAAGATGTTCCCAGGCAGCAGGCCTCCTGCCCCCAGCAGAGTTCCCTGTCAGGATCTCCAGAGAAACCCACATACCGCGTTCACCGGGGCCTGCAGGCTGACCCGTGTTTGCAGCTGAGTGCCCTCACCATGAGCAAGTGCTGTGCTGGCTTAGATGACCCAGGGAGGACAGACAGATCACCTAGGGAGAAATCTCTTAGTACTGAAACAGATCCAACCTGGCCTTCTCCTTTGTCACCAGAAGCCAGCGAAGTCTAGGGATGCTGGTGGCTGGCCAAGAGCCTTCTGGACCCACAGAGTGAAAGGGGAGACGGAGCTCATGGGGGCTGAGTCAGCATCCGGTGATGGGAGGGTGCGCCTTGGACACCTTGATGAAGTGTGTCTGAGAGCTGAGCATCAAGGGCGCAGTGCTACCTTTAAAGGCATGGCAGGGTAGCAGAGACAGAAAGAATACTTGGGTTCCAGCATCGTCAGCAGCTGGCTGCAACCCCCAGCGATGTGACTTTGAGTGTTAAATTCTAGTCCTGAAAGTCCCAGGCCCTCCGCATGCTCTTCTGTCACACCGTGCCTGCCTTAGCAGACCATGGTGCTCATCGGGTGTCGGCCTCGCTAAGAGCACTGTCGTTCATTGTCTTGCTCGAGCCCCCACAACCCCGATTGAAAAAGGTGGGGCACCTTTCTGAAAAAGAAACTAAGGATCAGAGAGGCCAAGTGGGGTCCAAGGCCACACAGTCTGTAAGTAGCCGCTGGGCTTCTCTCTTCGGGGCAGGAATTCTATGCCCTTTCCCTGCTGCCTATGATGCCACCGCTCGTCCTGTGAGTGTTTATTTCTCTGGTCGCTTCCCCCAAAGTGGTGGCTCTGAGGAATGTACATGAACTCTGCATAAGTGGTGGAGGTGACAAGAACCATGCATTGCAACAGGACTTTACATAGTTTGCAAAGTGATTTCTGCTCTGTGATCTCTGCTTCATAGAGGTCCTAGCTCTGCTGTAGTTAGGGTGGTGGCTTGGTCTCTAGACTCCGCTGTTCTCTTCTGTTGGATGCAAGTGGACCAAATGAAGAAATCCTGAGTGTGACCCTGGGGGCGTGTGTGTAGACCTGCCCTCTCTCATTAAACCAGAGCACTTCTATGTATAAGGTTTCTATCTTACACTTCGCCTTGCCGAATACGGTGAGTAAGTGATCCCCAAGCTGGATCCCCAGGGGTCTGACTAAGCTTACAAGATGGGCAAAACCTGTGTCCTTCTCCCAGTATGTGTTAGGGGAGTCTGCACATAATGTCCAGCACTGATACCCTCTTTACCCGATGCCTGTTGGGTATCCCAGATGTTTGCCATGCCCTGGAACCACTCAGCAGGAGGGGAGGGAATGTGGCCTCCCACATTGTCCTGCATCTCGGTGGCTGGTGTGGGCACAAGCTCCCTGACCCTATGAAGTGGCCCTGGCACATCTCTTTTGGGAGGTCATGGTGTGCTAGTCTCAGGGTGCTGCCTGTGGGGATGTGGGGAGAAGTCGATGGGCTGGGTCAGTCTTGATTGGTCACACAGTCGGCACACAAGGACCTCCCCAACCTGCATGGGCATGGGCAGAGGTCTGGGAGTCTGGTCACACCTCCCCAGGGATTACAGACATGAAAGACGTGAAGTCTGTTCTGAGGTGAGGCTCTGAACACTGTCAGGGCAAGGCTGGGTTGGGGCAGTGCTCCCAGTGGCCGCCTTTCTCACCATCAGGCTACCCTGGGCTGGCCCTACACCACCGACAGCTGTTGTTCCCAGCCCCCCACCACTGAGAAATCACCCACCGTTCAGCTTGCTTCCTCACTTGCCCCTGAAGATGCTCTGCCCTTTCCAGCTGCGCCCGAGTCTTTGTTCAGCTGTGGCCACTTGTTCCGTGGGGAATGTTCTCCCCATCCCTCCCGGCCCCTTCCTGTGAGGAGTCTGCCCCACCTGCCAGACTAGATGTGACCTTCTCTCTTCCAGATACCCTGCAGTGTCTCGCCTTGGCTGGCTCTTGAGAGGGCAGAGGTGTCTGTTGCCCGCCCCTCCCCTCATTAAGTGTGTACTGCTGGAGTCCAGACGGCCTAGAGCAAGCTGCAGCAGAGGGTGCTCCCAAACACAGCACAGGGATAAGGGTTAGGGGAGAGCAGGTGGAGGGGTGGGGTCGGGATGGAAGGAGAGCAGGTAGAGGTGAGGAGTGAGAGATGAAGAGTGAAGGAATGAGAGATGGGGGCGTGAGGGTGAACGTGACGGTGCGTGTGGGTATAAGGGTGGTGAGTGGGGTAAGGAGTGGAGATGAAGGGTCAGGATGGGACAGGGTGGGGTAAGAGGAGGGAAGAGTGTGGAGAGAGGATATGTTTAAGTGAGAGTGTGTTTGTGGGTTAGGGTGTGAAGGTGTGCGTATATGGGGGTGCGGGTATGAGAGTATGTGCAGAGATGAGGGGGTGAGAGGAACGAACATATCGGGCTTTCCGGGGCAGACTTCAGAGCACAGTCTTCATTTGCAAATTCTGTGCCAAGCACTTTTAAGTCCCACGTCATCTTCATGATAACCCAGGCTGATGGTCCTATTAGCAACCCCATTTTATTGATGTGAACGCTAGAGCACAGCAGCGATGTGACTCAGCCACAGTCCTGTGGTGTCAGTCTCCACCCTGAGGAGCCTGGGCAAAACGTGGAGGTCCCGTGCTTCCTTTCTCTGACACTTGATGCAGAGAACCGGGTATCTGTAGAAGTCCAAGGGGTTTTGAAGCACAGTTAAATGGGGCCAGGAAAGGCAGCAATGGTGTCTAACATCAGCGGGTGTGCCAGCCATGCTTGGACCAACAGAGCCCTGGGGGTGCACCCTGACCTTGAGCTTGTCACTCAGTTCCTCTGAGTTTTCAGCCCCCTCATCTGTAGCTCAGTGCTGCTCACACCTCAAAGGACAGCCTTGAGGAGTGTCAGAGTGTGTGTGACAACACTTGGTAAACTGTGAACTGTTACACAATTGTAAGCTCACATCACTTAAAAAAATCACAACAAACACGAGGCGGGCCTTTCACTTCCGAGTGATCAAGTAGCTGGTTTCCAAACACGCTACTATTTCTCATTCCCAGACATCCCTCCTTTGGCTGTTCTGCCTCTGTAGGTAGATTTCTTTATGGATTCCCCCGTATAGTCACATTTCTCAAAAGAGCTGTCTTTAGAAGTGGTCTCTACTTTCCCATCATGTACTTCATCTTCCCATCCAACCTTGGTCCATAAAGCTGCTCTAGTCACGGGTAGCTCCCATGTGGCCAGAGGGAGGGAGGCCCTGTCTGTTCTCACCACCTGTGGCCTCTTGATGAGGGTTGTACTGTGGTCACCACCTCCTCACCCTGCAATTGCCCTCCACTCCCCAAAGGTCAGCCCCTCAATGTCTTATCTTCTCTCTCCAGCTTCCTCTCCTTCCCCCCACCGCTGGATACCTCTCCCTATTCCTACCCTCTGATTGCTGGAGTCTCCAGGCCTGGCCTTCTGTTCTCGTCTCCTCTTTCTCCTTTTTCTAGCTGATCATATCAATTCCCATGACTGACAACCCCTGAATTCACATCTCCAGTTCAGGCTCAGACTCATCTATTCGACTGCCTACCCGACACGCGCCCAAGATGGAACATGCCCAAAATGGAACTATTGATTGTTCCTTGTCTCCCTCCCCCAAATGGGCACTCAGGCACTAAAACCAGAGACCTGGCACTCGCCTCAGAACTCCCCCTTCGTCGTGCCATCTCAGCCATCAGCCTGTCTCGTTTCTCAGCGTCATTCTTTCTCAGCTTTATTCTTTCCTCCCAACAGGCCACCATCATCCCTGGGGTGTCTGTTTCCTCACTTTCCCCTGATCTGACCTCCTCCTACCTTGTCGGAAGCATCTTTTAAATATGTCAGATCGTGCTGGCTACCTACCTGAAACTTGGGTAGTTGCTATGGTTTGGGTTTGAAATGTCCCTCACAGGCTCATGTGATCACACACTTGGTCCCCAGCAGGTGGCGCTGTTTTGGGCGGCTGTGGTACTTTTGGAACTGCAGGCATTGCTTTTGGAGGTGGGAGTGGGCCTTTTAGGATTAATCCAGGATCTCCTTCTGGTCTTGTTTTCTGCTTCCTGTTCCACTAAAATGTGTGCACGCCTTAGCTATTCTCTTCTTCACCATAAAGTTACTCCACTGTGCTGTCTGTGCCATGACGGGCTTTATTTTATAATACCATTGGCCAAACGAAAGTTTCTTCCCTTAAATTGCTTCTGTCAGGTATTTTGTCAGTGACGAGGAAAGCAACTAAGGCAGCTTTCGCTGTGCCCGGGGCCTGGCCCTCTGATGCGTGCTTTGCTGCTGACTCTCTCCACCTAGTACACTCTCATTTTACCTCCTCCTGCTGGTAGCCAGCTCCTCTCCTCTCCTAGGTCTCATCTTAAAAGGCAACTCCTCAGAGAGATCTCCCCTTCTCTGCCTCCCAATCCTGCATCTTTCTTCCTGTAGTCACCTGCTAGTCTTCCTGTAGTCACTTCCTGTAGTCACCTGCTCTTATCTGTTGCCTGTTTCTCCCAATGCACCACGAGAGTCAAGAGGACAGGACGTGCCTATTGCTTCATTTCTATCACCCAGTGTACACCAAGTGTTCAACACGGATTTTCAGAGTGGACGGAGAGAAGGGTTAGGGAAGGAATCAGATTATCTCCTATGGCTGAACAAACGCACACTGTGCACAGACTCCTGGCCTGTCTTTGATCCTCCAATTTTGGTAATTCCCCACGCATGTGTACAAACAGCAATGTCAGAGAAGATGTGAACAGTTGATATCCTGGGTAGAGTTAAGAAAGAATAACCAAGTGTTACTGATGGAGACAGAAGATCTACTTTTTTTGTTGTTGCTGGTAATTGTGACCCATGTGAGGGGAAAAATCACTTAGAAAATCACATACAGGAATAAAAGGATGCATGCAACCCCTAAGTACTTACTCTGTGCCAGAGACTAGGCTAAGTAATTTACATGTCACATCTCTTTTTATATAATAGGAAGATTTTTAGATTTGAAAGATATGTAACATATATATTTTGAGAATTAAGAACAGAAAATTTAGAAAAGTAAATAGTAAAAAAAAATCTACCTGATGTTAGTCAAGAGAGAAGCAGGGGCCCTGGTACGATGGCTCACACCTTTAATTGCAGTACTTGGGAGGCAGAGGCAGGAGAATGTTTGTGAGTTTGAGATCAGTCTCATCTACAGAGTGAGCTTCAGGAAAGCTAGGGCTACATAGAGAGACCTTGTCTGGACAAAACAAACAAACAAACAAACAAAAAATACAGGGGGAGAGGGAGGGCAAGAAGGGTAGGATGTATGTATACAGAGAGGTTGCACACTGGAGACAGACCACACAAAGAGACCTGAGAGTCAGTGAGCCTGTAAACAGAAACTCACATAAACACAGATGAAGGGATGGGACTCAGACAAACAGAAATGCATGGGAAGGGGGAATTTGTCAACCTGTAGCTAGAGAGATGCAAAGTGCAATGATTAATTAGGCTTGACTGTCTACTTAATTGGATTAAGAGTCGCCATGAAAATAACCCTCTGGGCCTGCCTGGGAAGTTTCTAGACTGGGTTAAAAGAGATGAGAAGACCCACCCTAACTGTGGGTGGCGCCATTTGTGGCGAGGTTCTGCGCTGAATAAAAAGATGCAAATGAGTGGAGCACCAGCGTTCACTTCTCTTCCTTCCTGACTTTGAAGCAGACGCCTGAAGCTCCTAGTACCATGACTTCTCCACTGCGGTGGGCTGAGCTCAAACTGTGAACCAAATAACTATCCCTTAAGGTTCTTGGCCAGGTACTTTGTCAAAGCAATGGTTGTGACTGACTTTTTTATTCATTTTATTTTATGTGTCTGTTTCCTTTGCATGTATGTGTATGCACCATACATGTGCATGCCTGGTGCTCCAGGAGGTTAGAAGAAGGGGTCAGATCCTGTGGGACAGAAGTGACAAATGGTTGTGGGCGATGGGTGCTGAACCTGGGCCCTCTGTAACAGCAGTAGGTTCTCTTGAGCACTGAGCCATCTCTCCAGCCTCTGCAAGCAATGATAGAGCTAATTAATACAGCATGCCACCAGGAGGCCGTGACATTGCCACAGGGAAACAGTCCCATCTGGTGGCTACTTTAGACACTTCCTGGAAACATGTTTTAAAGATGTGCCGCATTTTCATGACTATGGGCATAAAAGGGTTTCACTCTTGGTCACATGAATATCCTCGGTTATAGGTTAAAAGAAGGGAGTTCCTGTTAAAAGTCATTATCTAACCACTAGAAAAAAATAATAAATTGAAAGACAAACCTACCTTTTTGGTCTAAAGCAGTAATCAGAAAACTATGGCTTAAGAACAATGTGTGGCCACCTGCCTGCTTTTGTAAAGAAAGTTTTATTGGAACACAAGCAAGCAAATTCATATACCATGTATAGATGCTTTTGGCAAAAGACAGGGACTGCATGACCTAAAAGCTGAAAATACCATTTGACTCTTTGCAGAAAATACACCTGTCAATCCTGGTCAAAACTGTTAACTGTATATACTATCACATATATGGTATCTCATATATATGGCATTTATATATTCTGATTTTTTTCAAAAATGTATTGGCTTAAAGATGGTTTATAATTCATCTTAATATAATAATTATATATCTTGAATCTAGGATGACTTTGTGATTTGCCTGGGTAGTCAAAACATGGTAAAAGTAATGATGGGCCAGTTCTGGTCTTAGCCTTTCAGAGGCCTGTTGGCTTCCATCTGTCTCTGGGGAAAGCTAGTTACCGTGTAAAGAAATCTGATGTTCATGATATATACAAACATATGATATATATATATGACATGTATATAAGATATCATATATATCACATATTACCATTATCATAACGAAACAAAAATTTAGGTAAGGTTTAACAAAAATTAATTTGGGATTCAGCATTTGGATTTACACTGACAACGGGAAAGTGAGGTCAATGTTGAGATGTTGGGTCTCAGGGTGAAGACTGCAGCATGAGAACTTTGGTTGAATGACATTGCAAAGAGTAACTCGCAAGGAGAGCTGCTGTGTACAGACGACCTCTTTGGGACTAGTGGACATTTCTAAGACCAACAGTGGGCGAGTACATGAGAAGGACACGTGTTAAAAGGAAGGTGGCAGGTGATCTTGCAGGCGGCCATGATTATTTCCTGCCTCCTTAGCATGCACACATCAAGAATGGAAGCCTGTTCTTCATCCTTTTTCTGTTTTGATTTTTCGTGTTTTGAGGCAGGGTTTCTCTGTGACTTTGGAGACTGCTCTGGAGCTAGGTCTTGCAGACCAGACTGATCTCGAACTCATAGAGATCCGCCTACCTCTGCCTCCCCAGTGCTGAGATTAAAGGAGTGCACCACCACCACCCGGCTTCATCATCTTGAGTGTGGGATGGCTTTGTGATTCGTCTGGATGGGCAAAATGTGGTAAAAGTGATGCTTGACTAGTTCTGGTCTTAGCCTTCCAGAGGCCCATTGGCTTCCATCTGTCTTTGGGGAAAGCTGATTACCAGGTAAGCAAAATCCGATGGTCATAAAACTCACAAGTCAGTCAGCCCTAAGGGTGGGCAGTGAACCTCCAGAGAGGTAAGGGAAGACTTCTCAGGCCTTCAGCCCAATCTGTTGATGTTGGAAACTGCAGAGTGAGGATACTCTGGCTTTGTGTAGAACAGGAAAAACTGCCCCAGCAGGTTCTAGACCGAATTCCTGACACATAGGATGGGAGAAATTATAAATCATCTTTAAGCCACTAAGTTTTTGGAAGGAAATCAGATAACGATGAGCTATCATCTCAGACCGAAGGGAAAGAAAAATGTATCCCTGGAAAGAAGGAAAAAGAATTACCCATAAATCAGTGGAGTTCGCTAGGTGAGCCATTTGGATTCCCAACCAGTGTGTCTGTCCAGTGGAAGTCTGGATACAGCTGGCTGGGAGCCGGGCTCAGAATGTCTGTCTAGAGGCTGCAGAGGAAAGGTAACAAGGGATACAGGAGCAAGGCACGCATTGCATGCCTACAATCCCATTATTTGGGAAGTTGAGGCAGGAGGAACATCTGCTGGAGGTCAGCTAGGATTACTCCGTCTGGAAAAACAAAGATAAACCAACCAACAAACAAATAAATAAAACCAAGAACAACCCTTGCCTCCCACAGGGATTCCAGACACTACTCATTTTTGAGTCATGTTCCCTTCCTAGCTTCTTACGGCGTGGGTGTAAAATATCTCCCACAAGCTCATGTGTTTGAAACCCCGGTCCTCAGTTGATGGCACTGTTTTGGGAGGCTGTGGTATGTGACTGAGACAGAAGTGAGTTGCTAGGGACAGGCCTTGAAGGCTGTGTCCGCATCTCATTCTGGCCCATGATCTGCTTCATGTTCTGCCACTACGTGAACAAGCTATACCGCCTGCTCCCACTGCCATGGCCCAGGCTGTTCAGCTGCCGTGCCTGCCCCTCTGTGCTGGACCACACCCTCTGAAACTGTGAGCAAAAAATGCCCTCCGCTCCAAAGCTGCTTCTGTCAGGTATTATACCAGAGTGACGAGAGAAGGAGAAGTAACTAACACACAGCTGTAGCTAAATGTTTCCCATTTTTAAGTGCATACCTTTGAGCACAGATTATCTCTTTGGAAATGCATGTAATGCTCTTTTTCCCTTTACCTCATATTTAATTTGTTGAAAGCCCTTGATGCTAAGTAGGATCTGAAAACATATGGGGAGGCATTCAGACAGGAGATTCCCAGATTGCATTCCGGAATGGGATCTATCTGGAGACCGAGTGTTCACTGTGAGAGCGGGGCTTCAGGAATGGAGGCTTCTGGGCATATCTAGGCTCTGGAAAGGGAAGCTGGCTAAGCTTGCAAATGGCATCCAGAAAGAAATGGCCAAGCAGATTTGATCCTGATTTAGAGTGGGCCAGGGTGAAGAAGACCTCACAAAGACAATGCTCTATTGAAAGCAGTAACGAGGATGGAGGAAAAAAAAAGCCCTCTGTCCTGAGGGGAGGATGGTTTTCCAAGAAAGGGATGTTTGGTCCTAAAAGGTGAGGCTATTCTGGAGCCATGAGTGTCTGTGTTCTGTAAAATCTCCACATGGAATGATTGATGTATGCTTCATTCCAAAAGAGCTCTGTGCTCAGTGGGTGCACTGCCCTTGGAATTTCCTGTATTTTGATGTGCACAGAAGCTCCTGGAAGGCAGAGACCCTCACTGGCAGTTCTGTCTCCCACCGTCCCCGGGACTGAGCAGGGGCTTGCTCACATTTGCGGGTGTGGACGAGACTCTATTCCTCAATGTATTTCCAGGAACAGGGGGAGACAGGGAGGCAGACATTGCAGAAACTGTCAAAGCAGTGACTCAGGGGCCAGAAAGAGGCCGCTAGGCAGGGTCCTACGATTGTGTGGGACAGACACTCAAGCTGAACCAGCTGGGGAATTTCTTGGCACAGATTCCAAATACAGGGACAGCAAGGGTGTAGCGAGGCCTGCCCGTGACTGGAGTGAGGGTTAGCCGCCAGGAACTGCAGGGTTTCAACCTCTTTCCCTCTTCCTCTTCTCACTGTTGGCCTCACTCTCTCACCCCATCCTTTCATTCAAAAGGCTTGAACAGTGACAGCGTCCCAGGCTCATATACAAGCTCTGGTCTCACTTTGAATAGAAGATGCTTCCTTCCCCCCCCTTTTTTTTTTGGACAGGGTTTTTATTTTATTTATTATCCGTGTGTGTATGTGATGTGTGAGCAGAGTTTGCACATGCCATGATGGGCGTGTAGAGAGCAAAGGACATTTTCTTTTTGGAATTCAGTTCTCTCCTGCCGCCTTGCTAAGGCAGGGTCTTCCCTGCTTCTGCTGTACTGTGTGCTCCAGGCTAACTGGCCCATCAGCTTCCAGGTGATTCTCCTGTCTCTGTCTCCCATCTTGCTATAGGCATGCAGGGATTAACAGATGCAAGCCACTGTGCCCATTTCTTTAAAAGAAAGCATTTATTTTTATTTTATGTGTATAAGTGTTTTGTTTGCCTGTATATATGTTCACCATGTGTGTACCTGGAGCCTGTGGTGTCAAAAAGAGGGTGTCAAATTCACTGAACCTGGATTTGCAGAAAGTTGCGAGTCACCATGTGGGAACTGGGAATCAAACCCAGGTCCTCTGAAAGAACAAGTGTTCTTAACCACTGAGCCATCATTCTTGACTGTCCTTTAAAAACACATACACAACATGACACAACACATGTCATTAGGCTTGTAGAGCACGCTTTCACTCACTGAGCCATATTACTGACCCAAGATACTTCCTTTCTTAAGTTCCAGTAGGACAAACTTCAGAGAAGGCCTGTGATTGGCTCAGCTGGGCTTGCATGGCCAAGTCAGAGGCAGGAGATGGGAGCCTGTGATTGACAACTTTCAAATAGAAGCTGTGTGTCATTAAGAAGAGAAGTGTCTGGAAGGATGAAGGATGTGTCTCTAGGTGACAGTGACTCATCTAGTCTGTTTTGGAAACACACTCTTCAAGGCCTACTGATGGGAGGCAGAGCCTTGCTGACTCCACTGGGTCCCTTTGTTCTCAGAGGCATCTCCATACCCTTCCACTCTCCTCCAGGTACCGGAGGAGGTCAACCCTGAGCGTGGAGCTACTGTCTCTCTCGATGTATTCTGGAAATGGGTCTTGATTGAGATCTCCTTGCATGAGCCTCAGGCATGTGTCCAGGGGGCAGCTCTGTGCTCTAGACACTGAGTCAGCAGCCATGAGACCAGCAGATAGATCCACTTGCTTGGGATGACCATTAACTGCTTTGTCATAAAACATTTTAGATACCTACTCAAACTTTATGCCAGGCTGTAACTACCCAGGATCTGTCACTTCAAACTGTTGGTCTCTCTCTATCAGTTAAGGATGTATACCAATTCAGGTCATGGTGGTGGGGCATGCAGCCCATAGATGTTTCCTTCTCTTTTTTTAAGAGTAGAAACAATAAGTCAACTACTGAGTTCATGCCACCCCGCACACACTGGGATCCTATTTATAGGCTAGGCCCACTGCTAGGTACCATGATGGATATATATGGCCTTTTATGTAAATCTCTGCACAGGGCCTCAGCCTGGTTTGGCTGAATAAGTGACCCACATCTAAAGTGTTCAGAAGACAGAAAAGCCACTTACACTGCAAGTAAAGACTTCATAAAAGTGCATTTGACCTATAAATTGAAGCATGCATGGGCTTTTAGTAAGAGATGTATAAACAAACATTTGTAGAAGAAAAGGTTCAGGGTAAGTAACAGATCTGGGAGCAAAAAACTTGTTTAGGGAGTTGTTTAGGATGGCTGGACAACTCAGCGATATGTGTGAGATGGTAACAGAAACAACGGATAGCAATATGCATAGTGAACGCACATAGAGGCTAGGCTGGTGGTACCCGCAGCATCTCACCCGCAGCATCTCACCCGCAGCATCTCACCCGCAGCATCTCACCCGCAGCATCTCACCCGCAGCATCTCACCCGCAGCATCTCACCCGCAGCATCTCACCTGCAGCATCTCACCTGCAGCATCTCACCAAGGCTTCAGTTTACTTTGGTAGGAGATGGAGGAGGGTGCCAATGGATTCTGAGCAGAGTATACCATTATACCAAAGTGCTATATTAGGAAGCATTGTCTGTTGCTGAAGAATTCGCCAAAGAAGATAATTAAAACAGTGCAAGCCAAGTATGGTGGATTAATCCTGTAATACCAGTACCTGGGAGGTTGGGGCAGAAGGATGGCCCTAAATCTGAGGCCAACTGGGGCGGCATGGTGAGTACCAGGCAAGCCTGAGCATTATAATTCCATGTAACTCTACAAAATCTTTCCAAAAGACTCTTCTGGGCTAACTTAGATTTCTGTTCCTTGCAAGTAAGTGATTCCTAAGACAGAAATAGAGTGGACACCCTCAACCCCCCCATAAAAACCAGGAAGTCAAGATTTAAAGCAAGAGGTGCAGACAGCAGCGAAAGATGCTTTAGAATCAAAACTGCCAATGACTGGACCAGAAAATGAGTTTGGGAATTTAGAAGCCACTGGTGACCTTTAAGATGGCTCTTTCCTGAGAAAGGGCAGAGTGGACTACTTGGGGCTGCAGTTAAACAACTCATTGAAGATAAAATAACTCAGAAAGGCCTAGGACATGGCCAAGGGACGAAGACTGATCAAGAGTCTCACTATGTTCCGAGCCCTGGGCATATGTGTGGCAATGGATTGCCAGGATGCCTGGGCACGGTAGGTATGAGGCAGAAGAAGCAGGTGTTAAGAACAGCTGATTTCCTAGGCCTGAAATCGTAAGGAAAGAAGCCAAGATGGGTACGGAGTGAGGGAGCAATCAGGAAGTGATACTTGGAATCCATAGTCTTCTCATTGGCCAATGGATGAAATTTCTCTTTGAGAAAGGAAGACCTGGAACAGTGAGCAAGACATGGCCTCAGAGGACAACACTGGGCCATGGGAGGAATGGTTAGCTACAGGGCACCAGGTGTGGATTTCAGTCCCACAAAGATGACTGACTCTATCCTGGAGAGGGGAAACCAGAGCGAGGTGGGCTCTGCGGCAGTACCACCAAGTGACAGGGAGAGGACTGGACTTTGAGAGAGAACATATAGGCTGAGAGGTCTGAGGTACAGAGAAAGAAGGGAAACAGGCTGAGGCAGCTCCCTAATTACATGGGGGCTCTTTCTGCCCACCAGCTGTCCAGCCTCAGTGCCTCACTTGTACAGTGAGGACACTGACACCTGCCTGCATGCTGAGGGTGACGATCTGCCTTGTACCTCCAAGGTGGTTGCACTGCCACATGGCCCAGAGCACACGCTCAGTAGACACTGGTTAGCAAGACTGTCTTCTGATCAACACATAATGGTAGCTCAATAAATATTTCTGAGAGGCTGAATTATTATTATTACCAGGGTAGCCTTGAGCACAGGAGACTGAGCTCCACAGTGTTCTGGACCATATTTTATTCATCGAAGCCCAATGCAGGCTTGATAAAGAACCTGATTATATACACCAGAATTCAGTTTCTTCATCTATGAAGTGGGGCTAATAGTATTTGCTCTACCTCAAGGCCAAATGACATAATACATGTAAACAGTGATACAGCCATTGGTTTTACACACACACACACACACACACACACACACACACACACACACTTATTGTCTGCATCAGAGGCAGCTGCCAGGCCCTCCTGGCAGACAGACTTCAACAGAAGCTGACAGATAGACCCTGTGGATGGCAAGAATGCCCTGGTTAAGAGAGTAGATAAGCATTGTTGAGGGCCTGGTCAGCAGGTGGCTGAAGTTTTCTCTGCCAGGGTGGAATCTGGGTCTGAGTATGGACTGGAGATGCAAAGGAGGTTGCTATAAGTCAACCTGTTCCGATGTCTGCCCTGGAAAAGCAAGAGACACAGGGTGCTAGACAATACACAGGCTCTGGAGAAGAATAGGGCTGCCATGCAAAGACAAGGATGAGGTAAGCTTATGTTGATTATAGCTCAGCAGAGAACAGCAATGGCCATGTTCATATTAGAAAGGGCCTGCCCTTCTGGCTTAGGGCTCTATCTAACCAAGGTCCTGGACCACACGCTAGCTTGATGAAATTTCCCCATGAGGATCTACTTGGGATTTGTGCTATAAATCACTGCTCAATCCCCAGTGTCTGTCAAGACACATGGACCACATTGTGTTGGACTCCATCTTCCTTCACGTGCTGGAAACTCTACACGCTCCTCTGTCCATGCTCATGCTCATCTGTTTGCTCGCTTTCCCTGGCTACCCCATCTCAATAGGGAAATCAAGTTCCTGCTAGTGTTCCCTCTCATGCTGCAGCTAATGGGGTACGCCTGGCTGTGTCTTGAGAAATAATGGCTGGAGGAAGCAGCGAAAGCCTTCTAGTTGCTATGGAGTGTTAACTGATGAATTCAGCTCTTCATTTTGATTGGGAGGAAATAGTTCTAGAAGAGACTCTCGCTTTAAAAAAATATAGAGCTGCCAACAACAAAATGTGTTCATTCTGAGGGGTCTTTGTTGCCAAGATGGCTTCAATTCCCTTAGCCATGCATTAACACTAATCAGAATCTCGCTGTTGGAGCACATGTGCATTAAAGTTTAGGGAGAGGAAATGTTGTGTGCTAAGTATTAGTGAGAAAGTACCAAATTAGACCCAGACATTTATTTCTTTAAAGTGCTTGCTATATAAAAATTACCTACCTGACTGGCAGTTAAGATAAACAGCTATGCTAATTACAAATGAAAGGTACAAGACTATAATCTAAGATATTGGGTCAACAGGCATTTTATGATTTGAATCCTCCATTCAGAATAAAAGCCTAGCTAGGCCTGGCTGATCTGCCCTAACTACATGAAGCAGATATGTACTACTTAAAGTGCATGCATGAGAATTGGAGACATCATTTGGGATCATGTTAAAAACATAATGGGGGGAACCCCAGCTCTTTAATTAAGAGTCTATATTTTAGCAAGGGCATTCATGGTCACATCAAAATTGCAGAGGAGCAGCTGAGGAGATGACTCAGATGGTAAATAAATGTTTGCAGTGCAAGCATGAAGACCTGCGTTCAATAACCAGAACTCTTGTTATAAGGGTGGGTACAGGGCCCACTTGTAATCAGAGCATCGGGAGGCAGTGACAGAAAAACCACTGGGACTTGCTGGACAGCCAGCCCAGCATAATGAGTGAGATCCAAGTCTCAAAGAGAGACCCTGTCTCAAAGAAACAAGGTGGAGATGACACTTGAGGTTGAGCTCGGGTTGCCCCAGGGACACACACATGCATATGCATCCACACGAATGTGCACCTGTACATGCCTGCACATGAAAACACACAAAATATAAAAAGTTGTAAAAAATTTCAGGAGAGCTGATCTGGATCAGTGTCCCTCAAAGGGCAGAGGAAAGACAACTGCATTTGGAATTCCCAGAACTAGTGAGAAACACGGAGCCCAGAGTGAGTGCCGCCCAGCAGCTGAATCTGTTTGGAACCCATGCTCCAAATGTTCTCCAGGCATCTTTCACATTCATCAAAATGTGAGACCCCTCTCCAGTCCTTCCCACCTCCGTTAAGCGCCAGCTAACACGAGGCCAGCACAGAAGGACCCGGATGAAGCTTGTCGCCGCCACTTAGGCATTTATAGCAACAACGCTGCAGTCAAACACGTTGAAAACAAGCTGTGTGTTGTGAATACCCAGAAGGGTAGTATTGATTAATTCACAATGCACAATGTACTGGAGTTCCCCTCCCACACTTGTGAATATACGTCCTCCCTGAGGGTAGAGGACAACAAATGCATTGTCTTCATCTTTCCCAGTCCTGGAGATTTGTAAATTCCCACTTGGACCCACCATTTGTTCTTCTGAGTCACTGGATGGAAACCAGGCTGGGATCAGCCACCCTGGTGTCCTGGTCTCAGCAGACAGGAGCGCTGTGCCTTATTTCACGAGCCTTTTCCTCTTTGTGCCCACCAACCCTTTCAAGGACCATGTGGACCCGCGCTTTGAAACTATACCCACATCCAGTTGCCATGGTTCAGTAAGGGTCAGATCAAGCCTTGGCGTCTGCAAGCGCTCTGTCCTTTGGGATGGCACGAGCATTCTTTTCCTTGTGATGTGCTGCATTTAGTCCCTTTAGAAGAAAAGGATTCGGACCATAGCACTCTTTTAGAGATAAGAGAAACCAGCCGGCATCATTTGAAATTCAGTGTATGACTAGCAGAGACAGGACAGCATAGAACGAAATCCTCCTGGATGTCTCTGATGATTTGTAGCCTCAACAAACGGCCAGAAGGCAGCAGGCCCCCAACAGAGGTCCTTCAGTGGGTAGTGTCTATGCTGGGATGGCCAGACCTGACCTGAGGCTTAAAGCACAGAACAGGAATGCGCGGAGGCACCTGCAACCCTCACCCCCATGGCCCAGGCAGGCACTTGCCCGTCTCTTAGCTTCCCGGCTCTGATGGCTTCGTCCCATCGGCAAGAAAGCCAGACCATCATTTACCTCCCTACCTTAAATGTCAAACTAAGCCTGAGGTTAGTCATGTGCCCAAGTCACACAGCTAGGAAGTGGCAGGCTGAAGCCTGGATTTGGTTCCTCAAGCTCTCAATTCTAGCTTCTTTCCCCTACTCTTCTTTTCTTCCTGCTCTGAAACTAACATTTTAACTAGACCAGGGATTCCTTTTGGCAGAGCTTTCTCCAAATTATACCAGTGGGCGCAGAGGGAGCACGTGATACTCACTCAGCAGGTGTGGTGTCCACCCCCACCAAAAAATACCCACAGAAGCCGAGTTATGGTTTTTTGTGTTTTTTTTTTACATTATGCCTCTGGCAAACTCTCTGGAGGTGAAGCTGAGCCATCTGAGCCAGACGGCTGTCATGGAGAAGTCTCCACAGCTTGGAGCTAGGCAGGCGCCTTGAGAGGGTATCTCCACAGCTGAGGAACACCATGCTGGACTTAGTCCTCTGCAGCTACTGGCTGTCCTGTAACAACACAGACCTAACTTGGCACTGCCCCTACTCCCCAGAAAGGCTGCTAGGGAACCGGCTCTCAGGAGAGGACCTGCAGCAGACACAGCGTCTAGGAGGCATTGCTGCTCATCTGGAGAGGCCCCCACAGGCCTGGGTGGAGATGGTGATAAAGCAGAATGTGACAGCCCAAATAAGGCTCCTGTCCGCACTATCATTAGGCTCAACAGATAAATGCGGCCCCGTTGTCAGAAATGACAATCTGGGTGTTACAAATAACTGACTTGCCATTGTGACTGCCGGAGCTGAGGCTGGGAGGAAAGTGGAAGACCAGAGTGGTGACCAGGCTTCTGCCCCAGTGCCGCCAGAGAGCAGAGCAGGTCCCCGCCTGACCTTGCTCGCCCTGGGGAGGAGCGAGGGGAGGTGAGCACCCTTGATGTGGTATTTCAAGAGCACTGGAACACGCCCTGTGCCCCCCACTTCATGAGGAGCAGGTGACACGCAGAGCATAGGGCTGGGCCACACGGAAGCAGGGACCTGTGCTAATCTGCTGCGCCCTGTCACCAGAGGCCACGGTGGTTCAACCCAGAAATGCTTCCTCCCACAGCTCTGGTGGCCAGAATTCTGAAAGTAAAGGGCTTGAGAGATCCCAACTCAACATTTTTAGACCCCTAGTGACTAGCCCATCACAGAGTGACTTGCCCTTCCTCCCTCTCCTGAGAAACTGGAGACCTCAAGATAAACTTAAAAGATAACCCTCCCTGATCCAGGAACTAGCTCACCACATTCCAGATCAATGTTTAACTGTACAATGCCCAAAGAATGCTTGCTTGAGAAAACCTTCCTGTTAAGACATAAGCTATCATTTAACTTCTCATTCTTTATGATGTTTGCCTAACTCCCCGATTCGGTTTCTCCCTTTAAAAAATCACTAACTGCAGTTACTAGGGGTGGAACTCCTCTGCCCCTGCAAGGGTCATGAGCAGGGCACTGGTTCCCCGAATAAACCTCGTGTGCTTGCAGCAAGAATGGTCTCTCTTGAATTATTGGGGCGTCGGCTTATCCTGAGACTTGAGTGAGGGTCTCCCCACTGTGGGGGTCTTTCAGGCTGACCATGTGACATTCCCTGCAAGGCTTTGCCTGCTGTCAGCCCACTCCCAACCCCATTTTGGTGGCTGCAGGGTTGCTTGGCTCATGGAAGCATCTTCCCAAAGTCATGATCTCTGTCACATTTTTGCTACATAAGGTAAGGTGAATGGGCTGCATGGAAGTGAACATAGATTTTGGGGGTCACCAACCACCACGCTCTAGACTAACACTCATAATAGCAGCATCTGGGAAGAGACGCTGCTGTATGGACTTGTTGGATCTTCCCAGCACCTACTGAGTCATTTGTTTTCCCTTCCACAAACAGGAACAAGTCCCGAGATCCACACTCCCCCAAGGGCCCTGCTCTGTGTTCTGTGCACCACAAGGCTCCCAGAAGCTCCTCCAGACCTGAGGGTCTGAGCAAGAGGAGACAGGCTCTAGGTCCTGAACCAGCTTCGATCATAGTAGCTCCATACATCTGATTTGTTAGTGAGATTTGTTGTTGTTGATCCAAAGTGTTTCACTGAGAAAATAAAGTCTGAAAAGAGCAGCTCTCTGCACCCTACTACCCTAGGCTGTTGGGGCAGGAGGAGCCCCATTTCTTCAGGCAGAACACTGAGCTTGGATCTCCTCACTGTCCTTTCCCCATACCATGTCCTCGAGCAAGTTACTTGACATCTCAGAGCATCCTGCTTCTCGGTGTAGTAGGGATATCAGAAATCACCATCTCAAAGGGTCCTTGGGGGAAGTGAGTGAGACAATGCACCTGTAAGGCTTAAAAACTCAGCAAAGAACGAACGGATGTGTCCTCCCCTCCCCCATCTTCACTGTGCAAGCCTCCACTACTCAGCTCCCCTGGTACTCAGGCTGGAACTTCTGGGAAGTGGAAATGTGCATTCAGAACAGGGGGGGCCCAGCTGTTTCCCTCGCTACAACCTCCAGCAGAGACGGCTGGCAGCCCTGGGCAGTGATGTTGGCTGGCTCACAGATGAGGGTGCTGCCATCCGTACAGTACCCAGAGGGCCCTCCCATTACATGCATGGGTGTGTGGTGACGCATCTGAGCTGCAGCCAGGGCCTCCAGCAGGATCCCCCAAAAGGCTGTGATGATCGACTTAGAAGTCATGACCCCATCAGGAGATATGAGGCTTTCTGAATATCTTTGATAACTGAAAATGTTTATTTACCCACATCTGTGGGCTTCTAGTGACCTTGTAGTAGACCACTGAAATCTCAATGGCCAAGCCCCACTCACCAAAAGGAGCTACCCAAGTGACAAAGGGCAGTGAGCAGGCTTCTGTGAAGGGCCTCCAATTACCCTTACTTCCAGATTAGATTCAACCGGTGAGCGCTGGGAGGCAGGCTGACTGACACGCCTCCACCCCCCACCCCAGCTCTACTCCCAAACAGCTGCTCGGAGCACAGATTCTGATTGAGTTTTAGAATGCATCATTATGACAGCTTAGCATGTATTGACTGCTTACTGCCTGCCAGGCATTGGGCTAAGAACTTCATATGCATGTTCTCACATTCCCCCAAATGAACCTATTATCCCTTTTTACAGATGAGGTATAGCAGCTCAAGTGACTTCCAGAAGGTCATTTAGCTACAAAGTGACAGTGCATGGCTCAGGCTGGGATTTGCATTTCTCTGGAGGCTGTGCCCCCATCCATACATAGTCCCTCTCTCGTGTTCTTGGGAAAAGATGGGGACTGACCGAGGTTGGCATCTTTTTTTTTTTTTTTTTTTTGGACAGGGTTTTATCCTCACCATTAAACAAATGTTCTAAATAGCAAAAGTAGTAATCAAAACAACAAAACCCACTATCTCTGCCACCAAACACAAAGGAAACTTTGGGTCCAATTCCATGTTTAGGTTCCTTAAAAGGACAAAGCTAATAGGATCTCGACATTTCCCTCAAGGCACAGTGGCGTGCCAGGGTAACAGAAATGAGCTCATTGGAGGTGTCCCACAGGAAGAGCGGGCTATTCACTTTGAGGGGAGACGTATCTATTTGGGAGATCACCCAAAAAGCAATGCTTGTTCCTTCATTCCATTTTTGTTTTTGAGACAGTCTCTTTATGTAGCTCTGGTTATCCTGGAATGTGCTATGCAGATCAGGCTGACCTCAAACTCACAAGATACACCTGTCTGCCTCCCTCCCAAGTGCTGGGATTAAATGCATATGTTACCTGCTGGGCACCAAAAAGCAGTTTCCAAAAAGGCCTTGGGACAAGAATGAATGCAAGAATGTATGTAGTCTCTCTCTCTCTCTCTCTCTCTCTCTCTCTCTCTCTCTCTCTCTCTCTCTCTCTCTCTGTTGTGTACTATGTGTGTATGCGTGGTAGATTCTTAGAAGTAGGAGAGAGGTAGTGGAGGGAGCTGCAGAAAGGGGTGATGGGAAAGGATTCTTTCCCTGTGGCCCTGAGGAAGTGGGCTTCTTCCAGCAGCATCAGCAATGACACCAGCAACACCAAGGGCTGTAGCACCAGTAGTGCTGACACTTAGTGTGGACCTACTATGAGACATCTGGACTCCAGCTGAATTAACTCTTTTAATTTCCATACTCTGTAAGGTAGGAACCATTATTTGCCTCCTATTTATAGATGAGGAAGCAAGGCTCAGCGAGGTCAAATAATTTGCTTGAGGTTGCACAGCTGAAAGGCAGTGAAGCCAGCCCAGTTCAAACCCAGGCTAGGACTACTCACCACGGGTTTCTTGCTTTTCCTGGGTGTTGCCTGCCTTGGTCTTCTGGAGGCCATGTGCTTTTGATGTGGGGAGGGCTGACCCCTGGCATTGTCTGCTGTGTTAGAATGAAACAGGTGCTCTGCCTCTAGGAGCCTGTGTTTGGTGGGTGAGATATCAAAGACACGATGAGTGTGTGTGCGTGCGTGCGTGCGTGGGTGTGTGTGAGAGAGATGGTGGGCTGAGAAACAGGAAGTGGTAATGGTTACTACTTCCTATGCTAACTAGAGGTAGATTTGAAGTTGGGGGTGTCAGGGCAGGTCCCCCAAAGTCCCCCTCCCCTGTGTCTATAGCACCTTCAAGGTTACAGGCCCTTCCTCACCTTCTCCAGCCCGTCAGGGTCTTGTTGCCACCCTAGAAGAAGCGAGTCCTCTGTGGACAGGATGTCCATTGCAGGGTCACAGAGCTCTCTGGCTCTCTCAGCCTCAGGGCATTCTAGGTGAAGGATGCAGTTCAAAACAGAACTGGGTGTTCTGTACCTTTTCAGGCTGGGGAGACGATGAGCCTGTCACTTGCCAGTTGGCAAAGAAAGGGGACAATTTCTTCTCCCACAAAGATATTTCAGTGCATTTAACAGAGAGAGAGGGAGGGAGAAAAGGCATTCGGTAATGTTAGAAATTAGCCACCCTTTCAGAGAGCGTCCATCTCCCGATGCCTCACCGTGGACCCCAACACACACTTGGGAGGGCTACACCATGCCTTTATTTAAAAATATACTTCATTCTTTTGGAATAGTTTAGGCTTATAGTAAAACTGAGCAGGAAGGCCATATATCCTCGTGTGTCGTCCCCCGCCACCCAACCTCTGTCATTCCATCCGTGGCACATTTGTTACAATGACCAGACTGCACTGACATGCCATTACCAGTCAGAGCCCAGGGTTTGCTCTGGGTGTAGCATGTCCCTTTTCTTCTGACAGGACAAGGATAGAGTGACTGGCTAGTAGCCACCATGTGGGGCAAAGCCTAGGATGGTACGCAGCCCTAGTCCCTAGTCAGTTGGCACACCCACATTTTCTTTGTCTGAAATACAATGGCTTGGTCTTTTTTGTTTGTTTGGTTTTGGTTTTTTGAAACAGGGTTTCTCTGTATTGCTTAGGAGGTTGTCCTGGAACTTGCTCTGTAGACCAGGCTGGCCTCGAACTCACAGAGATTCACCTGCCTCTGCTTCTCGAGTGCTGGGATTAAAGGTGTGTGCCACCACCACCCAGCTTGCTTTTGTTGTTGTTTTTTGTTTTGTTTTGGTTTTGGTTAGAGGCAGTAGATAACAACAAAGAGAGTTATTATCTCTTTGAGTAGGGGAGATCTGCTAGGAAACAGGAATACGTTCGATGGGCTCTGAAAAGCTGTGACTACCCTGACCCTACTGCTTTAAGTGGTCTGCCCAGCAGTTCGTTCTCATCCCTAAAGACACTGAGGTGAGCTGGGGGACCCACAGAAATTGAGGACAGCAGGACTCTCCACTTAGGTGCACAGAGAGTGTCAAAGAGCAGCAAGCCTCTGGGGGTGACATGAAGCCTTGGGTCTGGGAGTCACACACCCTACATGCAAAATGGCCATAAGAAGAATACGGCTGTTGCACTCATGGGCTCACTCAGCTGTAGGCACCTGCACAAGACCAAGCTAGCCCAAATTTCCACACAGATGGGGGAGGGGCTACCGGGAGTTGATAGGGCTGGGGAGAGAGATTGTTCTTCTTTGAGGGTGTGGCCCGTGGTAGGTTTCCCACACTTGAGTGGATAGCTCTGTGTCCATGTGCATATGGGCCGTGCTGATATGGTTGGTGGGTAATAGAAGGAAAAGAAAGAAGGTGAGAAGTTGGGAGAGAGAGGTGTAGGGTAAATCTGGAGGAAGTTGAAGGGAGAAATAAGGGTGTATATGGTTATATGTCATTGTACACATGTGACATTCCCCAAGAATAATAAAGATGTGTGTGATATTATGAGCCAAATGCCTGTGGGCCAGGGACTCCTAAGATCACTCTAGTTTCAATGATTCGCTTAGAGGCCACTCAAGACTCAGCCTGGAATCCCACTGATTGCTAAGATGTATTGAAAAGATGCAAAGCAAAATGAGCAAAGAGAAAAGGCACGTGGGTGAGTCTGAGGTTACCAGGCACCCGCTTCCAAGCGTCCTCTCCCTGCAGAGCACACAGACAGCGCCTAATTTCCCCAGCAACGAGTTGTGACAACATGTGTGAAATGCTGTCCACCAGGAAAGCTCATTAGAGACTCAGTGCCTGGGGTTTTTATGGGGGGGTTGGTCCCACAAGCACCCTGTGCCTAGCACATACCAAGAAGCCTGTCTCCCAGAAGGAAAGCGAACGTTCAACATAAACCACATTGTTTATGTTAGCAGCTTAGTTAGGCACAATGAACCATGCAGATCTGTTCTGAGGATGGTGGAAAAATCCTCAAAGCCAAGTTACCAGACACCAGCCAAAGGCCAACTTTGCTGGCAGGTCTTTCTAAGAACAGAAGTCTCGGACCTGCTGTGACTTTTTCTGTACAGCCTTCTTGGCAGCTTGGCACATAGCAGATGCTCAGCAATCTTCAGTTTTTATTGCCATGGCATCATACACTCAGGTCTATCTCTGCAGCAAGAAGTCATCACATTGCTGCTGCTATCCCCCAAGTCAAAGGAAGTACCCAATTGGAAAACAGAGAGCAGGTGCCTCTATACAGGCCCAGGTGTGCTACCTATAGCTATAGCACATTTCCATGATGGTTTTTGTACACACAAGCAAGTATCTGAGATAACAGAAATGCTCACACAATCTTTCCCCTTCTAATGCTGAACTGTTATTCTTCCAACTCCGGTTTTAGTTTGCCACTTTGCATCTTGACAGCCATGCCTTCCAAGTTCAGCTGAGTCACTGATGGAAATGGGTTCAGTGAGGGAAGTCTCTGGTTTGAGCATCCTTCTGGCTCATGAATCAACCTCTGGGACAGGATCCTAGCTAAGAGAATGATCATCTGTACTCAGAGGCCAACGTATTCAGTGTGATGAAGTCCGGGGAGACCGTTAACTGCTGTACTAAAATTAAAGTAAATAAAAGCATTCTGCCAGCCACTAGCCAGACGCCTTCACACAGGAAACAAAAGTAGTCGGGTGTAGATTAGCCTTAGCTGGCCAGTGTTTGCTTCCAACGATCTGCATGGAGCCCTGAACCTTTAAAAAGCCATTAGCTGGAAGCCACTGACTGTTCTTCAATCTTTCTGTCCCCTCCACCCGTTTGAAATAGTTTGCCTGTTGTCTTTTTGACTGCCTCCTTTTTCTGGGATCACCAAAGGTTATTAAGGGCACAGTTGCACCACGTCGGGAGTTTTTTTTTTAACTCAGATGACCAGGTGTGCCCCTCCTCTGCTTTCGGCTATGCTTCCTGGTAGGCCCGATGGAGAAGATGGAGAAGATGGAAGTCGTGAGAAATTGTAAGCCCTGCCTTCACTGTCTCACTCATGCTGTGTTCCACCCCTCAACCACCTCCCCCACCTCTCATTCCCACTCCAAACAAGTAGAATAAAAACACTGAGACCCAAGTCTTGAATAATTAGGGGAAATGCCATTAAAGGTCTGAGGTTATATCTATGCCGTTGAATAAGGTATACAGATTTAGATATCTAAACTTTTCAATATATGTATTGAATCAGACAAATAATGTCTATAGTATTAGAAACATGGGTAAGTTGTCTGGGTCCTGGGTAGGTGAAAACAGAGAGAAGGGACATACAAAGAAAAGCACAGGGTCAGGCTGGAATTGTTGGTGTCTGTGGGGCCTTCTAAGCCCAAAGCCCAACTGCACTAGAAGTGCCCAGCTCTTCCTCCCCCAGGGGTGGTGGTGGGAATTCTCATGACTGGGGATGTAGCCCGGTTGATAGAATACTCTCCTAGAATGCATGAAGTCCTGGGTTTAGTCCCTAGCACCATATAAAACTGGGCATGCTGGTGCACACATGTAATCCCAACATTTGTTCAAATTACGTACAAGGTAAGTTCTAATACAGCCTGGGCTATATGAGACCCTATTTCAGAAACAAAAACAAAATAATCACACAACCAAAAAAGAAGAGAAACAGAGAAAAGGGAGAGGGAATCCTAACACTTTCACTAGAGATGCCGATGATCTAGACATTGAACTACCTCCTTTGGGATAAAGGTCTGCTCCAGGTTACACTATAATATGAAAGAAAGTTGGTTAATTTCCATACTCAGTGCTCATGTATTCTTTGTGTCCATCACCTCTGTTGTCTTACGGCCGACGTCTTTGGCAGTATCATTCAAAGACAGAGGACACTTTTCAGGGAGCCATGGAACATCACTGAACTTGGGAGAATGCCCCTTTCCTGATGTGGTGTCTTTATATCTGTTGTTTCCAGTACCCAGCAGTACACTGACTTCACATCACAAGGTCTGGGTCTCTCTGTCCAGTTTCTAAGTGAACTCTCTAGTCTAGAGCAAGGAAAGAGAAGGTCGGTGTCTCCAAGGCAGCCTGCCTGAGCAAAGAGGCAGTGGCAGATCACAGCCAACTGCCCGAGAACTTTCTGATGCATAGAAAAGAGGACACTGCACCAGTAAGAAAAACCAAGAACCATTTTTCAAAGCTAGCAGCTGTAAGGAATTAACGTTGATCACCATTTAGTGCACGCACAGACTCATTCCTCCCTCAGAGAGCTTCATGGTCGTTATTAAAGGACACATTTCAGAGCGTAATATTATTAGGCTATTGATTGGTGTTTGTTTCAATGTTTAATTCAGTAACAACTTGGGTTGTGGGGAGCTCTAAATGAAACAGATGCTCTGAAGACCTGTGTAAATGTTCTAATTTTCCACTGGGCTTCACAAGAGATTTGGCCATGCCGTGGGGATAGGGATTCCATCGCCACAAGCTTCTTATTTGGGCGCTAGCCGGAGAGCAGGTTCTGTGGTCTTGCAAAGAGAAAACAAAACAAAAAGGCAGAGAGTCGCACATGAATCCAAACAACATCCACACTCTCTGTCACCATGCAGTAAATGATCCGGAACCAAAATTCAATACACACCTCGGGCACTCTTGCGGAACCGTATCTGTACATATAGGTGCTATCAGTACCCCCAGAGGAGCAGAATAGAAAGGGGAAGGGAAGAGGGAAAAAGAGAAGCTTTCTCGGGACAAACATGGAGAAGATGGAGTCTGCCCCCAGGAAGCCAGTCCCAGCTGAACCACAGGGCCAATTGCAAATGTATGGCCAGGCCTACTCTACACCTCCTGCTTTCTCCAGGTGGTAGGTCCACAGGACCCTAAAGGCATGTGGGATACTCAGGGACAGGCACATTTGGAGCCCCGACTAAGAGGCAGCTGAGCTCCAGAGTTCTATCATCATCCCTTTCCATTCTACCCTGAAGCCTTGCTTGGAATTGACATCTCCCCTCTGCTGGCTGATGTTGGTTCCTCTTATGTCTATGCCTGCACCAGGCTTCCGTGGTCTGGACAAGAGATTATCGAAGTGTGGTTCTATGATTGGGTGTGCCAGCATTGGGGTAAACTTGTTATATATCCACATGTTCTCATCTGGGACTTCTAGAATCAGAAAGTTTTAAAACAAAACTGTCTATTTGGAAAGTCCAAGGTGTAACCTGAGAAATGTGCATTTTAAACAAGCCCTTGGAGCACTTCTGATACATATGCAGTTTTCAGAACCATTGGTTTGAATGACCACAGCAACTAGCAATGGTCTCTTGCCCTCAATTCAATGCCTCCCATTACTGATGCTCATCGTCTAGAACACAAACCTTATCAACTTTCATGTTGGCACAGCCTGTCACATAGTAGGTGCACAATAAATTCTATAGGTTGAGTAAATAAAAGGTGACCTTTACTTTTAAAACTGACAGCTACTGATGACCTATGAGAGTAAACAGAGCTGGGCTGGGTGACACAGGCTTGTAACGGCAGCATATCAGGAGGCTGAGGCAGGAGAATCGGGAGTTTGAAGCTGGTGAGGACTATATAAGGAGCTCAAGGCCAGATTGAGCAACTTAGTGTGATACCACCTCAAAATACAAAATAAAAAAGAACTGGGGATATAGTTAAGTTATAGAGCAAAAGCCTAGCATATGTGAGGCCCTAGGCACCGGAAAAAAATACAGACAAAATCAATATGGTAGGATAATATTTGTCTGATTTTTATTTATTGTTGACACTATTTTTACTAGGCGAGTGGTTCTCAACCTTCCAAATGCTGCAACTCTTTAATACAGTTCCTCATGTTCCCAACCATAACATTATTTTCATTGTTACTTCATAACTGTAATTTTGCCACTGTTATGAATTATAATGTAAATATCTGATATGCAGGCTACTTGATGTGTGACCCTTGTGAAAGAATCATTCAACCTCCCTCCCCAAGGGGTCATGACCCTCAGGTTGAGAACCACTGGCCTAGAGTCAATGGGGCATTTTTCATCACTCCAAGCAGCTCGGTAAACCCTGTGCATTTGTTCTTTTGTGTTTCTGTGAATAGGTGGTTTCTCTTTGCAGATGAAGACATTGAAGCTCAGAGAGGTTGAGCAATGTTGCCTCTAGACTCACAGATGGTATGTGAGTAATGACCAGAAATTCAAGTCCAGGTGTGTGTCTCCAAGGCTCTCGCAGGTCCTTTTATTTCGGTTTTACTTATTACTTGTGTGTAGGGGTCTGTATGTGTATGTGTGCATCTGTACGATGTGTCTGAGTACGCATGTGTCATGGAGTACATATGTATATGTGGTCAGAGGACAACTTTTGACAGTCAGTTCTCACCTTCTACTGTGAGATCAGGGGCTCAAACTCAGCTGCTCAAGCTGGGCCATCTCACTGTCCCTGTCTTTTCAAACCAAGATCTCAATGTCCTTGGTGCACTCCTTCCACTCATTGAGTCTCTTAGGGTTCCACTGTCTGGCCTTCAGGCTAGCAGCCCCTCCTGTCCCACTGTCTGGAGAAGTGACATCAGAGTGTCTCTTGCTCACTCATGGCAGAAACAAAACCAAACAACCAAACAAAAACCCCTTGTTATTCACACTAGTGACCTGCTATTGCACATATGCTCCAGGCTTAGTGAGTCTCTCAGTCCTTAAGTTACTCTGTCTCTTACATTAGATGCTCCAGGGATACATGAGAAATATAGATCCCAGGCTGTGTGCTCCTAGCCCCAGTTCTAACTCTCGGAGTGTATCTGGTGATGCCTCTTTCCCAAGCACCCCACCCCCACTGATGAGTGTAGTGGCATCTTGCCTTGACAGTGAACTGGGGATGGTGGCCACACCCTTTACATGTGTGGGCTCAGGTGCAGATGTGACCCATTATAAGGTTGTCTGCATTGTCTTAGGGCCGCTGCTCCAAGGCCTGTGTAGGTCTTACTTGCACTAGTTGCCTGCAGTGGATGGATGCACAGGGCTGCTGCTTGACAGGCCGTTGGAGAATGGATGAATGAACCCTTTTCTCTAGAAAGGATTGAGGTGGGGTGGAGTGTCCCATAAAATACTCAGAGGAGAAAAGAAACCACAGCACAAACAGCCTTTCCAGATGTGCCACCAGCTGTTGGCACGTAAGCAACAAGCCTGAGTGTGAATAGAAGACACATGTTCCCAGCCACAAAAACTTGATGTATCGACTTTGGCAAGCCTCGCGGACCATGCCATGCTGATAATGTTATTAACGCTGAATGTATTTGCCTGACCTTATCAGGGTGTATAAAGAGCACAGGTGTCTAATTAAGTTCGAATGCCAGCACCTCTCACTTCTTTTTCGGTAACTACTGAGCCCATCATTTACCCTGGTGCTTCCGAAATGATCATCTTTAAAGCCAAAGACAGTTGGCCATTAGCATTTGTAAGGCGCTCGCCGTGATTTGTGGTGGGAGGAATCTGGTGCTCAGAGATGCAGGCTCCTTCATTCCACTTGGCCTGACACCAGCCCAGCTGGTAGGAGTCGAGGCTTTATCACTGCATCCCACTTGCCATCGGGCTCTGCCCTTCACCTCTGTCCACTGAGCAGTCACACAGATGACTCGGGAGGAGACCCTGATGGGCTCACTGATCAAATGGGCCAATGACATAAAGTTGAGAGAGGAAGCCAATGATGGGTGTCAGAGCTGAGACTCAAAAGAGACCCATGAGTCAGGAGTGAGCTGTGATGGGCCCTACTGGGATTTAGGACAAATACTAAAACAACTGGAAATAATAGTAAATGGTAGTATAGAACCCACAAGTTGTTCCGTGTCCTTTGCACATGTTAGTTCATTTAATTCCCTACACCTGTGGTCCACCACTATCCTCATTTTAAACACCAGGAAACTGAGGCAAGAGCAGGAAGTGCTCTGAAGGTGGGGTATTAGTGAGTTCACCAGGTCCAAGATAAACAATAAATGGGTGTTTTATTGGGGAACAACTTACACAGATAATGGTAAAGAACCACCGCGGTATTCCTGCTCCAGAGGATGCAGTCTCTGCCCTTCTGACGCCATTGGCAACCCAAGCGAGAGCGAGCCTGTCCTGAGCCTCTCTACCTTCCGGTCATGGCCACACATGAAGCCACGCCCAAAGGGGTGTGGCCACTGACACAAATTCACTGGCAAAGCGAGATGATACTACAGCGCCGCACTAGGATGATGAACACTGAACCGAACTGTTTCTTCAGTTCTACTCAAGTCAATTCTATTTAGTTTCAATTCAAGTCCCCCTTCCATCGTGGCTGCCAACAGCACTCAAATACTACCAATATTGGAGTGCTCGCTATTTCCAGAAAATTCCTTTCTCCTCTTTCTTTCCCCACCCCTCTCTTTTCCTCCTTTCTCCCCACTTCCCTCTCCTTTAATCCCTACTAACCTAACTCAGCATTGTGTTCGTTTCTGGCACCTCAGTGACTAAGTAGGCAGATGTTAAACAGGTGAGCCAGTTAGTGAGAAACACTAAAAACAGGCCTCCGAGGATCTGGTGACGTGGACGGAAAGCCCTGACTTGGAAACTGGATGACAGAAGAGGCAAAGGAAATGTGAGTCTGAAAACTGCCACTGGGAAGAGTCCTTGAAGGACGTAGGGCTGACCCGTTGTTAGGACTGGGATCCTAAGTGTCCTCCAACATCCTGTGTTTTGACATCATGGTCTCATGGAATGGCGGGGGGGGGGCTAGCAGGAGATGTTTGGGTCACTGGGAGTTTGTCCTTGAAGGGACTTGAGAGACTCGGCTCCCTCCTCACTTTTGTTTTCTCTTTTCCTCCTGGCTGATGAGGTGAGTGGCTTCACTTTGCTATCTGACCCTGGCAGGCACAAAGACACAGTGATGGGGCCAGTCGATTATGAACAGAACCAAAAATGTGAGGCACACTAGCCTTACCTCACTGTAAGCTGATATCTTCATTATTTGCTATAGTAAAGGAAGCTGAGGGACACAGCTGACCCCAGGGGGCATCTCTTCATTGTTTTAAATCAGGACCAGACTCACGCTCTGCATGTAGGCAAGGAAAGCTGACTTTCTCTTTCAAATATTTATTTTTAGATTATGATAGTCTTAGATTTAGAGAAAATTGTGTACACATTACAGACGGTTCTCATATATGCAATTCCTTATCATTAATAACTTACAGAGGTGTGCTACATTTGTCATAATTACTGAAGCATTAGTGAGCTACTACTATTTGTTAATAGTTAGACTCTATTCATATTTCCCTAGAATGTACCCAGTGTCCTCAGGGTCCCATCCAGGGCATCACATCATATCACATTTAGATGCCAGGTCTTACTATTGCCACTTCATTGTCACAGGTGGTCACCATCCTGGCTTTAAAGGTCTACCCAGTTTTGGCTGGGACTGGTCAGGCAGTGTTTGGAATAGCTCTTGATGTTTATCTCATAGTTATACTGATATTAATGGGTTGGAAGAGGACGACCACAGAGATAGCCTGTCATTTCATCACTTCCTGTCTGAGAGTTCATGGCTTAATTTTGTTGATGTTAACTTTTGTCACTTGGTGGAGATGGCATCTGTTGGGTTTCTCCATGCCACACTCTGAGGGAAGTCACTAGGTAGAGCCCACGTGTAAGGATCAAGGGTTCTGTTTCACTTGTTCAGTGGCGGAACATGCACGTGAGTTGTTTTGAATTCTTCCGTGTGGGAGATATATCTATCCTTTCCCATGTATTTGTCTATGTGATCATTTATTTATATCAGCAGAGATTCTTTGATATTGATTTTACACTTCAGAGTATAATCCAATACTTCATTTAGGTTGCTAAGCAGAGTTCTCCAGCATCAGCTCTTGGGAGTTCCTTGGATATCTTTGGTTCCTCTGTGATGCTGAGTCTCCTGACCACTCCTTCTGTGTAGATCCTAAGTCCTCCTTTACATTGTGATGCTGAGTCTCCTGACCACTCCTTCTGTGTAGATCTTAAGTACTTCCTTACATTGCCACTTCCATATGCTCCTGGCTCCTCTCCTGTGTTTCCTGTCCTAGTCCTAGACTCAGCCATCTCTCCAAGGACCCCTGGTTCTTATATTGGAGAATGGTATTGCAAACCAGGATCTGGTGTTCTTGGTGTTATTGGGGTGTCAGTTGCTTTTAGGGTCTCTGAGATGACATAGCAAGGAACTATACACATGTGTACTAACTCACACACATGTACAACTAAACATTCCTACACTAGATGTGAGTTCACACTGATGTCTACAACTCCATTACCCCAGATCAGTCTATCCTCAGGGATCCTGATTTCTAAATGGCGGAAAAAGGAATTCTGCTAAGTTGGAGCTGGTTGCCCCTGGGGATAGTGAGTCTTCGGTAACTAAGAATATTCAAGTAGGCCAGACATCTTTAAGGAAAGGGAAGTGATGGTGCGCAGAATCGGGAAAGTAAGCTCAACCTAACTGTGTTCTAGGTCCCGTCCAGTCCTCTAAAGGTTGAGGAAAAAGTACTATGTAAGAAAAGGTACACATACAATGTCCGTGTCTTGCCAGGAAGATTCAAATATCTAATCTCAGATATCTAAGATCTGAGGAGGAAGAACCTGCACTTGGGGGAAATGAAGGAAGCACTGCCAACAGGTAGAAAATTTACAGCATTTGTAATCCAGAGAAGAGAAAACAGGCTTAAAATATAAATGACGCTCAAAAAGGTTTAAATTCACAGATGACAGCCAGAATGGATTGTAAAAGGAGGATGCTGCTGGCTGGTGGGAGGGATGCTTGCCAGGGTGTTGGTATCTGAGGAGTTAACCCTGCTGTCTCTGTAAGGATCGTGGGTAGGCACAGGCAGAGGGACAATTCTTTCTGTTCACTGCTGTGGCTTAGAGTCTAGTCAGGAAAGGGGGGCAGCTGAGAAGGCAAGGGAAAGAGACAAGGGATAGACAGTCCTGAGAATGTGAGAGGCCAGGTCCCCCAAGAAGGCAACACTACTCCATCTTAGGATGTGTCAGAAACCAGGCCACTCTGCACAAGACAGTGGTTCTTCTCCGGGAGAAAGCCTTGCCCACGAATCACTGCCAGAGAAAAGAACAAAGACGAAGGACACAGAGAACTCACCAGGGTGAAGCCAAGAAGACAACTTGGTCATTAAAGCACTTGTTTTGCCTGATGGAGACCCAAGCTTGATCCTCAGGACCCACATAAAATTCTGGGTGTTGTGATATGTGTTTGTATACCTAGTTCCAGAGAGCTGGAGATAGAAGGACCCACAGGGCTTACTGACTAGCCAGCCTAACATAATTGGTGAGCTCTCGGCTAAGAGACTGTCTCATAGAAGGTGGAGGGTGTTCTCGAAGATGATGTCCAATGTGCACACACACACACACACACACACACACATACACACACCATGCAGCTGAGGGTAGTTTGAAGGTACAACATCCAGGTTTTGTTTTTAACATCATCTTCCTAGGTGACACTGATACCAGAATTTCTCAGACACATGTAGAATACTAGTGGTGGTTTTAATGTTAAAATTTGTCTAGAACAGTCTTGATTGAAACTGATGCTTATTTTGAAAAATGTTAGAAAATCTTCCTCATGCCCCACCCCATGTCAAGAGTATTCTGGATTGGGTAACAAAGATGAGACTGTTCTTAACATGGGTATGCATCTGAGCTACAGGGAGAAGAAAGTCATCTACTGGTGGGTCCTGCTCAGCTGTTTAATACTAGATCCAATCTGGAAGACAGTTATTATTGAAGGTGAATGTTCTCATTGAGGCAGGAGAAGGCTTGAGAATCTCCTGGGCTCAGGGGTCTTGGGGACCAGGGAAAATAAAGTGACAAAGCCTCCCAGGTGTTTGATGCTCTTTCTGCAGTCCCTTAACAGTTACTACTTAAGGGAAGAAGCTGGCAGCTAGGGACAGGGCTGTCACTGCAGCCCCCACCCTCCAGTTGGGCCCTCTTTCCCTCCCTTTCTCTTTCTTTCTCCCAAGACTGTGTTTTCCCCTGCCAGTATCAAAGGGCTGCCGATGTGCTCCGCCCTGTTGGTGATGAGTCTTGAGATTAAAGAGTTGGCTGATCTTTGGTCAAATGTAGCCATGGAAATCTGAGACATTAACCATTGCCTGCTGGGGAAACCCTCATAGGAGGGAAGCACGCGGAATTTTTCTGTACAGCAGAAATGGGATAAATCAGTGAGTCTCCCAAGACAAGGTCTGATCACGTCTTTTCTCCCTACCCATGACACTCCCAGCCTGGTACCCTTTAGTGTTCTCAAATCACACAGTCCAAATCTCTCCTGATATTGGCAGGTGGCTCAGTCACTGGGCAACTATCTCCACTCTTCTATCCAGTCCCACTCCTAGGTGACCTCACACACAGCATCAGGGCTTTAAATACCAGCTATACACTGACAACTCCTAAATTTATATCTCTACCCCAGACCTGTTCCCTGAACTCCAGACTCATATATCCAGCTGCCTACTCGACATCGCTCCTGAATGTTTAATAGACATTTCAAACTTAACTTGTCAGAAGCTGAGCTCCCAACCGCCCATCTGGATCCACTCCTGCTGTCTTTCCTTCTTCACCTTCTGACTTCCAGGTGCTCAGGCCAAAAGTCTGAAGTCCTTTCCCATGGCCTCTCACCCCGCCCCCAACCCGTAAACATGTACTGTCAGCTACTTCCCACACACGGGGTCTAAGCCTCCACTTTCCTCTGATTCACTGAGGACTCCCTAACAGTTCCCTCAGCTGGCTTTCCTTGCCTCTCTTCAGCCTATTTTCTTTCTTTTCAACTAAAAAAGATTTATTTATTTTACTTTGTATGTATGAGTGTTTTTGGAGTCCCTGGAACTGGAGTTATGGACAGCTGTGAGCTGCGATGTGGGTGCTGGGAATTGAACCCAGGTCCTCTGTGAGAATGAGTGCTCTTAACCACTGAGCCACCTCTCCACCACCATTCAGTCTATTTCCAATCTGAAAATCAGGATGGTGAGTCACTGTTGGCTCAGAATCCCTCTCCTCCAGCCTTCTCACCAAGCGGAGGAAGCCCAAGCCTGAGCAACCGTACCTCTAGGGTTTGATCATGGTTTGTCCCCTCTGAGACTCCTGCTGAAATGCCTTTGTGGTGTGGTGGGGAGGTGGATTAAGTCGTTAAATGGACTAATACCTTTCTCAGAGGTTGGATTAGGCACTAGGAGAGCACGCTGCCTGAGCCCTGCCCTGTACCAGCCTCTTCCTCTTGCACTAAGCCCTCCTGCCTTTCTGCTTTCTGTCGTGAGCCCTCGCCGGGTGAAGCTGTCCTGGTGAGGGCTCCTGGCCTCCATGTGGTGAGCCGAAAGGAGCCTCTTTCCTTTATCAGTTGCCTGGTCCCAAGTACTTCGTGAGAGCAGTGGAAACTGCCTGAAAAGCTGCCCCCAGGACCGGCATGATTCGAGGTTCTCCCAATCTCCCTCACGTCCTCCATCTCACTGTGCTAGGTTGAGACAGTGCCTGTGTTCCTGCCTCTAGGCCTCTACTCTGGTTGCGAGCTTTCCTTCAGATACTCTCTGAAGATAACCATAGGTTTCCTTCCTCTTCTTCTTTTTCAGGGGCTTGCCCAGATTCCTCTGGAGATACCTACCCCCACCCCAGACACTTCCCTGCATTAACTCCTGAGCATGCGTGCATATAACACATTGCATGGGTTGTTTAATATGTCTTCCTTATTAGGACACGACTCCATGAGGACAGGGTTTTGTCTGATGGTTTGAAGCAGTGACTCCGTTGCCTAGACAGTGCCTGGGACAGACAGGAAGCACCGCAAAAACAGTGGTGATCATTGCTCTAATCCTTCATCTATAAAGAGGGCATCTAAGGCAATAAGGAAAACACTACATCTTCAATAAGAAAGTGATCACAGGATGTAAAAAAGACAATTTACAAAGAGGATACTCATTGCAGCTGATGGATATATAGGCATGTGTATATATATATATACATATATATGTGTGTGTGTGTATTCACCTTCATTAAGGATACTCAACGAAATGTATATTAAAGCAACATCATGCTATATAAATAATAAATAAATTAAATAAATAATATTGAATGCTAACATGCACACTTACACTATGAAAGCAGTACAATTGTGTAAAAAACTTTGTCCAACATTTTTACAAAACAAGCTGGTGATGGATAGCAAGAGCCTAAACCTTCTCATACCTTTTGAATGATGATTAGCAATCTATTCTAGAACGAGAGTCAAAAGTCAGACAAAGGCTTGTGCAAAGTGACAGATAAGTGAATAAACCAAGTGTGCTGTGCACATGGGTGGAGTCTCAGCCTTAAAAGTGTGCTATATACACTGGTGGAGTCAGCCTTAGAAAGGAGGGGAGCTGTGACGCATACCACACTGTAGATGAACTTCCAGGACACCAAGTAAAGGGAAATAAGCCAGTCACCAAAGGGTGGACACTGTATAAGGACACACAGGTATCTGGAATAGTCAAATCCATATCAGGGGCTGAGGCTAGGGAAGTGAGGAGCCATCAATTAACCCCAATGGCTCCAGTTTGCAAAGATGAAAAGACTCAGCAGATGGTGGTGGCGATGGTAGCTCGGAAGAAAGTACTTGATGCCCCTGAACCGAATGCTTACAAGGGGCTGTGATGATAAACTTTATGATGTGCATTTTACCACAGTTTACAAAAAAGCCACTGGATTGGACACAGTCACACTTAAAGCCCATCAACAGCTTATGATATAGCTCGGAGAAAGCATAATATACATTTATCAAAAGTAAAGCTTATTATTCCATAGTCAATGATTAGCTTGTAGGATACATTTCCATCTGGATAAAAATATGAAAAACAACAAAAAGTTTTAGGTACGCCATTATGCATATTGTATGTAATGATTGGAAAAAAACTATAGTATCTGTTGGTAGGAAATGGTTGTGTAAACTGGAATATCCCATGTGATGGGTATTACACAACTATTAAAAACCCACCTTGGGGGTGGGGAAGTGACTGTGTTACAGGTGCTAGGACAGGACTTCAGAACTCTAGGACCTAAGGAAATGCCAAAGGGTGTCACAATGATGCCTGTAATTCCAGCATTTAGGGGTGAGCTGACTATAGGCCCTAGAGCAGCCAAATTGGCAAGCTCTGGGTTCAAGTGAGATACCCTGCCTCTTTAAAGACTGTAGAGAGTGACTGAGGAAGACACTTGATATCCCTGGTCTCTATAGGCACACATACAGGCCTATACATGTGAATACACATATATACATATATACACACAAAAAACCCATCTTAATAAATGCTTTTATAACCTGGAGAATTCTTGTGATATAATTGCAAGTAAAGCAAGACAGGGATTTTGAAATATGGTGAGAATTCAAGTTTAGAAAATTTACACAGCCTAATTTTTTCAATTCTAAGACACAGATCCTGCCCCTCCCCCATCACCACATTTCCACCCACCCGAAAGGGGGCTGTCTGTCTCACTGTCTCCGGTAAAAAGGTTTGTATCAAGCCTAATTTCACATTTTTAGTGGCACAAAGACTCAGGATCTGCTCCCAAATGAGGGTGTCTTTTGATTTAACGAAAGCATATAGAAAAAAAGGCTAACGGAAGTAATATGACAAAATATGAAAAGTGATTATGTGTTTGTGTTTCCCTATAATTATCTATATTTTAAAGAGAATCCTGTAATGAGCTTGTATGACTTTTAAAAACAGGGGAGAAAAAATCTAGCATGTTAAAAAATTCTTCGAGGCTGCTCATCGCCTGACAGGGTGACGTGGCAGCTCCCCAGCCCCTGCACTCTCTGGTTCATGCCTGGTTTTTTGACACTGTCTTCCTTCTTCCCTGCCCCTCATATACTCCAACAGCTCACCCTTGACTGCAAGGTCTCCTAGGCTGCCATCTCCGCGAGAGTGTGCCTCCATGTACCCAGCACACCCTCCTGGTGAATTCTTCCTCAGCTTTCGGCAGCCCTTCTCAAGAGCAGCCCCTCCGTGAAGACTTTCCTTTCACTCCCCTCCCACAGAAGAGCTAACACCTGGCTGGGTTTTGAAGGTGGGCACTCTGCTGCCTCCGCCATCTTACCTCCCGGACTGGCCTTGAAAATGGAACTTTCTTCTCTCCAGGCCCGGATGCTTCCTCCCTGATCACCACCAACAGCTTGCTGTCTGATTTAATAAATGTTTCTCAGCTTTTATTCTCTGAACCCTCTGAGGCATCCGATTCGTGGTATTTCCTCCACCTTGAGCTCCTTTTGGATCTGCCACAGCAGTGACTTTTCTAGAATGTTCTGTTCTATGAGAGATCTTTCTTCTGAGAACAGATGAGACTAGGGGTGGTCAGAATGGGATGGCTGTCGATCCTTTCTAATCATCACCACCGAATCTTCCTTTGGGAAGTCACTTCCTTGGTCTCAGGATCCCCATGCAGGTCAGCAGACCTGGGTAGAGGGCTTAAGGGTGCATGAACTCCCCTCCAACATAAGTTCCAGAATGACAAGCTGCTAATCGCCTGGAGGGACAGCCCCATCACTGTCCCACATAAAGCCATTCCCAGGCTGGCAGGAGCCCAGAAGCCCCTCTGACACCTGAGTTCAATCCCCAGAACCATGCAAAGAAGGAAAGAGCTAACGAGCATTACAAAACTGCTCTCTGATTCTACTCCCCCAGCAATAAACAACATTTAAAAAAAGTGACACCCCCTCCCCAAGGTTATAAATGACTTCCCTGGACTTCTCTAGTGACCTCATCCCTTTTGTCTTTAAGATGTAGCGGGGCGGTGGTCCCAGCATTTAGGTGGCAGAGGCAGGGATCTCTGAGTTCAAGCCAGGGCTACACAGAGAAACCCTTTCTCTAAAAACAAAACAACGCCCCTCCCCCCAAAAGATGTAATACAAATCATTGCTTCTGTTTTAAATCTCCCTTTGAGGAACTTCTAAGCATGGCGCTGTGTGCTACAGCCAGGAGACATTTTTGCGTGGAGGAGGTGTTTGTCTAAGTCCCACTCAGCCAGCTCTGCCTACACGTGAGGAAGAGAAAAAGTCTCGGAAATGCCCAGGAAGTCGGTGTTAGAGTGTGGCAGAGACCGAGCCAGAAGCCGCCATGAAGCAGCCCTGGCCAGCAGCCCCCGCCAGGCACCCCCTGCCGCCAGGCACCCCCTGCTGTGTAACAGGCGACTAACTTTGTTGTCCATTTCTGATCACAACACCGGAGCTGGCTCTTCCTGGGCTCAGCACCCCCGGTTAATGCTCCCGGCTGCAAGGTCACCTCCCTACAACTCAGAAAAACAGCAGACAACATCGCTTAGAGCACCTGAATAGAATTCCAGCTCCCTGGCTGGCACCTCGACCTCTTTCAACACTTTCCAATTTCCTCAAAAATAAAGAAAAAATATTCATCTAGAGGGGGAGAAATCGCTCTGGAAGAAATTGTTTAAATTGTATTCTTCTTGGGGTCGCCAGAGCAGCTTAACTCCTTGAAGATAAAAAAGTGCATTTCATTACTAATTCTTTGGAGTCCGGTGGCACTTCTTATGCCACCCGGTTTCATCTCTTCCCTTGGTCTGGGGTCGCTCCTGCCCAGGAGTTTCCGGCAGGGTTCAGGGGCCAGACTGCCTAGGGCTGCCTCCCATATGGGATCAGGGAGCAGGAGCTGCGATCCTAAGGCCAGCATTTACACTCCCTGCTCAGAGATAGGAAAAAAGACCCTTTTCTTCTGCTTGATATATTTAGTAACGACCTTAAAGAGTCTGCGAGGCTGAATGAATTGGTGCATCTCGCTGCATTGGAAGCAGCTGCCACGGCTCAGACAGGAGGAGGGAGAGGCTGGAGGGGAAGAGGGGAAGGCGGCGGGGCGGGAGCCGTTGGGGAGAAAGGGAGCGGGAGGCCGGGAGAGAAGCGAGGGAGAGAAGGTGGAGACGGTGGGGAGGAAGCCAAGATGAGGCGCTGGAAGCGCGGGGCCTGGCCTGGCTGCTGTGTGCTGAGCTGAGCCCCTGGCTGTCTGGGCGGCGGGCAGCCTGGGATCGATTCCCAGTGACTGTAGAGGGTCAGCCCGGGGTGGGGTGGGGGTGGCGGTGGGGGCGGCGGTGGCCAGAGTCTACCGTTAAATCTGGCTAAATGGCAGCACTTAAGGGCCCTGTGAAGGAATCCAATTTGCTCACAAGGATCGTCTACAAATTTATATGTCGGCATTTAACACAAAACGCGCCTGGACCAATCCCAGAGCAGAGACGAACCTGGCCTGGCTGATGAATCCGCCTCGCCATCCCACGCCAGTCACTGAGTGGGGGAGGGGGAGGCCGGCACCTGCCCCCATAGGTCTGCCTGCTGACTTCAGGGTTTGGAAGGCTTCGGACCTCTGGGTCTGTCTGCTGTGCCCAGATGTTGAGATTTCCACGTAGGAGATGGAGGGGGCTGGAAGACCCGTCTTTCTTTCTTTTTCAAGAGGGTGGGAGTTGGGGTAAGGAGTAGCTGCAAGATTCGTGTTTGGCACCCTAAAGGAGGACGAAGATGAAAGCCTAGAACTTTGGCCCAGGTCGGGATGAAACCCCAGCTCCGAAGATGTGTTTTTGCCTCATAACGCCATTGCTGTTAACACTGCTGGCCATGTATCTCTGGCACAGGTCTAGACAGACCCTTCCTTCAGGCCTGCACAGTCTCCTGGAGCAGGGTCACGACTGGAATTGCAGCCCTTACTCACAGAGGCCCCATCTGAATGTCACACTCTCCTACCTAGGCAGACAGAGAAACACCTGGAAGAGCTTGCTCCAAGACTGGCAGGCAACAGACCAGTATACTGCCTCTTGGGACTGTGTAATTTCAAGCCACAAAGCCAGGGAGCAAAAGAAGCCATGTCCCTTGATATATGGGCCCTCTGCAACACAATTTACATCAAAGACCCCTTAAAGGGCATTGAGGCAGGATCCCAAAGGCACAGAAGGAGAGAGGGTTTGGTTGGCCTCCGAGAACACTGAAGACTCTCAGGAGAGGGGAGCTGCAGCCTGAGGAGCCTGGGTGGGCCCTCCCAAGCTCCAAGAGGCAGGCTGAGGAGCCTGGGTGGGCTCTCCCAAGCTCCAAGAGGCAGGCTGAGGAGCCTGGGTGGGCTCTCCCAAGCTCCAAGAGGCAGGCTGCCGCAGCTCACTCGCATCCAGGGCTCCACTGATTAGGTGCCTCAAAAGCCCTCAGAGAGGAATAAACAAACATCTTCAGCGGGTCCTCAGTGCTTACTCTGCTTCTAACAAAGCTCAACAGAACTGATTAGTGACTTAAACAGGAGGGTGACAAAAAAGAAAACCGAATGTCTGTACAGAGAGGTGAAAGAGTTTCACAGTTAGCAGCTGTGGCACCGGCTCCGGGACACCTGGGTTCAGATCCCAGATTCCTATATGGCATCGAAAACACATGGTTCAGGACCTGTCGTGATAATAAGCATCCGGCCAAACGGCTTAGAGAACCTGTCGCAGAAGATGCCTGAGCGGAGGCCCTTTATCAGTTACCTTTGGCCCTCTTGGCAGTCAGGGGCCCACCTGGTCCCTGGGACAGCTTACCTGGACTTACTGGGTTTCTCTAGTCTCTTTTGTGCCATTTGGATAACAAAAGCACCCACACTATGGAGTGAACAGATTATCAAATGAGCTAATCCTTGAAGAGCACTTAAGACAGTGCCCTAGACATAGGAGAGCTTAAACCTCAGTACTGACTGTTTGTTTCACTAAACATGCTCATTGCTAGGTTCAAATTCTATCTGTTCTGTAGGCACTCCAGGAGATCACGACAGACTCTCCTGTTAGCAGTAATTTGCTCTTACCCAGCCCCCAGCTGCACTTCCATATTGTGCCCCTAATGGAGAGTTTATCACATTCCATTCTTTGTGCTAGATGCCTGTGGATATGTCTTCAGGCTCAACTGTAACAGATCCCCATCCTCTCGAATTCAGGACTACACCTTATACATCTTTGTTTCTTCTTGAGAGGCTGGCAAAGTTCCTTCCGACAGCTCAATAAGTGTTTGTTGAGTTGCATACAATGCAGACACACAGAGCCTGGTGCAGTTGTTTTTGTTCATTTAGGCTGCAGGGTCATCTCCCCGAGAAGTTCAAGCTGGATGCTCTCTGGCGCCTCGGAATCTTTGCTGGACCTTCAGGATGTGGGAGTGTTTACCGAGTGTTTCTAAGCACTTGGTATTCGCCTGTTGTCTGCTGGCAAATTAGTATTGGGCTGGCCTGGAATACACGGGTATGGTTTGAACAGCTGGACCAGGTGGGCCCCTGACAGCTAAGAGGGCTCAAGGTAATTGATAAAGGGCTTCCGCTCAGGCATCTTCCGTGACAGGTTCTCTAAGTCCTTTGGCAAGCTGTTTATCATGACAGGTGCTGAACTGTGTGTGTTTGGGATACTATGGCTGAGGAGGGGAACTGTCTGGCCATTAGCAAGAGAGGGGGAAAGAAGAGAGCCAGGACGCATGTTAGTGGGTGTTTTTTTTTTTTTGAGATTGGGGTGGGGCACCATGAGATGGCCCTCAAATCAAGTGATGTTAGGTTTTTTTTTTTCATCTCTAGGTAACAATGACTAGTGCAATGACATATCTGCTGTTGACAAAAACAATCTATGCTGTTCCCCACCCTCTTGGAATAATCATAATGGTACTTCTCCCGGGTCCCAATAGGACCCTGAGCCTGCAGGACCAGGCTGGAGAGGGGCGACTCCCCTGAGAGGAACAAGATCTGGTTGGTTAGCTGGAAGGCAGCTATGTCATATCTGGAAACATAACCAAGAAGAGAAAGGCTGGTTTCATGGAGTTGGTTTTCGCTATCAAAACTGAAACCTAAAATAACTCAACAAGTTCCCTATTGGAATTGATGAGCACCTCCTGAGCGTAAATCAGAGTGGCAGGGAACCAATACGCTGCCATCATCAGTATGTATGGCCTGACCCAGGCTGTGTCTAAGACAAAGGAAGATTTTACACCAGCCTGGGATCCAGCCTTTGCAATGTGCCTGAGGGGAGGGCTACTCCCTGCAGCCTCCCCCAAGGGGGCATTTTATCAGTGTCTGAAAAGACTCTAACCTCTCATCCCTGGCTAGAGTTGGGAGATGCTAATTCCAAGGGCATGGGCTAGCTGGCCAAGTAGCTAGAATATGAATAATCCACACCCTCACCCCCACTCTGACCAAACAGCCAAGGTCAGCATCTGTGACGACCTAAGATCTTTTACTCAAAGTGTGACTCAGGGACCAGCTGGACCTCTCCAAAAGTTCAAAATCTCAAGCCCTGCCACAGACTCTAGAGTGAAAATCTACCTTTAAACCAAGTGCCTGGTGATCTGTGTGGGCAGGAAGGCTGGATAAACCATGATGTAAGCTCCATCATTATCATTACCAGCCCTGCCCCTTCAGCCCTCAGCTTCCACGCCACCTCTTTACAAAAGCTAGCATCTTCTATGGGGCCACCAAACTGCTAAAAGCAAAGGTATCGCTCACCGTAAGAGTTCTGCCACGTGAGAGGAAGTTTGACTGGATAAAGGGAGCTCATCCTCAGGCACAACGAGATGAAGATGGGTACCCTCCCTCCTCTTACATCATGGACTCCGACAAGATAATGGCTGTGAAGAGCCTCGCAGAGCTTAGAGACATGTGACTGCCTGCTCTCTGCTCTTGTCGTGTGCCAAGCACGCTCTTGCCCTGGGAATTATGGCACAAGCTGTTCACTCTGCCCTGCCACTCTTGGTCACCCTTGGTGCCCTCATTATTTTTAAGGACCCAGTTGCAGTAATCTTGGGTGTGGAGGTGGGGGCACTCTTCTCTAGGTCCTTCAGGGCCTAGATCATTTTATCATTCATGCCTCATCTTCAACGTCCTCCACTTAAAAGGGCCTTTCTACCCCTCACAACGGACAGCTTCTTGCCCTGTTGTTCACCCTAGCTCACCATCTTCAGGCCACTATATTCACATTCCAGAACCTCCTTTCGCTGGTGACCTCTTGTGAGAGCTGCTTCGAGTGAGGATATGGTCTGGTTGGTAATCATCTTTCACTGGCCATTAGAACACTGTTAGGCATCGTATATACTCTGTTGAGTGATGCCATGTATCGTCACTGGAGTCTGGAAGTGTGATTGGGAAGAATCTCTTGGGTGTGGCTGCTTTAGTGACATTTTCTGCATCTGGTGTGTCCAAAGGGTCTGACAGAAAGCCCCGTCCTCCAGCTGCACAGTGAGAACACCAGCATAACTAAAGGCGGTCTCCTCCCTGTAGCATCAGTCCCCCTGCCTGGTCCTAGGGTATCAGAGCAGGCAGGAATGGAATCCTGCCATGGGCTTTAACAAGCTCTCTGCATGGCTCTGACACACACTGTGGTGTGAGAACACTGTGGTGAGGGAGAGAGCATCCTTCTTCCTCCAGCCCTATCCTACCAACACCTTAATTGCCCTCAAGCTTCCTTCAGTGTTCAGTCAGGAGCTGGGGTATAGGGAAAGCAAGGATTACTGTCACACCCTGCTGGCTGCTTGGCTTTACTCCCTTCTGGCTCTCCACACCCCCTTTCAGTTCAGTGGGAGACAGCTGGCCAGCACCGACTGATTCTTCTTTTCCCAGTGTTTTTGTAGAGCAAGTCAGGCTGATTTAATTTTAATCAGCCGAAGCAACAGAGCAGTGGTTCTCTACACGGAGCACCTGGAAAGCTCGAAGACACTGAAACCTGGGTCCCATTCCAGCACGACTAAATCAGAATGTCCCAAGGTGGAGCTGGGCACCGGTGTCTTTCAAATGCTCCCCTGACAATGCTAACCTGCAGCTGGGGCAGCACTAACGCTGCTCTCTCCCACCAGTTTGACAGATAAGAACAACCAGGGACTTGGTAAGATCACCAATGCCAGTCCCATCCCCAACTGCCTTGGCAGAGAAGCTCCAAGGCTTGGGGGCGGTGGCTTTAGCAAACACATGCTCCTTCTTTTAACCAAATTTGGGACACTGATCCAAAAGTCTGGGTTCTGACTTTGCAACATCAAGTGACGTAACAAGCTCTGAAGCTGGTTTCCTTATCTATGAAATGGAGGGACTAAGTACAGATCTTGGAATGTTGTTGAGGACACCACTTAGGAAGACAGGAACTGAGGTATTTATACAACAGGACAGAGATAAGACACAAAGACACGACCCCCCCCAAAAGAAAAGACTCTAAGGTGTCTAGTAGTCCCTCAACATTTAAAACACACAGACTTAAGTAGACGGCAGAGTCAGCAGCTGCCTCTTACTCTTGGACAGAGAGCTGTTAAGTAAGAATGAGTGTATAGCTGAGCTCCTGGAAGAGCTGTTCAGATACCCCAGTTAGGACCATTACCAAGGAAGACATTTATAAATCCATCTTGTGATATCAGACAAAGTGCTGCAGTCTCCCTCTGACTCCTGGCAAGGTACAGAAAACTCCCAAAGCAGCTGCAAAAACAGTGCCCAGGGCCAATGGAATTTCTGTAAAAAAATCCCCCAAATTAGACAAAGAGCAACATGGTGGTTCTTCCTGTTCCAATCCCAAGCATCTCAAACTCTGAGGCATAACATTTTTGGGTAACCCTTTGATCGCTGTGACTATAACCATTGAAAGTTCTTCTAGGTTATAGAAGAATGTACTGCGATTTAATCTTGATTGTCAACATCTGGTTGTGTTTTTAAACCTGTTTCTGGAGCTGGTTTGATGGTGAGGGCATTGGTGTCATCAATTGTTTATCCATTGATGGATCCATAGTGGGGAGGAGTTGGGATTGTGGAACACGGGCCTACGTGGAGGTAGTGTGTTACCGGGATATGCGTTTGAGGAGCCCTGGCCTCTTCTTTTTATCCCTCTTCATTTCCCGGCTGTGAGGGAACTGTCATTCTCTCTCCTTCATGATGGTCTGTCTTCCCTCAGCCCAAAGCAATGGAACCATCCAAGCATGGGCTGGAAACTCTGAGACCATCAACTACAATAAAACTAACTTCCTCTTAAACAGCTTTTCTCAGGTGTTTGTCACGCTGACAAAGAAAAGTTTGACTAATGCATATGCCTTGCAAATTTAAAACACACACACACCCCAAAACCAGAAAAGCATAAATAAAAATTACTTCTAAATCAACCACCTAGAAAACTTTGCAATATTTTGATACATTCCCTTCTTTCCTTCTTAAATATTTTACAATGTTGGGAACCATACTAGTGAAATTTTGTTATTATATTTCTTTCCCTTAGTTATGATATCATGAATTTTTCTCTTATGCCCTTAAATATTCTCTGAAGAGAATTTAAGCAATTGCATAGTATTTCATCCCACTGGTGTTCTGCAATTTACATAAATGTTTTGTTATTAATGGGTATTAAAGCTGTTCCTAGTTTTTTTGCTATTATAAAAAGGTGAAACAAATAGCCCTCCACATAAATTTTTGACCAAGTATCTCTATTTTTCTGAGACAGCTATAGAAGAATTATAGAGTCAAAAGATCTGTCTCTCTCCCTTTTTTCTTTTAAAAATTTGTTTCCATTTTTTTAGGTCCCTCTGGTAGATCACTGTATTGTTACCAATGCTTAGTAACTCAGTCTGCCTAAATTTTCAACTGTCTTATGAGTGAAAATTAAAGTCTGATTTTATGTCATACTGTAAAGATTATTACTTGTAGTTTTACATTTTCCCCATCTATTGACCATCTGCACATCTTAACTTGTGAATTATTGGTTGCCATTATTTTAAGAATTCACGTGTAAAAGTCAATTGCACATACTATGTACCTGGAAAGTCCTGCATATGAGCTGACATTAAGTCATCCAGACTCAGGTTCATAAATGGCTACTGTCACCTCTTGCCAGTGGCAAAATAAACAAATGAACAAACAAACAAACAAAAACAAAAAAACCCATAGAAATGATAATCCTATTTTTTCTTTTTCCCTTATCTGGTTTCATGAAAACTCTGACTCATTGGGATGATAGTCAGTGTTGGAAGATTCTCATCAATATGAATGTCTGCCCCAAAATGGCAACAGTTATTTTTCTCTACTGTGCTTTGTGGGCAGAAATCTTTGATAATGTATACATTCGCAGACCTTTCAAGGTCAACACAAAAGTTAAACCAAGTTGGATTTCATTCCAATGCTCCTTGACACCTTTTGCTGATGGTAAGTTATGTCACTAACCATCTTCCAGCAAGAAGTTAAATCAGTCGATGGACAGTAAATCTCTGCCGACTCTGGGGGAGAAGTAAAACCCACTCTGATCTAATCAAATCTAATCATCAAGCTCAAAAACGCTGCTGCAGCGGCTTTAATTTCAGTAACAGATCTTCACACAACTGTCAACATCATTACCAAACACATCAGAAAATTGGATGAAAGTGCAACATGTAGACAATCATAATCCCCCGTCATCAATCTCTAAAAGTCCCCAGTTGACAATTCAGATTAGGAGGTGAGCCTCCAGGGGACACACTTTGTACACCGACTTCACAAAGAGTAGTATTAACCCAGAAACACCTCAATTTTGTGAACTCGGTCACTGGACAATTGAGGATCAGGAATGAAAAGAAAATCACAACACTTGAACAAAGTTTATTTTTTATGTTTTATGTTTTTATTTTTTGTTTTGTTTTTTTTGAGACAGGGTTTCTCTGTATTGCTTTGGAGGTTGTCCTGGAACTCGCTCTGTAGATCAGAATGGTCTGGAACCCACAGAGATCCGCCTGCCTCTGCCTCCCGTGTGCTGGAACTAAAGGTGTGCGCCACCACCGCCTGGCTTGAACAAAGTTTATAATCTAGCCTATTTGTTGTGAGGTCACACAGCACAGGCAACTATGGGTTGAAGGGAGTGGGAAGTTGTTGTCCATGGGAAGCTTTTCAAAAACACAGAGTAGATGAAGAAACGACATCATTCAAAAGCAGTGAGCACTGGACAGGCGATGGCTCTTCTGATGGGTACGCCATGCAGGCACCCTGTTCTAGACTCCAGAGAGGAGTCTCCCATGCTACCACAGTGAAAGAACATGCTCAGAAAAATGATAAAAGTCATGTGTTTGGGACTAAGTACTAAAGAGATACAAAGTGTGCTGAGGGGCAAAGGTGACGTCACCACGGGAGAGAGCCCACTGTTGGACTGCCTCCAGCCAACAGCGAGGCTAAGGAGAGTTGGAGGCAGAGTCTGTCAGAAGCCTCCGGACTCCCACTTGTGAAGTGCCTTCTTCGGGTCAAGGACATAGGTTAAATAATTTGTCCAAGGTCAGGCAGATAGTTAAAATCAAGTCATCCACTGAGAAACTAGCATTTCAATTTTTTATGACAAGAGATAGAAAAAGAATGTTTGACAGAAATGAGTTACAGAACAAATAAATAATCCAAGACTGTCTTGGAGCCTGCCAAACGCAGAGAGATTCTTTTTCCTCTCGTTGGGCAGCAAGCCTTTGATCGCGAACGGATGGAAATCACGAGACATCCAGAGACAGAAGTCAATTGTGAAAGCCTCACTTTTCCTTTGTTTCTTTATCAAAAGACACATCAAGAGTGGCCACCTTTCTTCTGCCCGCAGCCAGAGGTGGGATTCTTCAACTCTCAGAACGGCACAGGGCTTTGCACTTGGCAATAGCATGGGGTTAGATGACAGAGGATGTATCAATTCCTCCGTCTGGTGGTGTTAGGAGCAGCCAGGAACCATGTCAAGATGTGGGTGGGGTAGTGGGTTCCACTTGCTGGAGTGTTTCAGTGTATGTCATTCAAATATATACACACAACACATTCTCAGTCTCTTTCCTCTCTCCCTCTCCCTACCCCGGCCCTCTCATTTTGGGAAGTTTAATGTCAAGTCTTTCCCCAGTCTAAGAGAAACTTAAAAAGGCAAGGGAGCATGCTGCCAATAACACAAGAAGCTTTACTGCAGGGTTTGCTGGCGGATGTTCCGCGTTCTCTTAATTCAGATTTGCACCTCATCCTTGGGCAGGGGTCATACATTCTGCTTAAGAACAACAGATGATGGCCGCTGCCTATTAACCTTTATCTGCTTCCCGTGTGAAGAGCAAAATCCTTGCTTGGTCATGGGTGAGGGGAAGGGATGTGGAAGGGTCTCAGGCTACACATGGGAGACTTTCCAAGGGGTCATTAGAAAAAAAATCTAATTGTTGGGTTTTGAAACATGACTTTACCATAGTGTGGCTTTTTGATAATGAGATGGGCTATTCAGCAAATATATCAGAATATGCCCATCCAAATGAATATCTCTCTTCCTGGGCTGTCATCAGAGGCACCAGATATTTATCCCAAGGCTGTGACCATTGTTTCAGACACTTTTGGGGCTCCCTGGAGAATCTTCTTCAAATTGATGCCACATTATTTGGAATAAGCACAATAGTGGCAGATTTTCATCCTGCGAGGCTGGATTTTATTTTTGGAAACAGTCAAGAGGCTTTTTGGCATCTGTAGCCAATCCCAGTGAATAACCAGCTGATTGAGCTGGTAATGTTGTCCTGGATCCAAACTGAACACGGTTATATGGTGCCATGTTCTGGTGTGGTGGAGAAACAGGCTCCAAGGTCATTTTGGATGAAGAGGCCCTGTACTGCTGAACCAGGCACATGGCCTTGCTGGAGTCCCTATGAAGAGGACAGCACAAATTTGGGTGGGCAATGCTTGGTGGGTTCTTTGGCTGTTACACTGCAGGAGAAGCCTCGGCCTAACTCAGGGGAAAAGACCTTGCCTCAAAGGTTATGGGGAAGCTTCCTGCTTCAAAGTGGAAGTCAAAGAAACAGACAGCTCCAGAAGAATCAAGAATCCCATGACAGCACAGCTAAGAAGCTTCAGATAAAATGACTAAATTCCAAAGTACTTCTCCATGCAGGAATTGTTCTGCCCCAAAATGAGACTCTGGGAGCTTCCAATGGATGAGCTTAGGACTTGTGCCCATCTCCTGGCTCGGCCTCAGCATCTGATGGTAGAACCCCCAGAGATCCTCCTGGCTGTTGTTGAGAGAGGGCAATAGTCCTTGGTTGCCATTTATCCAAAACTGCCCACATAAAAGGAGAAGAGTGGAGAGAGGGGTGAACATTTAGGAGAATAGAATAAATGCTAAGAGAAAGGAGGAAAGAGAAAGAAACCTGAGCCACAGGTTAAGTTCTGTTATTCTTGTTACGAGTGCTGTATAATGTTAGGTAAAATACTACACTTCGCTCTCTTGTCAACGTTTTTCTCATGCTGAGAATTACACTGGCCTCATTAGCCATCTCCAACTGCATGAGCTGATGGAGACTCTGTATCCTGCAGCTCCTAAAAACCACATTGGCTTGCACTTTCTCCAGCAGGAACTGGACCCTGTCCCTTTTCTTCAGCGCACTCATGGAAGCAGGGGACCAGCTCTGTTCTTCTCATCTCCCTAATGAAGAGCACAGAGCTCTCCGTGTCTCTGTGTGCCTCTGCCATAGCCACATTTGGCAGCTGTACTGTGCGTCTGTCATTGAGGATGAGCTGGGGCGTGAGTGACAACAGCACCTTGTCAGCCAGATGTGTTCTTACTTCTGCAAAGTGTCAAAGTACTTATGAACACCAAGTGTGTGTGTGTGTGTGTGTGTGTGTGTGTGTGTGTGTGTGTGTGTGTGTGTGTGTGTGTGTGTTCTCGGGAAACCCAGCCTGTTCCGATGAAAGCCATTCTTTAACCCCTGTACACAGAAGGAATGCCATGTGCACATAATAGGCAATTATTAACATGGAAGGCGGTAGCTGGCCTACCTATCCCAGCCTGCCTGGCACTCAAAGGAGAAATATTTTTATTTTTATTTTTTTGCTAACTGAGAGCGTTGGGGAATTCATCTGACTTCAGTGTCCCTAGGTAATGAGGAACAGAAGCCATAGTTCTGTTCATGGTTTCCCAATTTTACTCTCTGGGAAGCTAGAACACTAAACAGGGGCCGTAGGAGCAATCCAAGGCCCTCTCACTTGCTGCATACAGGGCCTCTGAGAGCCACTGTGGGGTTGGACTCTGGGAAGGAGGCAGTGACTGGGAGCAATGATACTGAATGGCGTCCTCTGGGTGCAAGCGACAGAAACCAACTCTGCCTTTCAGAATCTGACGGGCAGGCATATTAGGGGAGCTCTGCTTCAAAGGGAAGATCTGCTCTGAGCCTTTGGGATGGCTGCTTGTAGTGGACTGTACAGAGGGCATGGGGACTCTGACTTAGAAGTAGTTCACTAGCATCTTACTTCCAAGGATCTTTTTCTCAGTCTGTGAAGCTAGGGAAAGACCTTTTGTCAGTGGTGTGACCTGTCCAAGGTGATACAAGGAAGCCATCTAGACTGATTGCCATGGCTGCCACTCAGTGAAGGCCAGCTTTTGAGACACCAATGTTATATAGAGCATTGCTTTCTAGACTTTGAGATCTTATGGCATAAGGTCTGATGGCTCACACACTTCCAGGGACTCACACAGGACTGCCAATTGTCTAACTAAGGACAATTAAAAGTAAAGGAACCACCATACCCTACCAACTACAGTGAATATTAAAATACTCTTTAATACTCCCTCAAAGCAAGATGGATACAATTTTAGAATTGAGAAATAGAACTTGAGTAGAGCATTTCTTCCAGATTCATAGAAAACAATTATATTATCTTTATTTAGGTGATTTAGCTACAAAATGGGAACTTCATTCTAGATCAGCCTAGATCAGAACAACGCTTGGGAACCAGGGTCCCCAACAAGTTATGCTCGTCTCACAGCTCTGGCTTTTAGCCAGCATGTGACCTGCAGCATAAGACTGGTCCCCTAAGTTTTACTTTCCTCCTTCGTGGACAAGAAGCAGCAGTGGGCCCCTCATTAGTGAGAGCATGTGTGCATGGCGATGCCTGGAGTCTGCTACACATCAGGTACTCACTAAGTGCTGATTGCCAGGACCTCCCAAGTTTGAATGGAGACTGGGTCACCTTTAAGTTCTGGGACTGTCATACTGATGCTTAGATCTATCAAAATGCCATAAAAAACCCTAAAACAATAAACACCAAGATTAACAACAACAACAATCAAAGGAATGTCAAAGCAGGGTTGCCAAAACCGTTCACATAATTTCAAAATATTTGTACTGGAAAGAAATACTTGAAACTTTCTCACACAAATACAATGGCTTTATGTGGAGCCTCATACATTCTACGTTTGTGAGAATGGACCCCGGTAACACCTTGGCCCTGATTGACTCTGTCCTAAGCCAGGGTTCTCGTGGATGACATACTCAGAGGTAGCAATTGCTTGTCTTTCTTCTCTACTGTTTGACCCAGTCCGGGTTCATAGGGAACCTTGTTCCTCAACCTCGATGCATAATTCTGAGCATGCGGATTTAGGAAAGCTAGTTGATGTCCTCTGTGCATCACTGGCTCTCAATAGGTTTCTAAAGGGCTAACATGGAGGTTGAAAGGGAAGAGGAATGGCGGCTGAAGGGGAGGGTTTAACTAGAGGATTCCAAGGCAACAGAGGAAGAACAGGGGACTGACTGTACTGGAGGCCCCAGCAGGTGGTGATGTAGGCATGCCAGCACAAGGATCTTGGAGGGCTTCCTGTAAGGTGTATATATCTGTGATGCCTGTGCATGCAATGGTGTGCAACCGGATTCTCTGCAGAAACTCAAATCTCCCAGCCACCTGTTTCCAGTTCTGAATACTAGGCAAACAGCAGGTACTCAGTGAATGAGTAAGTGACTATACATACCAAGACTGGGTGTCTGCTCATCACTCCCTTTTGATCTAGGGATAGAATCCCTCACATCTGGGGATCCACCCTTCCCTTTTCCGAGTCATACAGTCCCTTTAATCACCAGGGATAGGCACATGGCCAGTCACAGCCTTTTTCTTGGAGCTTTCTCATTGGTGTTCAGCCTGGAAGATTTATGCCCAGAATTACTGGCAGTTTTGGTGCCAGACTCACAGAGAAAGATACTCTGAAATAATTAAGCCAACAAGCAAGGCATAGATACAGGGACAAGTGGCAGAAACACCAAGAAGTATCCTGACTGTGGCTGGTATCTGGTTCCTGTCAGTCCTGATGTCCCCCTCATGCCCCTATGACTGCTTTCTCAGGCTCAGCTCTTCAGTCTGTGTCACATGAGTTGCCTCTGTACATCTCCATAAGATCTGCTCAGCCAGTTTAAAAGGGAGGGCAAGACAACAGAAGGTTAGTTTCTACTACAACTAAAAGTTCCAACCAATTCCACTTATTAGAGACGACACAGATGACCAGGACGCAACAACGAGATACTGACCAACAGGCAAGACTGAAAGAGGCCGTGAAGATGCACGGTGGGGAGCGGGCAGCAACAGTCCTGCTGATGAATAACATCTGATGACTTTCCACATGCTGGGCACAGAAACTAGGTGTATGCGTGTAAAAGCCAGGGGACAACTCCTGAGTGTTATTTCTTAGAAGCTGTCCATATAGACTTTTGAGATTGCATGTCTCACTAGCCTGGAGCTTGCCAAATAGGTTAGACTGGCTGGTCAGCAAGCCCAAGAGATCTTTCTGCCTCTGCCCAGTGCTGGGATAACACCATACTTGGCTTTTCAAGATAGGTTCTAGGGATCAAATTCATGCTTGCACAGCAAGCACTTTTAGCAACTGAGCTATTCTCCAGTCCTTGTACACATTCTTCTTGATGGTTGTGATGAGTAATTTTATGTGCCACCCTCAGTAGGCCATGACCTATCCAGGTTCAACATTGCTTCTGGCTCTATCTGTGAAGTGCTTCCAAATAAAATTAGCATTTGAAGTGTGTTCTTTCTGCTGTCTTAAGGATTGAATCCATGGCCTTGTGCATGCTAGGTAAAGGTTTTATCACCAAGCTATTTCTCAGCTTTCATTTTATTTTACATTTAGAGAGGACTCTTATTACACTGGTCAGGCTGGCCTTGAACTTGTGATCCTCTTCCAGCCTCCCAAGTAGCTGGGATTATAGGTATTAGCCACCACACTGGTTGGTTGAAATTAGCTCTTGACTCTATAGAATGCAGCAGAGAAAGCCCCATCATCCAATCCACTGACAGCCTGAACAGAATTAAACAGGGAAGGAGGAATTTTCTCCTGTCCTGCCTGTTATCACAGCTCCTTCCATCCTCCCATGCAATAATTTATATCACTGTTTCTCCTGGTTCTCAGGCTCAGGAGCCCCCCCACTAGTTTTCTTAGACCTCCATCTTGCAGATGAAAGATGGTGGGATTAGATTTCATAATCTCCCCTACTTCCTGTCCCCTCTCTGCCTCTCACTTTCTTTCTCCTATTGGTGACCCCAGGATAGCTGCTACTAAGTGCTATGACAGAGGTAAGGCATTATTATTGACTCTGTAGATGAGGAAACAAAACTCAGAGAAGTTAGAGATCATGTTCTAAGGTCTCCCAGCTTGGAGAGAAGCAGCTAGTTAAAGCAGTAATATGAGTCCTGAATTTCCTTCTGTTCATTTCTCTTTTCTCACTCTCTTGCTCCTAAAGTCTCTCATCCTTTATGTCTTCAAGTCTCCCACTGCCTCTTCTGGCAGTGACCTTTCCCTGGATACTCTTGATCCCATTTTCAAGACAGCCCATAAGCATGTATTTCAAGACTGTGGTTTTCAACTCTTTTCAAGTATGAAGATACCTTTTAATATTAAAACAAAAACTCCACATAAAGGTAGCTGTGCCCATAGGTATTGACAAAGTGCCCACACATAGATGGATCCTCAGATGCCTTATAATAACTCTATGACCTCTAGGCTGGCATTCACTACTTTAAAATATATGGGGGAATCCATATAGCCATCGCTCTTCCTGCTGTCTGCTTGGCTTGTTACAATATAGAAAAGGCTTATAAATGCTATTTCAGAGTTCTTTTTTGCTCACTGTCTGCCTTAAGGCTACTAATTTCTTCTGAAATGTGGTCTTTTTGTCCCTTCTTTAATACGCTTAATTATTTAAGAAGCCATGAACTATGATACTTACATTTTATATATCACCTCTTGATTATTCAGGGGCTGATTAATTCATGGGTTGCCCAAGTCATGTCCTCCTCCTTCGTATCCCCATTTTGTTTTATCATTCCATTTCTTATTAGCGTTTTTTAAGTCAGAATGGACAGTGGGAGTGAGAAATGATTCTGGATACAAATTATGAATTCTGATGAAGGATTTGGTTGTAGGAAGGTGAAGTTATTTCCCAAAGTAAGAATTTCTTTAATTCATCAGGCATATTGATTCACTGTGAGCTCTGTGAAGGTGGGGGTTGCTCTTGTTCACTACCAACCTCCAGGGCTCAGCAAGGTTCCTGGCACATGGTAGCTTAATAAAAAAATTGTAAAACGAATGAATAAGAGCTGACTAATAACAGGGCCAAATAAACTTTCTCCCCTGTGAGACATTGATTTATAGGACACCAAGTAAAATGCAAGAGATCTCATTTTAGGATTGCATGTCTGCAGACAACATGGAATAACAATGTTTAAATGATGGTGTTAAAAATTAACAAGAGGAATATACAGTTCTAATTAGAAAACAAAATACATGATATCCTTCTGCCCATGGAAGAGGGGACAGAGAGGTGCTGAATCTGCTGAGGCCAGAGGTCTGTCCAGCCAACTTCCTCCTGCTACATTAGCATGAAGTGGACATATTCACCCAAACACACTAGACCTGAGCACTCCGTATGCGTCAGGTGCTGTGCTCAACACCTTTCATGCCTAATCTCATTTGTACTCCTCCATGACGTAGGAAGTGGTGTTATCTGATAGCCATCAGAATGTTCCTAGTATGCCCAGAAATTGTCTTAAGCTCTCTAGCTGTTTTGAAGCAGGAATGAACTTGTCTTCTTTTTTGCTTAACAGTTTTAAAATTAAATATTTATTTTCTCATGAAATGTTAGATGTGTTTGAAAGATTAATTTAGATTTTAGTTATGACTTTGGAAGCTCAGATGTACCTGGTCTCTCACTAGCCCTTGTCTTTTGGTGTTAGGGAATCTTCTCGAAGGGAAACTTTTATAACGAGATTTCCTAAACTTTTCTGCCTCTCTAACTTGTGGGAGCACCTGGGGAGGCAGGGTTTCTAGGCATCCTTGGCTCTGGTGCTGTCCAGGACCCTGGTGCTGAAAGTTTAACTAAAGCGATTCCCAGGCCAACCACAAGGAGCAATGCTGATGCTACCTGGGTGTGGCAAAACCTTCCCCAAACAGGAAAGCAACTTCGAAGGATGCTGGAGGAACAGAAAACAGCCCATCTTATTTGGAAGACAGAAAGAAAATTCTAGAGCTTCCCTGCTCCTTCTTTCATACCTTGCTTTAGCTTGAAGGGAAAGCAAATGATAATAGGTTATTGATGGGGAAATACCTGTCTGTCTAAAAAGAAAAACAATGCCAAGGCTAATGATGGAAAACGGTATAGAATTTCCTTGGAAAGTTAAAATGATCCAGCAATCCCTCAACTAGGTTTGTGTCCTCATTCCCATATTCGTCACAGTACTTTTCACAACAGCCAAGGTGTGGGACACACCCATATGTAAGTGTCCACCAATGTACAGATGGATATAGAAAGTGTGAAATATACAACCAATGGAATATTTTGGTCTTCAAGAAAAAGAGACAATCCTATGATTTGTGACATCATGGACAAGCCTGGAAGACATGTTAAGTGAAGTACAACAGGCACATAGACAAATGCCAAATGAGCCCGCTCACATGTTGAATTTAAGGCTACTAGTTCTTACCTCATGGATGCAAAAAGTAAAGTGCTAATTACCAAGACCTGGGGCCAGGGGCAGGGAGAACTGGGGACACTGTGGTACAAGGACATGCGATTTCAGTTAGGAGGGATGAGTTTAAGTGATTTATTATGTGGCATGGGACTTACATCTAAAAACAATATTATGTTCCCCCCAAATTGCCAGGAGAGTGCGGACTGTAACTGACCTCACCACAGAAAGCAAGCATGTGAGGCAACACGTGTGTTAACAAGCTCAGCTAAGTCATTCACAATGAGGCAGGAAATACTCTCATCCACCGACCTCCAGGGTTCAGCAAGCATGGCAAAGCAAGCATGTGCACAACAGACATACACCATTTTACGTTTCAATTCTGCACATGCACAACTGGGAAGTGGGTCATTCTGGAGAATTTTACTACAAAGAAAGGAACTAGAAACAACCAAGACTAAAAGCTCGGTGATGCTGTCTGTCCCTTAGGATTACTCAGTCAACAAGTAATTATTGTTCTTTAATGAATACAGAGACCCTGGTTGCAATTGTAGAAGATAAAACCCAAAACATCAGAGAGGAACTCCGTAGAGGGGACAAAAAAGGCCACATTACAACTTCAAGTGAAATTCCATATATCCAAGAAACTAGAATATCCACTGGGGACACAAACCCCCTAATGTATTGAACATGTATGAGAGTTCTCTCTCAAGTGCATGACTTCCCCTGTTATTTTCAGACACGACATCTCTTCAATGACCATGACAATTCATGCGACAGGATCATACTCATGTATTTGCAAAAGAACCAGGCACACAGCTATGCACACGATAGGTAGGCAGAGAATTTGTTTACTGAGTTGATTGATGTTGCTCTCAAGGCAAAGGCCCTTGAATCAATCACTTCTGAGTGTAGCTAATGTTTATTATTTTCATTAGTTCCCTTACTCAAGAGTCTCCATCCATCCACCCCTGCCTATTTCATTTCACTGAACACTGACTATGTGCTAGGCATGGTAGGTGCACAGATGAAAAACAAGAAGTTCCTGCATTTAGGAGCCTTCAATTTTAGAGAAAATTATTGATAGTATGTATCCTAATATATACAGAATGTTTACTAATTGAATAACTAATTGCATTTTGGTTTAGTTTCTTTTAAAATCTGATCCCTACTACCAAAAATCACTCATTTCAGAAATGTAAGTTAACATTAACCTATTGTATGGCATGATATTCATAGTTGAAAACAACATACTGTGTTCCTGAAATACATATTCACATATGCATACATATATGTGATGACAAACAGAGTCCTAAGACTCTTCCCTAAAGATTGAACAGTCACAGATTCTCCTTTGGGGCTAGGGAGAGTTATGCTCTGGTCTGCAAGACAGCACCTGATAAGGGGCTTGCTCTGGCTTGCCCTTGTCTGATTTCTATCGCTCTGGCTTGCCCTTGTCTGATTTCTATTGTGAATTTGGTGTTAGATGATAAAAGTATAATAGGAAGGCGAGGGAGAGTTCCTGAGGGTGTGCAAAGGTGTTTCATATCTGAAGCAGAGTTGTGGGAGACACCTCAGGGACAGGAACCGTGGCCTTGATGGTCACCACATTCTCTCTGGGCGTTTTCATTCTTTCAGGTCATGAGTCAAGGAGATGGGTGGGTGGTAGTTGTGACATGACTTATAACTCATGACCTGTGAGAAAAAGGAGAGGTTTTTTTTTGAGTCAACAGGGGGAAATTGGGTGGGGACACTGATTGGGCAGCCTTAAGTCATGAGGAGCCGAGACTACTCCCAGTGGAAAATGGGCTGCTTTAGTTGGCAGCCCCACAGGACTCTGGGATTGGGAGTTTTCTAAAGGGTGAGGACTTTTCCTCGCAGAAGCTATAAAGGTGCTGTGAAAGCCAAGTATCAGATCCTGCCGCCTTGCTCTAAGGAGCAAGGAGCTCTACCCTCCCCATGCCACCAAAGCAATGCTGCTCTCCAACAGAGCTTCCCACAAGTGGGATCTTCATTAGCCTGCTCATCTTCCCACTCACAGACAGCACACAGAATGACAACGTCAGTGTATGTTGGAGAGATGAGTCTATGACTTCTTAGGCTATAAACAATCTATAAACAGCTCAGGAAGATGGCTGCCAGGGGTGGTCCTTGATGTGCACAGTCACATGCTTCGTTCTTTGCTTGCAAAGTCAACAGCAATGACACAGACTGGCATCATCTGTCCCAGAAACAGACTCTGATCGTGACTGTTCTGTTTTCTTCCAAAGAAGTCCAATCTAAGGATCTGGTCTGGTTACATGAGTGTACAGGGCTCCCTGAAGGCGCACGTGCACACACACACACACACACTCACACTTACAAGCTTCCTTGTCTGTGTTACACCTGAGTCACCCCTATTGTGAGGCTCTCTCTGTGTGAGGAGTGAGTTCCAGCATCTCTGAACAGCTAAAAGAGACTACTCTTAAATACAACTTTCTCAGCTGCTCATGTCCCCCCATATCTTCTGGATGTCATAAGGAGCTTTGGTGAAACCCAAAGTCTATTGGGAGCCCCAGACTCCTGTTTACATTTGTGTTTAGAATACTAAAGATTCATCCCATGACAGAACAAAGAAATCCCAAATAAAACACTGTAATGGACCCAAAGATGTAAGGGGAGTCTAAAAGCAACCACACTCACGGATGGTTATTGGAAGACAAGCTAGAAAGAGGACCCGAAAGCACCATGAAGAATATTGCTAATCCTTGGTCTGGCATCGAGGTATCCAGGGAGGCAGAAATCAGAATCCTACACTAAGCCAGGACCTTTGGAAAGAGCCAGTGTTCCCAGGTCAATAGGACCGGTGGTCCTTACAGAGGCGGACAGAAAGCCTCTCCTGGTAACAGGTACACTGAGTTTAGACCTGTAGAGCTCCTAGATTCTAAGATCAAGTGAATGAAATTAGAGGGCAAGCTGCCATGAAAAGGCAGAAATAAAACCAACCACAAACATATTTAATCCCTAAATACTGTAGATAACAGAACTGTTAAATATAGAAATAACCACATGAGACCTATTCCAAGGAGAAAGGGGGTAAAAACCCAACTCATAAAAGCAGGTGGGCAGTAAACACCATCAGGAATTTATTAGAGAGATTTGAAAAGGACAACACGGAACTCTTAGAAACAACAACAAAAAAAGTGTATTTGAAATTAAAACCCAGTAGTAGTTCAGATGCAACTGACTGAAAACCAGTGAACTTAGAAGATGTACTTGAGAAATCACCCAAATGTAGCAACACAGGTATGGAAGGAAATACTATGAGAAAGGTTATGGATTTTTTAGGCAGATGGAGGGACTAACATGTCCAAATGGAGTTCTAGAAAGAGAGGGTAGAGATTAGAGCACAGGAACTTTTTCTAAGATGAAGTCAGTTCTATTTGGAACTGACTTGAATCCTCAGATTCAAGAAGCACAAACCTTTTTTTTTTTTTTTATAAATCTTACATCTTCCAGAAGAGGCTTTGGCTATGGAGATGGCTCAGTAGATAAAAGAGCTTGCTGTGAGAATATGAGGATGGAGATTAGATCTTTAGCACCTATGTAAAAGTTGGGCACGGCAGCATATGACTGCAATCCCAACAAGGAGCTGGAGACACGCAGATCTCAAGCTTAGTAGCTAGTTAGTCTAGACCAAGCTGTGAGCTCCAGGATCAATGAGAGATGCTGTTTCAAAATAAAAATATTATTATTAGTGATAGTTATTGTTAATGATAATAATAATGTTGAGAGTGATAAAGGAAGGCATTTTGTCATCCTCTGTCTTCTATATACATGTCTGACTACCTGCATAAGTGACATAAATCACACACTCCCAAAAGATATTCCTGTTCTACATGTGGTTGTGAAACTATAAAATGCAGGAGAGAGAGAGAGACAGACAGACAGAGAGACAGAGACAGAGAGAGAGAGAGAGAGGAAGTAAGAAAGATCAAGAGGCAGATCACATAGGAGGAAATGTCATTACTAGAAACAGGTATCCAAAGTAAATGACGGCCACTAGATGTTAGGAAGAAAATAGCCGTCGGTCTGAAAAACATCTTTCCAGAACAGAGACACAATAAAGATATTTTTAGAGTGAGCAAAACCTGGGCGTTTACCAGCATCTGGCATTCAGGAAAGAACATGCAAAGGGAGTAATACCAGGAAAAAGGGAGAAAATAATTCCAGAAAGACCTTTCTGAGATGCAAGGGGAAGATGAATGAATAAAAAGTAAAAATTGCTATAACGATAAAACATGGCTTTTATATAATAATAACAGCGTTAATAATCACTGTAATGGGCAGGGTTAATAAGGAGCAAGAGTAAAACACTCTCCCGTGCTAAGAGGGCACATGCACAGTTAGACAGAGTGCCCTGAAGGCCCTGCATTGTTCCAGAAGGAGGATAGGATAATTTTAGAGTTTGCACAGTTACAATGTATCATAAAACTTCAAACTAAACCACAAATAAAACAGAAGTAGAGGCTATTAACCCCAAATCAATAGGCAAAAATAAAAGATTGAAAAACACCAAGAACCTCTCTTATCGTCAATTTTTAAAAGCCCTTTAATAAATAAAACATTTTTTTACGAAGTCTTACTATGTAGCTCAGAGTGCTTCAAATTCAGGCCGATCCTCCTGCCTCAGCTTCCTGAGTGCTGAGATTACAGGTATGCAAGCACCACCTCCCCTAGCTATGGTGGTTCAAAAAGAAAGAAAGAAAAAAGATAAAAAGAAAAGAAAAAACAGCTCTAAAAAACATGGAAATGAACAAATAACAGAAGCCTACACAGCTTGATGTTTCCGTTATACAGAAGCAGACTAAATTCATTAGGGACGATCAGACGTGGCCAAACAGTTTAAAAACCCAACTCAGAAGCCCCTGCCCTGGATAAGAAACACAAAAACTCCACATGAAGACTACAAAAAGTGAAAATCAAAGTGTGAAAAAGTGTTCTTTGTGTGATAGTTGTCTCTCCCTACGACACCAGAGGCAAGCGACTGCCTGCAGGGTTATTTGAGCTCGCTGCTTCCGAGGCTTCATTGGTTGGCCTGTTGCTCTTGGGCCTGCAAGGAGGCAGCACACCATGGTGGGAGCATGGTCAAGCCAAAGCCACTCACCACGGCTGAGGCATGAAGAAGACAGAGGAAGAGGAGGGAGCTGGGGACCCCACCGTCCCTTTAGGGACATGCCCCCAGTGACTGCATGACCTCCCAAAGGTTACACGTCTCACAGCTACCATTGCCTCCTAAAAGTGCCGAGCTTGTAACAAGTGTTCTAGTACAGGGGATTTAGGTGGCGTTTGACATCCACACTAGGGAATCTAGCATACAGTAACCAAAAGAAAATTCACCAGCTATACTGTTAGGCCAAATGTGTAATTTAGGGGATGGATGAAGTCACTTCATAATGATGACGGATCCACTCACCAGGAAGACATCAGGATTGTAAAGTTGCTAATAAATTTGCACCAGCATATATAATACAAAGTTGACAGACTCCAAAAAGAAAATGGACCACCACAGTAGGACACTGCAAAATAAGCTTCTTAGTTATTAATAACAAACGCAGGAAAAGGTTTAATAATGATTATGATTTGAACAACACACTAACTGGCTTGATTTGATGGGCTTGTAGAGAATAGTGCTTGCATCTTTCAATACCCCTATGACCCTGAATAGATCTCTGAACCTCAGTTTCCTCATCTGCAAAACGGGAACAGTTCTGTGTGGTGTTGGAATCCAGTCTGAGGCTTCATTTGGTGATATGGCTCACAGTTATTTCGTGTATCTTTAGAAAAGGAAGGGCTGCGTATTCAGTGCAAGCTGCCAATTGGAAGTCACAGGTCAGTTTTGGAGATATTAAAATGTAACAAAGATTGTAACTTGGAGTCCATGGCATTCTGTCCCTTGTGTGGGTCACTGAGGTGGCTAACATGAGAAGAAATTCCCTGTTGCTTCTGTGCTTTTGCCTTCAAAACTGGTTTACAAGCAGGTGAAGGCAAGCCAGGGAGAACCTGCTGAAATTCAGATGTGGGGTGTGCTTGCTCCTGGTGGCTTTGAATCCCCGTGTATCTAGAAAGCAGTAAAACTACATGCCTCCCAGGTCAGCAGGGCTTCCGAGGAGAAAGGATACGCAAAGAAAACCCCAGAGAGGAAGGCTGGGTCAGAGGCCTCCAGCGCCAAGTGATCCTGGGAGGCCCGTGATGTAGGGCTGCCAATGGCCATCGCGGATCCTTTGCCTTGCAATGGAGCTGGGGGACTAAGAAGGCCCTGGGTCGATAGCCCATCGTGAAAAAATGGGGGGAAGAGAGGCTTCAAGGCAAGTGATGGAGGCAAGAAAGCTACGCTGACTTTCTGAATGGATGAAAAATTCAGGTTACTAAAAGTAGCCTTGCCGTTTGCGGCAGAGGCAATTTTAGTGTCTTAATTATATTACTATTTTTGAATGGCTTTTTATAAAAACTCTTCATTTCTTTGCAAAAATCAGGGGTTTTTTTTGTTGTTGTTAACATGCTTTTTAAAAACAAGTTTAAAAACAAATAAATGACAACAAGTACGTGTGACTATCTTTGACCTGAGAGTCCTATGTCCTTTCATTAAACGACCCTCAGGCCACCCGTCCTCTGCCCCTCAGGTGCTTCTGTGAACCTCCAGGTGACCTCTGACCTCCAGAGGTGCTTTGTCTCACAGGTGACACTGGCTACTTGGGACCTTCCCAGTTCCCATGTGTTTGTCCCATGGAGGATAGTGAGTGCATTACAAACCTCGACTCCCCTCTCCTGTCTCCAGCCAATTAGAGCACTAGGAACCAAACAGTGAGATAGAGTGAGTTAATCTGAGGGCCATCAAAGAAAAAGTGGGTTTTTGAGAAGGTGGTTCCACAGGTCGGCCCCACAAGCTTAGTTTAACCCCCAGAATCCACATAAAGGTGGAAGGAGAAACAACTCTGAAAATTGTCCTCTGACCTCCATGGTGGCATGTGGTGGTGAGCCTGCCCCTACCTATAATAATACATATTTTTTAGTTAAAAAAATTATTTTCAAAGTTACACATGTTGCCATGACAGGTAACTGACACTGATTTTGAGAGATACATTTGTTGGAGAGATACATTTTATTGTTATGAAATTATAAAAATAACCCTGTTAAAATTCTCTGAGGCAATGGCTGACACCTCTTTGAAAAATGATACCAAACACTTGACCTTTTACCCACTTACTTGGTTCCTGTGGCTGCTGTGACAAATGACCCCAAACCTAATGGCTTAAAGCAGAACAAATTATCTTACCATCATGTGTACTAGAGAGCTCTTGTTGGTCTCACTGGGCCAAAATGAAGTAAGTGTTGGCAAAGTTGTTGCCTTCCAGGGGTGCTAGGCAATGGTGCTCGGTAGCACCTAGTCCCCTGGCTCTTGGTCCTTCCCTCCACCTCTGGTTCCAGGAAGGGAGGGGGAGCCATTCCTGCACGGAATTACTCTCACCTCCTCTTCCGCAGCCCATTTTCCAGTTTGAAAAACATTGTAATTGTGTGGGAGTGATCTCCCCATCAAAAGGTCATTAACATGATCGTGTCTGCAGAGCGCCTTCCGGGGAGTAGGAAAACACATTCATGGGCTCTGGGGTTTAGGGTACAGGTCTCTTTGAATGGCAGCTGTCCTGCTGTAACTCCTGCCACCCTTTCTGTGTGTGCACCTGGGGATAAGGGGGATACAGAGGCCTGGGTTTGAGCTGGTTAGTGGAGTCTGTCGCCTGCCCTTGTGGCTGCCCAGGGCTGCAGAGCAGGAGGCATGCCGGAAGTAGTGAGATATTTCTGGAAAGCCTGCCACACGCTGCTGAGAGCTCTTCTTAGGGAGGCTAAGAATGGGGTAGAAAGGCCTGACCCCTGCTCCAACAGGATCTTAGAGTATTCAGCATCAGCGGCCGACCATGCTACCCCACAGCTGAAAACTCAGCATCTGTGACCATTCTTTTGTGATTCCAACGACAATGAGTCTCAGGGTTAAGGGTAACCCATTTAAGACATACTTTTTTTTGTAGGGGAGGCTTTATAGGCGGTCCTGTTTGCTGTTTGAATTAGAAAGTATTGAAGCTCCTCTACCTGGGCTTTAGCTGTAGTTTTTGCTGGTGGAGAATAGTCCCTTCCTTCATTTTCTGTTAAATCTACATTGATAAAGTTCAGATCCTGGGATGTGGGCTGCGGCTGTACATGTAACAGGGGCTCAAAGAGTTGTTGAGGTAAAGAATCCCCAAGCTTACTATTTGCTTACAGTCTGTGAATAAACAGAGAAAGATCAAAACTAGCAGCAATCTAGTGACATCCATTAAACTTAAAACACAAGTTTCTTTAAGCCAGCATTTCCACCTGCTCTTGGTATCCATCCTAGAGCAAGGTTTGCCTGTGTTTGTAAGGATGACGCGCAGTGTAGGACTGCCTGCAATGGTTAGAGACGAGGAACAACTTGTTGCACACGCGAAGGAAATGAGGAAATATGTACGGTATGTCCGCACTGAATGACATCTTTTAAAAAGATACATGTTCATGTTTGAACATGTTACACAGCAAAAAACAACAAAAAATCCAAGTGTGATAATATGTGTCAAAATGAATCCTCCCAAATTATGTATCTGATATATACAGGATTTATATAATCTATCTATTTATCTATCATCTACCTATAACACTAGATTACTATCTAGAAACAAACACCGAACTGGAAGCCATTGTTATCCTGAGAGTGACTGGCATAGGCTTGGAGTAGGGGGCAGGAGTTGGAAAAGGTGAATTTTTACCTTTGTCTATATTGTCTGAATTTTTTTTGCAGTGGGACATATTTCAGTGTAATTAAAAGAGAAACATACTTTGCATTAGAAGAAGAAATGGGGGACAGGAGCGATAGCTCAGCTGATCCAGTACTTGCCACACAAGCATGAGGATCTGAGTTTGGGTTCTCAGAAGCCACAGCAATGGGGTCTGTGACTCCAGTTCCTGAGTCGGGGAGCAGGTAGGTATGTGGAGCTTACTGGCCAGTCAGCTTGGCCAGACCAATGAGTCCCAGGTTCAGTGAGAGACCCACTCTCAAAACTAAGTAAGCAGGTGGGGAACAATCGAAGATGATGCCTCATATGACCCTCTGACCTCTGCATGCTTAGTCTGACATGTGTGAGTACACCTAAACACAAAGATACACATACAAACAGGTGCATCACACACACACACACACACACACACACACACACACACACCAGAAAACAAGTGAAGTGACCCAACACTCTAAGATAGTATCAAAACTGTTGACCAAATATATTAAGGTTTTGGTATTATTTCTATGTGTGTACACTAATGCTCATGTGTGTGCAGGTCCACATGTATGTGCAAGTACATATGCACACATGTGAGCATGTATGTTGAAGTCAAAACAGTCTCCAGCATTGCTCCTCAGGCACCACGCACCATGCTTTTGAGACCGAGTCTCTCACTGGCCTGGATCAGTGAGCCCCGAAGATCTGCCTGTCGCTGCCTCCCCAGCTCTGGGCTCCCAGCATTTCTACAATGCCAGCACTTTACCTGGGTTCCTGGAGTCAGGCACAGAGCCCCAGGCTTATAGGGCGAGGACTTCACCAGCTGGGCTATCTCCTCAGTATTACTAAAAATAGTCTTCTTTTAAAAAAGGAACTGAAAGTTCAAACACGTTTATTCCTGTTTTGTTAAAAGCATGTGTATCTCTGCGTGCATCTGTATACATTTAGACATGCGCTTTAACATAGTAGATAAATCTAAATGTATTTATATGCTCGAGGAACCTATTATTTATGGCATCTGTCTACTCGTAGCATGCATATGTATACACAGCAACCACACATATCTGCCTACAGTTATAATACCATGGTAAGTGCTGATTTGGTTAAACCATAGATAAATATCCTATTCTTTTTCATTGCTCCTATCATTTTTAATGGTATCTCCTATATGATCATGATTAATCAGGTAATTGAATACAGTTTGCCCTTAAATAATTCAATTAGCTTTAGTAAATTAAAAAAGTTTCCTGACATAGTTGCAACATTGAGAGGGAAAAAAACAAAACAGCACTTCACAATCGGCAGCATCCTTTAAATGAAACCCTCCCGAGTGTGAAGAGCATGCTAAGGCTTTACCAAATGAATGCTCTTTGTGTAGAAAAACTGATCTAAATCACGGTTTAAACTTTACAACCACTACAGTCACTGCACTGGAGCCGCCTCCTGCTGGAAACCGAGAGGGCAGAGGGTTAGCTCAGACCTACAGGGATAGCCCTTACAATGCTGCTGTAAAGGATTGCACCAGATTGACACCAACAGGAATCCCTCTCCAGACCCTGTAAGACTGGAGATTGGGTGTCTAGTTCCACTGAGAAAAGGGGAAGCCACTGGGCTTTCCATTTGCCCAGGGAACAGTCCCGAAGACCCTCAATGGTGTGTGCGTGTACAGCCTTCTCTGGGGGTGATCAAATCCTCCCCTCGCCCGGCAGGGAGGTAGCTATCTGCAGACCTCAATCACGCACCTGCAGGTTAGCAGATAAGCCCTCCATATGCGCAGGCACTCGCCCAGCTGTGGCGGAGGAGCGGTAAGCCGCCCCTTCCCTCTCCCATCCCCGCAGAACAAAGGGCGGTCATTTTCTGCTCCTCCCAGAGTCAGAAGCACGCACATGCCTTCCATCACAATTAACTCAAGAATCCGAAACACAACACAAACCCACCCGCAACATGTGCAAAATCAATGCTGTCAATAGACAGAACCAGGCTACTGAAAAAGCAAAGCAAAACAAACCTATTCAAAGAGTAAATACTCAAAGTAACAGGGCTCTGGTCAGACACACAAGGTCAACAAATCCAAGGCAACTTCAAGTACTAGATGCCTTATGAACCAAAGAGCTGGCCGTTATCCCAGGGGTTGCAAAGTGAACACATTCAGGGATCTGCTAATAGAAAGATCTGTAAGATAATGGGTGGGCCTGCTTTGCCAGGTGCCCCAGGTAAAGGCATTCCAATTCAATTTTTAGAAATATCAACTCGTGCAACATGCTTCTTAAACAGAAAGCCTACGATCAGACAGAGAAGGAAGCAGAATTTAATATGGGCGCAGGGCAGATGAAACAGTAAGAGTTCAAATCAGGGGTGCTGCCAAGGAGTCAGGCGGGGATGAGAGGCAGGGCAGAGGCCCTGATTGTCTGTGTGAAAGGCTCTTGTCTTCAAGGCAGTAAGAAAACAAAAGCAGAAAGGAAATGACCCACTAAGCTCTTCTAGGAAGGATTCAGATTAGTCAAATCGGTTCTGATTTAAGTACCTGAGCTGGATTGCAGAATGTTCACAATCCCTTGGATGGCGTTCAGTACAGGGAGCATCCACACACTACAGGACTGGCCTTGTTGGGAGGCAAGAGGTGGACCGAATGACCTCTCAAGGTCCTGATTTAAATACGTCCGTGTAGTCAACTCTTGGTTATCCGGCCCAAAGGAGAAGACAGTGACAAATCATCCTCAGCTGAAGATAATAAAAGTTGTATTTGCCTTTGGAATGTAAGTGGGTACTTAAATTAGAACGTGTCTCTCTGATGTTCTGAGAATTCACAATTCTTTGCAAAGAAACCCTGACCTGGAGCTGGGAGGGTGCCCGATTTCTCCATTTTTACTTATCTCATTCCTCCTGTAAGAATGACACACAGAAGCTCCAGATACGTCAGTGGCTGCCCGGAAGAGAGAGTTATGGGTCAAGGCCCTGTTTGACCTAGGCCTTGTTTCCAAAGGGTAATTCCATCATCACCCTACAGGATCCAGGTCTGTGGCAAGCTGAACACCGTGTATTACTGACTCTACAATGACTACGAATGACAGTTCAGTTTCTCCACCTTAGAGGCCACAGAAGCGAAGTCCTGGAGCTCATTGGAACAGACAAGGTCTTTGGAAGAGGAAGATGAAATGCACAGCCACTGCTCAGAAAGGAAGAAGTCTAGTGCTCAGGAAATGCAGCCGCAATTCTCTGCACACAGAAACAATGTGTAAGCTGGGGCTTGGGTCGGTGGGGGCACAGGCACTAGACACAGAGACACTGAAAACTCTGCCATCAAACTCCCCCCCCCCCTTTCCAAACAGAGTGAGTCAGGATGAACCTGGAGGCAAGAATTTTTCTGTTACCTGCTGTTTTTGCAGCTGGAAGATGAGCCACTTTTGAGCAGGGTGATGCAGATGAGTACTACTGTGTCAGCATGATCTTGGCGAGTAGGGCCAGAAAAGAGGCCAAATGAAAGGAAGCCGGAGAGGCCCTTGCATCTTTCTCCCTGGGGTGCTTTGCTCTTCAAGGTGTTTTTCGCCCACTATGGGGACCACAGGAAGTGTGAGCCACCATAGGACAACAAAGGTTTCCTGAAGTGGCCCTGCAGAGTGAGTACAGGGCAGGCCAGAGGGAAAACCAGACAGGTACGGGGAGCAACAACCTCCCTGTGGAGACAGCGACAGACTTTCCATCTGTGGAACCGGGTGGCACCTGCCAGGTACACCCTGAGGAGAAGGAGGGCACTGAGGTGTTCTGCTCACAGTGCAGGCCTTCGGTTTCCCTTGTTAACCAGTGAGACCATGAGCTCACACCAGGGTCTGAGTTTAACAGAGAGCATGCCCATGATGCTTAGGGGTGAGGGTGGGCAGGAGGAGAGAAGGGCTGTTCTCTCACGTACCCTGTCTTCTGTTCCCAGGGCCCACCAGGGGGAGATTGGGGTCGCCAATCAGGAGTCAACCAGAGAGCATCTCAGCATGTGGCTCTGGGAATTACACGGGGCACGGCTCAGCTTCCCCCTGCTTCAGGGGACAATTGGGCATTGCAGCAGAACGCAGGTGAGCCGCCCTCTGTATTTGCCTCTTTAAGCAGAACTGAACTGCTTGCTTGAAACGTGGCTATTTGGTTAGAATTAGAAATTCTGTTCTCTGAGCTGGGCATGATGAAGCATGTCTGTAAACCCAGTATCGCCGGCTTCAGGCCAGCCCAGGGTACATATGAAAAAACTGTCCAAAACATGGAGGGAAGAAGGAATTCGATTCTTTGACCATATTAGCCATACTTCAAATCTTCATTGCCACAAATGCCTAATGAACACCACACTGGAAAATACAACCTAGCACCTAGAAGGTCTAGCACTGAATGGTTTGCATCTTCTCAAGGTAGAAAAAAAATGAATAAGAAAAGTAATCCCTTTAAGCTAACTTTTCTGTATATCAGGTTCAGCCCTGGTAGGTGGGTAGGGTAGAGCTCATTGACTCCATGTTATAGCTGAGAAATACAGAGCTGAAGCTCAAAGGTTGGCAACTGTTGGGTTAAATATGGCTAAACCTAAACCCAGTCCTTTACTGTGGTGTGCCACACGCCTGAAATCCTAGCCCTTGGGAGGTGTAGGTAGGAGGAGTTAAAGGCTAGCCTCAGCTGTATAGCAAGTTCAAGACTACCTGAGACCCTTTCACGAAATGCTTAAAACCAATTCTTCCATCTCTAAGACCAACAGTTTTTACTGTTGCAAAAGACTGCTACAAATGCCGTCACCCAATAGGTACTTTGTTCTACATTACCAAAAAAGCTCAGGCCTCCTAGAACTAGGCAGATAGCCCCTCCTCTGTTTTTATTACTGGCTGATTTTTGGAGTGAAGTGATAGCTAAACTTTGTATAGTACAGTTTGGTAACTCTAGGACACCTCAGGGTTCGAATCCTGACCCATCCATCCAGCTAATTATTGTCTCTTGTTTGTTTTTCCGAGGCAGAGTCTCATAGTGCTCCTCCATCTCCCAAGTTCTGGAATCACAGGCATGTACCAAAAATGTGCGGTGTTGAACCTAGAATATCACGCACAGTGGACAAGCAGTCCCCAGCTAAGCTCCACTCCCTACCTCCCACCTCTGAGTTTCAATTCTTCATCTCTAAATGGTGATGATAGTGTTGTTGGGAGGATAAAGGTGATGCATGTGAAATATGATGTATAGAGCCCGGCACACATCGATGCTCCACAAATAACAATGACCCTCGGTGATTGGCAGAACTTACAATGCACTATCGCGTGCAGGAGCACAGTGAGGCTTCCGGAGAAGTCATTACAGTGATCCCTTCCTTCCAGATGATGGATGTGAGTCTCAAGGTCATGCATCTAGAAAGCTGCACACCTAGGGACCATCTCAAGCCATCTGAACTCCGAGGCTCTGCCTCTCTAGCTACACAGTATTCCTTTTCTGAGGAGGAGCAGCAGGCAGCAAGCCTAGCAGAGGAGGCTTAACTATCCCTCTTGATTTCCATCTTCACTCTTCTTTGAAATGGGTAATTAAAGTTTTCTTAGCCTTGTGTAAGGTGGTGCGGGAGTCAGTGAGCATACAGCAGCCCCTTCTACGGACTAACACTTTTATGTCCTACCCGTGTAGAACCTTGCTGGGGAGGAAGTAATACCTGCATGACCGTGACACGAAGCGGCCTTGAAAAGCCTGCAGATTCTACAGCTTTCTTCTCAGCTGCCACGTGTCTCACGCCCTTGCCATCGCACAGAGCAAAGCCACAGTACCCCAGAACTGCAGCTCAGCCAGCCAGGCTGGTGCTGACCACGAAGGACGCAGACCCCAGTGAAAACACGCATTGGTCACTCCACACAACCGTATCACCGCAAAAGCTGATTAATATATCTGTCAAGCGCAGGGTGGGAGGCACTTACCCTGCCACAACGATCTCGAAGTCCCCATCATGGTCCACATCCGTCACTGCCACTCCATAGTTGAGCTGGGTGGGATTGCTGTCGTAGTCAGGGGGCAGAGCAGAGTTGGTAACTGCGGTGAACATGGGCTCAGCCCTCTGGGATCCCCCAGTGAGAGGCAGAAGCCATAGGGGCAGCAGGAGCAGAGCCATCCCGAACATCTGAAAGCAAAAGTCACAAACTTTACTGAAAGTCCCCAGAGCTGAGCAGCTAGGCAAATCCAGTCCCCCTGAGGCCTTGGGGACATCTCCCCTCCCCCCATCCCATAGGACTGCTGTTTTGCTGTTGTTGTTGTTGTTTTTATGAACTCCACCCCGGTATACTGTCTAAAACTACAACCTGCCTCTGCCACAGCAGGGTACCATCCTGCTTTTTCCACTCTCTGTAGCACTAATCAATGCACTATACACAACAGAATTTACTGTGCATCACACTTAGTTACTGCCTGCCGCCTTCTGCTAGAGTTCAAGATCCACTTTGGCATGGATATTTGTTTTATTTACTTGATGTGCACCAAGCTAAAGACAAGGTATGCAATGAGCAGCCAGTATGTATTTAAGGAAGGCAGCGAGGAAGGAAGGAAGGAAGGAAGGAAGGAAGGAAGGAAGGAAGGAAGGAAGGAAGGAAGGAGGAAGAAACTCCCATACTCTGGGAGAATGAAGAAGAGATCTCCATGCAGAGGTGGGGGTGAGACCCCCACAGGTCGCTGGGTCTAGAGTAACAATAGGAGTAGTGAAGGATGGCTCTCCTGTGGGACATACCCCAGAGATAGCCTGGTAGTTTCCCCAAGCCAAGAGTCCTCCCAAGGGCTGGTGGTCATGGCCTCCAGATGAAGAGGCAGTCAAGAGATGCATTCCAGCAAGGTCTGCCAGGTAGCACATCATTCACTTCGAGAAATTAAACCATTGTATGCGTGTTTTATTATAAATTAATTATGTATAATGCATTGTATAATTCATTATAAATTCTCTAACATAACTCAGGGTGTTGCCAAGCAGCCTGGGGCCATGGGAGCCAGTGGCACTCACCCAGGAGACAGCTGAGAATGGCCAGGGCGGGAGCAGAATCCCATCTGCTCTGAGCTAGAGCAAAAGACATTTCGAATGCTGAAGATAGTATCACTCTAAGACTCTGCCTTAGGCAGAGCACTGGACCTCACAGAATGTCCCAGAGACTCTCTCGGAATTCCAGAAAGCTCGCACAGGTCTAGTCCCCCAGAAAAGCGCTACCCTCCTGCCTTCAGAAGGCAGCTAAACCTCCTCCTGACAGAACTTGGCTGCTTGCTTGTCAGTGCATCTGGCAGCAGAGAACAAGGCTGAGCCGGACTGACATCTTAATGAGGGAAGAGCAAAGGAGATCTGAAGACTGTCTCCCCATATGGAGACAGTTGCTCCTGCCAGCAAATGAGCTTGTGCTCCAGGTCAAGGACCTGGAGGTGGGGGGGGGTCCAGGCACTGCCTTTAGATCCAGACAGAAGCCGGAATCTCCCTGGTGTCTCTCTGTAAAGAAACGCAGGGGCAGGGCTCCATTGCAGGGCAGAAACTATGTAGGGTCCATTCTTAAAGGAGGTGCTTGTAGCATGTTCAAAGTGCATGTGTTGGGTGGGAGTCAGGATACAAAATGAGGTCATTCCAAATTAAGAGTCCTCTTGCTAAGACAGTGCCTTCTACTGGACTGTCTAATCACTAAAGACAACACATTATTATTAGAGTTCTACAACATAGTAGGGGATTTGACTGGATAAGGAAACTCCGAACCATCATTAGAAGCCGCCATGGGGTAGAGTATTTAATAGGCAGGGTGGACATAATGAAATGTATCATGGGTCTGAAGATCACTGGACATTTTATTTTATTGATAGTATGACCTCTACTGAAGGGACAATAGTGACCTCCTACTTGAAAGACTGTTCCAGGCCTTGTCTTTTGGACCACCAACCAGCTCCCAAATCATGACACATAGACTTATTATTAGTTTTAAATTTTCAGCCTTGGCTTAGCTCTTATTTTAATCTGTTTCTCTTTATCTATGTTTTGCCTTGGGTTTCTTCCTTCCTTCCTTCCTTCCTTCCTTCCCTGCTGTCTCCATGTCTGGCTGGTGGCTGCCTGGCTTCTGGCCTTGGGTGTGTCCCTCTGTTTCTCCCCTTTCTCTTTTCCTTGTCTCTTCTATTTCCTAGAATTCTCCTATTTATTCTGTCTGCCAGACCCGCCTATCCCTCTCTCTGCCTCACTATTGGCTGTTCAGCTTTTTATTAGACCAATCAGGTGCCTTAGGCAGGCAAGGTGAAGCAGGAACACATGTTTTCATAATTAAGCAAATACAGCATAAACAAATGTAACACATCTTTGCACAGTTAAACTAATATTCTACAGTATAAACAAATGTAACACATCTTTTACACAATTAAAGTAATTTCCACAACAAAAGACAAATCCAATTGATTGGCCTTGGCTGGGATGAATGATCAGTTTATGACTCCTGCAACCAGAGTTGCCTTCTAGAAGGCAGTCAGTCCCTCCCAGGCTTTACAACTGCAATTTGGGTCATGCAGCAAGGGTCAGACCCTAGTAGGGTGATGGGGTTGACCTCAGCATCATTTGGAGAGCTTGATGAGTTCCAATATCACCAGGTTCCAGCTCTCTCCTTTGAAATGTAGGTTTGGGAAGATACCTCTAAGGAACTTTTCTGGCTCCAAAATTCTATGAAAGGATTTTTTTTTGTTTTTTCGAGACAGAGTCTCTCTGTATTGTTTTGGAGCCTGTCCTGGAACTCGATTGGTAGACCAGGTTTGGCCTCTGCCTCCCGAGTGCTGGGATTAAAGGCGTGCGCCGCTACCACCTGGCGAAAGGAATTTTTTAAAGGAGAATTCAGAAGCCTCCACCCCATGTCCTCCATTTGCTTCGGCAAACCTCATACCAGCCTGCATGGCTCCTTTCTGAGGACATTAAACACATTGTAAAGAAAACATCTTTCTAGTAGGGTCCTACAGTGTTTCCCTCAAGACTGGAGAGGAACAAACTATTAATAATGTAGATCCCAAATTTTCTGAGCAGAGTGGGCCAGTGGGTGGCTTCACCTAGAGGGGTAGGCTGGGAGCCAGGCTTAGGGTTTGTGTTCCTCATGTTTAATTACTCTGCCATGCCAAAGCTTCCCTGTACTCGGGTGCTCAGGACCAGCTTTGGGAAGTGAGATGGCTAAGTACTGGGCTATCCACATGGGGGATCAGCAAAGTGTTAGCTGTTGACAATGCATTGTAACTACCTCTCAGGACTCGGATGGAGGCTGCCGTGCTTCCACACATCCTGCCTACTCACAGTGGTCCACAGAACAGCCGAAGGATCATTTAGGAGTCTATTAGAAGTGCAGAATGTTAAGCCCCACCCCAGACTTAATAAATCAGAATATCCATTCTATCAAGATTCCGGGTGATTTGTATGTATGTTAAAATTTAAGGAACTTTGCACACTCTTGGCTACATTGAAATCATGTGGGGAGCTTTAAAAAAGTTTCATGCCTGACAATGATCTCTTAGAGGAGACACCAGGGGCACAGACGACAAAAGGAAAACTAGGTAAGATGGGCTGTATCAAAATCAGAAACTTTTGGGCATCAGCGAACACTATCCAAAGAATGAAAAGTCAACCACAGAATGGGTGTAAATATTTGCCTACCACAATCTGATAAGACATTAATATCCATAGTGTATTAATAAAACACTCCCATAACACAACAGCAAAAAATAAAATAAAATGAAAAGAACC